>NC_052518.1:27456405-27797952 GCF_014356525.2 Nilaparvata lugens
GGTGCATTCACCCAAGATCATCGATGAGTCGTCTATATATGCCAAGGAAGCTGGGTGGCAAGGGTTTCCAGGGTTTCAGCTCTGTGTGCAAAACAAGAGAAAAGACTGAGAGAGTATTTCATTTCTGCTAACACAAATCTCCTCAGGGAAGTGTGCCGATTGGTGAAAATTATACTGCACTTAACCTGGGGAATCCTAATGGTTTAGAGCCCTTGACAGTGCTGATTACAAGCAGAATGGCAACAGAGGGAACTGCATGGGCGCTACTGCAAGCATCTGAACTCTGATCATACTATCATGACCTTTCAAGCAGGTGGCTGACAGGTGGAGGTCTTTTCCCAGAGACAGAAACTTTATAATTGCTATGCAGGATCAGTTTGTAGCTACCAATGCCTATAGAAGACATATCAGCAGATCTGAGCATAAGTGATAAATGCAGGCTGTGTCGCTGCAGTAGAAAGTATTCAGCACAGAGTTTTCAGGATGCTCAATATTGGCACCAAAAGAGTATTTGAGGTGACATAATTATGTAGCAAAAATGGTGCACCTGAAATTGCAGCAGGAATTTGATTTCTTTGAAGAAATGCCCCCTACTATTCTTACTCTCCTCCTGCATTTTACTGAGAGAAACCAGATTAAGATCTATTGGATGTTCAAATGATCACTGACAGGCAGGTCATTCATAACAAGCCTGATATCCTAATGTTGAACATGAATCAAAAAGAAGCCTTGATAATTGATGTAGTCATGCCAGCAGATGAAAATTGTCAAAGAACAAGAGGTGAGAAATTGAGAAAGTATCAAGAGCTAGGATTTGAACTCAAATATATGTATGGGCTAAAGAATGTCAGAATAATCCCAATTGTAATATCTGTGAATGGTCTGATTCTTAATTCAACAGTGGAGAGCTGTAAGGTTATTGATGTCTCAGAAACTCTGGTAGGGAAAATGCATAAGTCTGTTCTGCTTGATACAGCTCGCATAGTACGCCAAACGCTCCAACATACTTGGTAAAACACTTTATCAATAATAGAAAATAATGCCAAGAGGTTGCATAAATTTTGCCCCTCTTCGCATAAGCTATCCGCAATTGTGTGAAAAAGAGAATAATAATAATAATAAATAACTTTAATGATTCCTAAAACTATACAATAAGAAAAAAATAATATGAAAAATTGAACACCTCTGCTAAGATAATACTTATTATGACATTACTGAAACCAAATGTTAATTTTTTCTTACTATTATTTTAAGTTAAATATTGAACTTTCAAATGCGAAAATGCTCGTTTTCTTTTGTTTATGGAAACCAGGTCTTCTATTGGACTTAGGCCTCTTCCAGGCTCCTCCACCATAATTATCTATAGTTATTATATTACAAATTGCTTTTCCATATCATATACAGTTCAATAATTATTTTTTTAGTCTATATTATGTAAATTCATCTATAATTTTTCTGTATTGTAAGCTATTGTATATAAGTGTATAAGCCAGTATATATATTGTAATCAACATAAATAAAGTAATCAATCTATCAATCAATCAATCTCTCTCTTTAGAGAGTTTGTTTAAACTTCCCTTGTTTAGAGCATCCATTGCATTACTGCTGTATATTGCTGAATATTGATTACCCTGATCCACCATTAGTCTACTCCATTTCAATAATTTTATTGTATTTGATTGCAAATCACTTTATTAATCATATGTTCTTGAATTTTCATATATATTAAAACTTCAACAAAATTTTTATTTGTGAACAATCTTTAGTCATATAAATGGAAATGGAATTAATGTTCTTGATAGAGAGTTACTGGGAAGGATATTTTTATTTTATTTCCAAAGAATGGAAATTGACATGTCCAAAGCTCCGCCAATTTATGTAGATGCATTACAATATCATCTTTTAAAGTTATTCCAGATTGATTTTTTTTCATATCATTGTACAGTTCAATAATTATTTTCTTAGTTTATGTTATGTAATTCATCTAAAACCTTGCTGTATTGTAAGCTATTGTATAAGTGTATATGCCAGTATATATTGTAATCTACATAATAAAGTACTCAATCAATCAATCAAACCTATCTTTATATTTTGCGCACATCGCCCACCTATCCCCAGTTACTCTCACAACGTTGTCTTCCCATCTGAATCGGTGCCGTCCAATTTTCTTTTTTCTCCAGTTGAGCTTCCATAAAGTTAGAGTCTTCATCCATCCGCCATCCTCCCATTATGACCTGCCCACTTCCACTCAAGAGTCTTAATTGTCTTCAGTAGGCTACATTGTCCGATTTTGTTATTGACTTATGATGGATGTATTTCTACTCTATCCAGTATTCCAGGTTCAGTATATCTTCTCCATCACCATTTGAGCTGTTGCTATATTTTCTGTTGTAATGTTTTCTTCAACGCCCAGGCTTGGGAGCCGTAAATAAGCGCGGGAAAAACATAGGTTTTCAATGTCTGTATTTTTTTCAAGTACTAACCCTCTTTTTTCATGATAATACTATTCAACGTCCAATATTTTCTCCATGCAACTTCACCCTTCATTCCTTACTTTTATACCCTCTACCTGCCTATTACATGGAAAACCATAGTTGGCTAGGTATTTCTCCTTCTTTCTTTCTTTCTTTTCAGCACATCCCACCATGAAGTGGTGACACTCAGACCAGTCGATTCTAGTCTCCGCGACGTCACCATTTGGAAACACATGCTCTCCACTAGAGTCGAGTCTCTTCTCGACCTGAGTCGCCTAAGTGTGAGTTGAGCCTATATCTACTTATCTACTTCGATTGTCATCTTTTTCTCTTTAGGGCTACTTTTGAATATGAATAAAAATATAAATCTGAGTACCCTTTTTAAATTATTTCGTAACGATATGTATATTAATAGTTTTGTTACGAAATAATTTAAAAAAGATACTTAGATTTATATTTTTATTTTAATATATGATATGTATATTAATAATTTCGTTACGAAATAATTTAAAAAAGGTACTCAGATTTATATTTTTATGTATATCTACTTCGATTATTATGTTTTTCTGAGGGGAAGACTTTGAAGAAGGAATAATTTCGAAAATAACCTACTTGTCTAGTCAAATTTGACAAAATAAAAAACTAAAAGAGATTTTGGGAGCACACCTACATTTCTCTTCTTTTCCGGTTCTGTCTGTGAAAGCAATCAGGTGTTGGCAGCCATCGAGTACTGTTTCCCTATTTGTCATAAGATGAGTTTTCCTGGGATTTATAATGAACCCCGCTTTATCACTTTCAGCAGCTAGACTGGTTATCATATTTGTTAATTCTGATGGAGATTCGGCAATAAGAATAATACAATTCCCAAAACATAAGTGATTCAGGTAATTTCCTAAGATAAGCAAACCTTATCTATCCCACTTGAGATACCGTAGCTAAAAATTTCTTGTAGGGTGGCATTGAAGAGAGACGGCGTGAGATGGTCACCGTGTTTCACAGCCATCTGCAGGCTGAATAATTTTCCTGGTGAATCTCATACTACTCCTGCTCTAATATTTCCGTATCCGTCCTTGATCATATTTAAGAAGGTTTCTGGAATTAATTCAAGAAATGTGCAGAGTAATGCTTGCTTCAAACTATCAAACGTTTTTTTTAAAATCAATAAAGGCTAAGTAAACAGCTACATTGAACTCTTGCATTTTCTATGAGTTGATTGACTGCTTGAAAACCAAAAGTCAATAAATCAATTTTCAAGCAATCGTTGCAATATGTAGCTTCAAAATACTTCAATCAAATACCATACGAAATTAAATCATCTCAAAATACTGAATCTTTTTAAAAACTTTCAAGAGCTTGCTAATGTCTTTCCAAGAATTAGTTTTTCTTGATGCTGCAACACTGACATAAGTATGAATAATTTTCAAAGAAACAGGTACCTAATAATATACAGATTGAACATTCTATATATTTTTCAATTAGAATCGTGGATAATCCATGTAATAAGTATATTGTACAGTAGTAATGATATTCAATACATTCATATAAAATAATAGTGATAGCGTATGTTTTTTTAAATATTCAAGATGAATTGTACTGGTTGTATATTTTTGTTTACTTCCAATTGGTTTGCAGATGTCATGGAGTGCGAGAGATTTTTTAAAATTCTGGACTCAAAGATGAATTGATTTCATTTTGTATAATCATGTTGTAATCTGTTATGTACTGATGATTAAGTTAATATTCTGCAAGTAGACCACGAATACTGGTTAGTGTGGTCAACTTAGACCCTTTTTTAAAATTGTGATTTTCTATGCATTTGTAGAAAGGAATAAAGTTCATTATTCCATTATAATTATTTCAGATGGTCTATTGACGAGAATCCACTTTGAAACCCCCGCCTACTTGACCGCTTGGCACTCATTCAAGATTGGTTGCAGCCGATATTAAAAAATTGTAATAAAAAACTTTCCGAAACAAGATGAATGCTTATTGGTCAATAATTTATTGTTGATTTCGTACTGATCTCCTTTCATTAACAATTGAATGATGTCTGATGTTTTCCACTGCAAAGGTATTGAATGTTCGCTAATGATTCTATTAAAACCGCCTTACTGCTGTCTCTGGAGAGATAGTACAGAGATAGATAGAGTACAGTGCTTTCAGCATCTCGTTTGTTGTCCTGTCACCTCCGGTCATAGTATTGTTCTTGAAAGTATTTAAAATTGCCTGGAGATCGCTTTCTTAAATTGGTGGTAGTTTTTCTTGCCCATTATTCTGCTCTAATACAACAACATAAAAACATACATTGTGCAGATTAACTTGACAATTATTACGAATATAGGACATCAAAAAGTATGACTCATGAAACACCATTTTGAAGGTCTTAGAACAAGCTATAACTTTTATATCCAATATTTTTTCGAAAAGCGGCAGTGTAAACTTTTATTCGACAAAATATAAAATTATGAGGTGAAGAGTTTCTTATTCTCTGGCTTTGTATGGAACAATAGATATACGATAAAATGCAATATGACATCAATATTGTAGTACTACTCATCCTTGAAAAAATGAAATCAAATTCAGCTTGATACCTTGATTTGGTACCGTTTCAAACGTCGGAGGAAGTTCAGGGGGGTAAGTAAGAGGGACAAGGTGAGTATTTTTTGATTCCAGGCTATGCACTATGAATACTAACACCCTGCGAAAATTCAGCTTTCCCTTAATTATTTGCGCAAAATCCTGTCTTTTTATTCTTTGTTGACTGGGCTAATATAAGGGAAATAATGACAATTACGATCTTTCGATTATGCATGATTATTGTAAATCAATTATTTTTGTGAAATACCCGATATGAAAAATTCGAAATGAAGTCGGGGATATAGAAAATTTTCTTCTCTTTCCACTCCTATGAACGATTCTATTCTTACGATTACAAATGAAAAGTTACAGCCGAGTAAAAAATTGTGAATCTCATTTTTTTTATGATTCTACTAATATTCAACAGCCAATAAATTGAGACTGATACATGATAGAAACTTGCGATTGATCTCAAATTCTCTCTCTCTCTCTCTCTCTCTCTCTCTCTCTCTCTCTCTCTCTCTCTCTCTCTCTCTCTCTCTGTCTCTCTCTTGACTCTCTTGATTATGTCGAGTGAGTAACTGTGTGTCAGTTCAGCTCCGTATTCAAATAAATTTTTTGTAAAGTTCAACAGTTCAATTCACTACAAGTTCCACCTAACGGTACACTATGGTCCGACCGAACAGAGGCACCCCGAAGAATGAGGTCAACGGTCCGAAGCCAGGGCCTTCCCCAGCTATTTCTGGATCATTGTCTGAAGAGACCCTCAGCATTATTTGACAGAAAATCGAAGAATCTGTACAAAATGCTGTCTCAATGGCTGTGAAGTCTATCTTCGAGGAACTTTGGGCATTGAAGGAGAACAAGCAGCTGCACTATAGAATTCGTGAGCTGGAGGGGTCTTGTCACTTGAAGGTCGATGACCTCGAGCAATAAGGGTGCCGACATTCAATACATATTTTTGGGATCCCAGAGAGCGACAAAGAAGACACAGACCTGCTGGCGCTTGATGTCTTCAACAAGAAGCTGAACGTGCCCGTGACACTAGTGGATGTCAACCGCTTGCATTGAGTTGGAAGGCGTCAACCACCTCAACAAGGGCAAGCGAACCCGAAGGATTGCCCATCATCGATCGTCTGTGCAGCTACAGGACCAGAAAGATGATCTTCGATGCAAAGAGGAAGCTGAAGGGTTCCGGCGTCACGATTCGCAAGGATCTGACTGCAGAGCGTCTCAAGATCCTCTACGCTGCGGCCGACCGTCATGGGCACAGGAATGTCTGGTGATGTGATGGAAGGATCAAGATCTCATGGCGAGGGAGGATCCAAGAGGGTCCACACAGTTGAGAGGATGACCGACCTTCTAAAAATAAAGGTAAATTGAATCATTTCAGCATTCGATGACTAAGGTGCCCTTCACTACAATAATAGGAAATTTGTATTATTAATTTCACAGTAGATATACCTTGGCATTTTTATGAGCTGGCTTTCTGTTCTATAAATGAATCTTTCCACTGCTATTTATGATTATATATAAGGCAATTATTTCAAACTAAGGAGATCCACATTTGTTAATACTGATTAATAATTTATCTTGATATTAATTCCCAAAACTATGTTCTATGAATCAACTGCTTCACTCCAGAGGGTACTAAGAAAATTATTAGCTCTATTCTTACTTATTACATCTCTTACCAAAATTATTTCCATGATTAATAATTTTCAAATAAATATACATACTTTATAGATATAGATGTAATCTCTTCTATATTAGGTGTACATAATAATATCATCTACTACTATTGCCAAAGCTCGAACAATAGAAGCTAATGTGTGAAGAATTATTGATAGAACAGAAAGGTAGGTAGTCTGTTCATATGCTTATGTAGGGGCTGTGTTTCATTTAACATTATCTGAGACATCCATCACTAAAATAATACAGTACTCAATTTGCTGCTTTTATCGTTATTGCAACTCCCAATAATTGTTTGCCCTTGTTCCTCATACTTTACTGTTAAATCCTATTTAAAACACATCTAAAATAATCTCTAGCACTTTCTCAATAGTCTCCTTTACTTCTCATTTTCATTCCCTGTGATTTTCTCACTAGCTAACCAGCATGTTCGAATTTTTATTTGCTTTGTCACATAGATTACCTTTTCTCTTTCTATCTGAGTACTTTCTACTAATATCCATATTTGATACTCGATTCTTTCTCACAGTAAATCATACATTTATAAAAATATTATACATTATCTGTTGTATAATGTATCATTTCTCAAGTGATAACTTTCTTCAAAAATTTTTCGTTCTCCTGCTGGCTTTTTCTTCTCTTTTGCAGTTTTTACTGGATTCCATTTCGCTCTATCTCCACCTTGTACACGATCTTCCACTACTGGATTCCATCTTGCTCTACCTCCACTTGGACTCGATTCTTCCACTACTGGATACCCTCTCGCTTTATCTCCACTTGGACTCGATCTTCTACTACCTAGATTAGGTCTTCCACAATCTTCATCTTATTCACCATTCGGATTTATCACTCGAATCAAGATACTTTTTCATTCAGGTCAAGTTTTATCAGTTTCATCCCCATTTTCCCCGTCATGTGTCGTTCTGATGTCAGTTCAAGGTTGGTCTGCTGCTTCCATGATGCCTCTCACTGACACGTCAGCTCGCTCGCCCTCAAGTAGGTATGATTATTTCAAAAGTAGTAATAATGACACAGGTCTGTTTCTATCAAAATAAGCTCCACTCTTTAAAAAAAATGTTCAAGGCTGCTCACCTTAACGTCCAATCCCTCAGCTGTCACATTGATGAACTCAGAGCAATCTTCCATTTTCAGGACTTCAGTATAATTGGAATTCCCGAATCATTTTTGAAGCCTAGTATTACATCAAATCTTGTTGGATTACCTGGATATAATCTCTTCAGAAATGATACATTAAATAAAGCTTGTGGGGGGGAAGCAGTTTATGTGAAAGATGGTCTCAAAACAAAAGTTCTAATCACATCTAAACAGGAATATTGTTCTAGACCAGAGTTCATGCTACTTGAATTATCCTTATCTAGTTTTGATAAATTACTCATTGGTATCTGTTATCGCCCACCAAAAATAGGTCATTTTATAGATTTCGAAAATGCCTTGCTTTCTCTTATGCCTTGTTATAACCGTATACTAGTTATGGGGGATATGCACATGACAAATCGTAACTTTGACTACTTTCAACTGACTACAATTTTCCAATGCCTAAACATGACTATTCTACCTCTCGATCCAACTCATCATACTAATGAATCAGACACACTCATTGACCTTCTCATTGTCAGTGATCCCAACGAGGTTGTTCAAACAGGTCAAATCCCAGTCCCAGCTGTTTCTGGACATGATTTGATCTACTGTGTACTTTCCCATAAGATACCAAAGCTAGAACAGAAAATTACCACATATAGAGACTTCAAAAACGTTGATGAAGCCGCCTTTCTAACTGATGTGGCTCAGACTCCATGGCATCAAATTGAAGCATTACCCTCAGTTAAATAAATAAATAAATGAATTTTTATTGTCATTAAGCAACATTGGCAATAGACAAAGTCAAAACTACACTAACATTATGCAAGTCAGAAGGTTATAAGTTAATACAATTGAAAGTATATACAATATACATAAATATAAACACATAAACATAACTACATCTAAAGTGAGCCCAGAAGAATTCAAATATTCATCACTATACAAACAACAGTACAAACAAGGCCCTGTCAAAATGTTAAAACAAGAAAGAAAAGCTTTAAGAAATCAAACATCAATAATCATATTGGAATCCAAGAACTCTTGTATAGAATACATTGGTGTTTTCACTAACCAGTTGAAAAGTTTCATTTTAAATTTATCTGTAGACTCATTTATCAAGCTTAGAGGTAACTTATTGTACAGTTTCAGACCAATAATATTGTAGCTATTCATTGACTTTGAAAGCCTTTGGAATGGTATATTTAGTCTATTCTTATTTCTTGTTGCATAAGAATGTATGGTATGTCTTGGAATTTTCTCTACCTTTGTTTTTACATGTATTAGAGCAGTGTATATATAAAGAATTATGATTGTCAAGATTCTCAACTTAATAAACAAAGATCTACAATGCTCAGTACTATTACGCGCATCTGCTAATATCCTGATGGTTTTTTTCTGAAGTAAAAGTACACTGCTAACATGGCTACAATTACCCCAAAACAACATGCCATATAAAAGAATACTTTGAAAAAATGCAAAATAGGCTGACCTTACATAGCTATCAGGTACATAATTTTTTAATTGCTTCAACAAATAAATAACCCTAGACAATTTACTATTTACATACTCAATATGTGGTTTCCATACTAATTTTTGTCAATATATATACCTAGAAACTTGATATTATTTACACTATTATCTGTTGGAATCTCTCTTAAGCTAAAAATCATTTGTTGAGTCTTATTATTATTCAATAGGAAACCATTTGCCCTGAACCATATGCTTGCTTGGTTTAAAGTATGTCCATCGTAAAAGCGAGTTTTTGAAAATCTGAGTCTGAATTGAAAAAAGTGGTATCATCTACGTAAAGCATTGACTGAGATGTCACTGATAATGGAAGATCATTTATCATCAGGGTGAACAGTACAGGTCCAAGGATAGAGCCCTGAGGAACACCAATCTATCTTGATCATTTTTACCTTAGATTTAGTATGACCTACATAGACTATTTGCTTACGGTCAAATAAGTATGACCCAATTAACATGAGGCTTACACTGTTCATACCATAGAGACCAAGTTAATTCAGCAGGATTGTGTGGTCGACACAATCGAATGCCTTGCTGAGGTCACAAAAGGTAGCCTGAGCAAATTGACCTGTTTCAAAAGCATCCAAGACTTTTCTTATCAGAGCATCTATTGCAGATGCGGTAGATCTACCTTTTATAAAACCAAACTGAGCTTCACTTAAAATGTGCTGTTCACTTAGGTAATTTGAGATCTGGATTTTTATTACTAACTCAAAGATCTTTGAAAATATAGGAACTAATGATATGGGGCGAAAACTAGATGGACAATCTTTTGGTCCCTTTTTATAAACTGGTACTACTCTTGATAATTTGAGTATAGATGGAAACACTCCTTCCGTTATACAACTATTGATGCAGTAAGTTAGAGGTTCAACAATGCAGTCTATGACCTTTTCAATTATATTGCTGGATAAATTGTAGATGTCTACACTGTCAGATGACTTAAACCTATTAACTATATCTAATATAATGTTAGGAGTTACTTCAGAAAACCGAAGGCAGGCCTCCTTGCTGTAGTGCAACTTTCAATAAGTTGGGCAGCAGTAGTGATTGGCTGAGCAATTCATCATGCACTTCTTCAACTGATTTTACAAAGAATTCATTAAAAGCATCTGGAGGAATACCCATACTAACATTTCGACTCTCTTTTTTAACTTGATTGATCATTTTCCAGGCTGATTTACATCTATTACTGGAGAGCTCAATCTGAGTTGAGTTGTACTGTTTCTTGGCTGTATTTATAGCATTTAGTATTTAGCATATAGTATTTATACTCAGTCCTAGCATTACAATATGCTAATCTAGATAAGTTTGTCTTGTCTATTATATATAAGTGATGATACAATAACAATTTGTTTTTCATTTCTAACAACTGAGGTGTATACCAGGTGGAAGGTTTCCTCTTCACTTTGGCTTCAGGAGAGTTAGTTGTGACTCTAACAATTTTCTGTGGTATGCACAAATCAAAATAATACAAAAATATTTCCATAAAACGGTTAAAAATAGCTTCACCACCCACTTGGTTAGATAATTTGGCTACCCAATCTATATTTGATAGTGCAGATCTAAAATTTTGCATCTTCTCAACAATTACAGGTCTAGTAGAAACCATCTTTGTCCTGACACCGCCATCCCCTTGGGCCAAATTCAATAGGCTCAGAAAAACACAATCATGGTCAGAAAAATGAAATGCTTTTACATCTGTGTAGATATATTGTGTGCCTATGTTGGTAAATATATTGTCAAGGCAAGCAGATCCCCTAGTTGGCCTTAAATTTGTGCAATAAAAGTTGAACTGCCTTAATAGATTTTTCAACTCATGAACTGTTGCATTATCTTGTAGTACATTAAACTCAGCATTAAGGTCACCTCTCAGTACAATGCGATAATTTTTCCACCTGGGTCTACTGAACAAATGTAAAACCTCATCAAGACCCTGTAAGAAAAGAGCAGGGTTTCTGAGGGCGATCTATACAGAAAAACTACAATAAGCTTCAGTTTATTAATAGCTATGCCTGTTACTTCGAAATTCTTTTCACTGTTGAGACAATCCAAATCTAATTTAATACTTTCTTTTGCAAGCTCAGGTCTGACATAAATAGATACTCCCCCATGTATGAATTGTTTTCTACAATAACTATTGACTAAAACATAATCATCTAATTTATGATAAATTATATCTTCTTCCTTGCACCAATGCTCACTCAGACAAAGAGTGTGACAATTGTTTTTATTCCCAAATTCATTCAAAACTACATGTTTATTGTTTATTCCTTGAACATTTAGATATCCTACATTAAATTCTGAGGTAATAGACATTTCATTAGGCTTACGTAAGTTAATTGTCCTGGGATTAATACAGATATTACTAGTGGACCGAGTTATTTTAGTTTGAATACCTACGGTCTCATTTAAAGATTGTGCATTACAATTAGTAACAAAAGTTTCATTTTTCTTACAACTAAATGAACTACTCGTAATAGCAATAGATGAACAATCTATACATCTAAAAAATAATTGTTGTCATTTCCCTTTTGACCTAATGTAATAGTGTTTTTGGTTGACTCTAAAGTGGCATTGATTCGAGTTACAGTATTTAGTATCATGTCAACAATATTTTTTTCACCAATTCAGTTGATGACATGGTCAAGACTTTCGAGAATTGGACTTTGACTTTGTATGACAAACATGCACCTTATGTGACAAGGAGGATTAATAGAAAACGACGAGTACCGTGGATGACTGAAGACATACTTAAGATGATGGGACGTAGAGACAAAGCACATAGAAAATTTAAAAAGACATTTGACTTCGACAGTTTGATAGAGTATAGGAGCCTTAGAAAAAGAGTCAAACAGGAATTATGGAACTCAAAGATTAGGTACTTGAATTCGTTCATGACAAACAATAGACAAGACTCTAAATCACTTTGGCAGGGAATAAAATCACTTTGGCTTGGCAAACAGAAATTGAATCCCCAAATTGATTTTTCATTGGACAATATAAATGACCATTTCGTTTCACATTCCAACCAACGCAACGAAGTTGTCATTGGTAATCATATCAATGATCTTGAAGAGCAGGTTACAAACTTAGATATACCACTTATTGATCAATTTCATTTCCACCCAATCTCAGGAGAAGACACTTTCAAAGGAATTCAACGTATTCATAGTAATGCTATGGGTGTGGACAAAATTCCTATTAAATTTATGAAGAAGATGTTATTTGCTGTTTTACCAACCATTACATACATTTTCAACAAGTCACTTGAAGAAGGCAATTTCCCTGAAAAAAGGAAGTTTGCTCTGGTTTGCCCTCTAAATAAAGTTGCTTCACCCAATAAAGTTGAGTATTTCAGACCAATCAGTATTCTACCTGCATTGTCCAAAGTGATAGAAAGACTTATCCATGCTCAAGTTGTGAAATTTCTAGACAACAAAAGGAAGCTTCATAACTTTCAATCAGGCTTTGGGAAATTCCATTCAACCGAGACAGCTCTCCTTCATGTCACTGATGATATAGGGTCAGCTATGGACCAAAGAAAATGCACCATCCTCACCCTATTTGATTTTTCTAAAGCATTTGATACTGTTGATCATAAAGTTCTTTTAAAAAAGTTAGCTATTCTTAGTTTTAGTCACAACTCTCTAGTTTGGTTCAAATCCCATCTCTTAGATAGGAAACAATGTGTTTCTGTTGGTGACAACAAGTCAAATTGGAAAAATGTTATGCATGGAGTACCACAAGGTTAAATTTTAGGCCCTCTCCTATTTATTCACTTTGTATGCTAATGCCCTTTCTTCCATTATTAAGTTCTCCAGCTTCCATATACTTATGCAGATGACCTTCAAATTTATTTAAGATGTCCCATAACAAAAATAGATGAAACAGTTGGAATTATGAATCAAGATATCAATTCGATATTTGAATGGACAAAGAAAAATGGCCTTAACCTCAAACCCATCAAAACACAACCCATTTTAATTGGATATTCTCGTCTTATAAACAATATTGACCTTGAATCGATTCACAAAATTAGTGTAGATGGAAATGGCATTCCTTAATGTAGCTCAGAGAAAAATTTAGGAATTATTATTAATAATACACTTGACTGGTCAGAACAAGTGAACAAAACATGTAAAAAGGTATTTTCAGCAATGCATTCATTGAAGAAAATGCATGACATCCTCCCTAGAAACATTAAATTGTTATTGGTCAAATCTCTTATCTTCCCACATTTAACATATTGTAATTCTGTTCTCAACAATATGCAAGTCACTCTGAATGATAAACTACAGCATTACCAAAATTATTGTCTACGTTTCGTCTACTCTCTTCAACGTCATGAACATATCACCCCTGCCCACATTGCTAGTTCAACATTGAAGCTTCCCAATCTTCCCAAGACGTTTTCGAATAGTCAAGCTTGTTAGAGATATCTTGGAATACGGAAATCTGAACTATTTCAAAGAAGATCTCAAATTTGTTTCTGAAGGTAGGAGAATAGATGCTTCACATACTAGAAACAGAGAAAGTACTTTAAGGATACCCAACAATTGAACCACTATTTTCGATGTTCATCCTGACTTTAAAAAAACATCTTTTGGAACAAATGACTGAAAATGTCAAGCCCTAGAACGATCACATGACAACCATCCCTCACCCATCCCACCAATACAAACCTATAAACCTGTTATAGAATAAATTGTATATATATATATATATATATATATATATATATATATATATATATAAAACAGAAGACACTTTAAAGTTTGTAATATAAATTAAAACAGGAGACTTTTTGTGTAGTTGAGAAGTTGATATTGTGGTAATTATTCATATTGAATGAAAAAGGCTAAGAAATTGTCAAAAAACCACTGATTTAGAAATCAGTGGTTTTTTGACAATTTCTTAGTCTTTTTCATTCAATAAAACAGGAGACAGTAGATACAATATGGGATCACTGGGAAGCTTTTTCGCTCGAAATCCTCTCCCCCCTCTCCCCCGTCGTCCATCCCGCCTCCCCTTCCCCCCACCTGTAGGGTGGGGGGGGTGTTCTAAAAATAGATTTCCCCTTCCCCTAGCCCCAGTGGAGGTGAGGTGGTTGAAAAGAGAGAGATATATTTTTCTCTCTTTCTCTCTCCCCTTCCCCCTGCCCAGTGGAGGTGAGGGGGTTGAAAAGAGAGAGATATATCTTTCTCTCTTTCTCTCCCCTTCCCCCTGCCCAGGGGTGGTGAGGGGGTTGAAAAGAGAGAGATATATCTTTCTCTCTCTCTCTTTCTCTCTCCCCTTCCCCTTGCCCAGGTGAGGGAAAAAAAAATTTCCCTTTTAGGAGGAAAAATTCCCTCTCTATACTGACAGATTAAAGTGAATCCATATTTCTAATGCTATACTGACAAATTAAAGTGAATGCTAGATGAGGGAAAAAATCTCTTTGAGAGGGAAAAATTCTCTACTGTCAAATTAAAGTGAATCCATATTTCTAATGCTATACTGACAAATTAAAGTGAATCCATATTACTACATCTATACTGACAGATTAAAGTGAATCCATATTTCTAATGCTATACTGACAAATTAAAGTGAATCCATATTTCTAATGCTATACTGACAAATTAAAGTGAATGCTAGATGAGGGAAAAAATCTCTTTGAAAGGGAAAAATTCTCTACTGTCAAATTAAAGTGAATCCATATTTCTAATGCTATACTGACAAATTAAAGTGAATCCATATTACTACATCTATACTGACCGATTAAAGTCGCTTCTCACAAGCAGCAGACGGCTCTAGTCAGATGTAGCATCTGCTTTCTCCTTCTTTTACTCAGTCCATCTCTTACCCTCACCCTTCTAAATTCCTTCTCTATTACGAAAGGCGAGTGAAGGAGACAAGCGTTAACTAACATCCATTTAGCGCTCCTATACTAGTGAAACGCTTCTCTCTGTTGAGAGTTACGAAAGGCTAGAGAATTCAAACCGTAGGCACGTGCGCTTGCTCGTAACCCTCTCCCTCGTCTAGACAAATGACACGTGCGCTCTGCAGGGTCCTCTAGAATAACTCCTGCATCGAAAACCATTACATTCTGTTACATGAAAAAATGTCTAAATCGATTTATCATCTGTGACATGTGTTTACCCATTAAAGTTACTTCACTCTCTCTCATAATATCTCATCCTTTTACAAGATAAATGCAAAAACCGATATAGTCAAAAATGTCTAGACTGAAATTTGAAGCTGCAGGTGTTTAAATACTTCACTCTCTCTCACGCAAGTGTTTATGCAATCAATCATAGTCAAAAATGTCTAGACTAAAATTTGAAGCAGGAGGTGTTTAAATACTTCACTCTCTCTCACGCAAGTGTTTATGCAATCAATCATAGTCAAAAATGTCTAGGCTGAAATTTGAAGCAGCATGTGTTTAAATACTTCACTCTCTCTCACGCAAGTGTTTATGCAATCAAGCATCTTTTGTAATGAATTGTTCAATACCCTCCATAATATTAGCTTTTATTGCACTCGCCATTTCAGATAATCGTTTTTCAAACTCTTCCTTTGTTAATGAAGAACTAGTCAATTTCTGCAAAGCAGATTCTAAATATTGCTTATCAATTGATGATGGATGTGTTTCATTTACTTTAGTAAAAATTTCTGTACTAAGCTGTTTTAATTTAGTATTGAGATAGTTTCTGTCCAACACCTCCAAATTCTTAATTTTATCCGATATGGCTTTTAATTTCTCATCTAAATAAGCTTTATCAACTTTATCGTTGTTAATACTGAGCAACTGAAATGAAAAGCTGTCTGTTAAAGTTTTCACTTCTCCTAGAGCAGATTCTAAAGTTAGAGTTCTCTCTGCAATAGCTTTATCGATATTAGCACTGAAATTTTGTAATGAACTTAGAATATGTTCTCTTTCAATTATGCTCACTCCAATATTCTTTGTATTTTCCGAAACGAGTTTGGTTATTTGCGAATCTAAATAAAATTTCACAGCTTCACTGATTCCTTGTTGATTTATCGATTCGATTATTTTCTGTGTTATCGAGTCAATATCACACGTAAGATTAGCAACAGCAGGCCCAGCACTACCCGTATCAATTCGACCGAATCGATGTGGAGTCATCGTAACACTAAACAATTAGTTTTGCTTCTTTTAGCTCTTCAATTATAGACGTGATCTCAATATCATGCCCGGTGTTGCCAGTAGCTTTTGAGGAATAGAGTAAATTTAATCTTTACACTAATTTGTCAAAATTATCAAAGTATTGATAAATTCTATCATGAGAATTATTTTTTGCAAATTTCAATAAACCCCACCCCTTCTTTTTACTAATTTTTTTACTGGGAAATAACTTTTGAATCATTTGCGATTTAATTCCCTGATTTCGTTTAACATAGCCTCTTCGATCTAAATGTATGCCTGTAAGTGTTAAGATTTTTTTATACTTATCCAGATCTCTCTGATTATAAAGATTCGAGTTTGGTCTCGCACTGAATAATAACTCAAGTAGACCATGTGTTAAACGAAATCTTTCATTATTAATATCTATATAACCGTTATCGAATATTACTTGCTGATTTCCAATATAATACACGTCATCTTTAGAATTGTATGAAATTCCATAACTGATTGAATTATTCAATTTTTCCGCATGAAACGTTTTTAGATATTGTGACAGCACATCATCATTTCTGCTAGAACCAAGTAAACTGTTTTCAAATTTAGTCGAGCTTAAAAAATTGTCTGTTGAACTCTCATAACTCTGCTCATCCTCCTCCTCATTATCATCAATTTCCATACTCTGTTCCTCTTTTACTTCTTCCTTTTTTGGTTTTACACTAGAGTGTGAGAATTTGTTTTTTCCCAATTCAATTATAGGTTCTATCAATGGTGATAGAGTTTTCCTATTGTATTCCTCCGATCGCCTTTCAAAATTGACTAAGCTTTTATGCTTGTCGCTAATTACTTTTCTCAATTTCTTAATCTTTTCGATTAAACCAACGTTCTTCCTATTCAGTTTTCTGCTGCTGTATGACAACATGACTGCACAAAGAATTAATCTCTACTGAACGGTAAGAAACGTATCGAGCGAATCTCGGTACTTACCGCTATTAATTCCGCACTCGCTCATAATAGTTACAAAATTATGAGGTTTACAATTCCAAACTGTATGACAAAGTTTAACGAAATCTTTATAAGAAATATCTCCTCCAACATGATCTCTGTGAATTAATTTCAGACTCAATAAATCTATCTTGAAGATTATAATCATATTTGCATTGTCCCTAGTGAAATGTTTCTGTGTAGCTCCATAACTCTGAATTAAATATGCAGTGTCAATATTTCGATGTCGTCCCATAGTAAAATATTCTCTTATCTGTGGGACATTGCTCAGTTGCAAGTCATCAAAAATTACTAAGCTATATTCAGGGATATGGTTTGGATGGGGAATTTGGCTCACATCCTCTTTCATGTGAAATCCGATATTTTTCAAACCTCCAAATACCTTCCTGAGAAAAACATATTTTGGTTGATATAAGCTCTTGCTAAATAAGTAAATGTGCTTAAATCTTAAGCCATTTTCAGCAAATACTAAATTAAATAAGAGATTTGTTTTTCCTCCAGCACTGGGAGAAATAATTAACATTCTTGCATTATGAGGAAGTAAGTCTCCATTTTTACAAAATGCAGGCTTTTCTTTATCTGTAATTAATTTATCAAAGTTAACAATTGGTATTTGACTCATGATTACAAATGTACAGAGCGTGATCTGATAAGGAACTGATAAGTTATCAGGGAGGAGGGTGAGCCACCACATGGCTAGACGCTCGCTCGCTCCCTCCCACTGATAGAAGTTTCTCACTTCAACTGACCCTCTCTTTCCCGCACCCTCTTCACGAGAATGCATCTGTTGCTTGAGCCTTAGCAAATTACGAAACTTCAGATTAAAATGAAAAGCAATGTTTGATAATAATACTTCTATTATATTTTCAACGAATGTACATCATGATATTTACACTGAATGGAATGTATTTACAATAAATGTACATGATATTTACAATAGATTACAAAAGATTATTTTTCATCTAATAGTCGATCTTTACTAATATAACTAGGTGTTGAAAACCCAATCCATTCCACTAGCAATCCTTTTTTATCACGTTTTAATATTTTTTCAATCAAATACACTTGTCTCTCCGATTCGTTTAATTGTGTTTTTTTTAATTTCTTCTGCATAAAACCTACCACTAATTACTTCTCTGTTTAGATCTCTCAGTGAGTAGGTTATAGGTTTAGAAGGAAATATAGAATGAATTACAAAATACTCTGCGCTCCAGTTTATGTTATAAGATTTATCGAAAAGAACCCTTTTCTTTGAGATTTGTACAACATCTCCTAGCTTAAATTTCGGTTTTGAATTTTTCAATTTATATTGTCTATTGAATGCAGAATTCAAAGACATTAAAACTTGATTACGATCTTTTTTCCCCACATCTTTAGGTTTCATTCTAATGGATGAATGCGTTGTTGCATTATAATCACGAACTAAACTGTCTAGTTGCGATATCCAGTTTTTGGTTCCATGTTCAGTTAAATATCCATAAATTTTTGCTTTAAGTGTTCTATTAAACCTTTCAACTATGGAGGCTTTCTTATTGGTAAAAACATGATAATGTTTAATACTATATCTATCTAATAATGCTTTAACTTTTGAATTAAAGAATTCTGTTCCCTGATCTGTTTGGAACAGCTCAACTCCCTTATTTTTAGAAATAATTGCCTCGAGAGCGTTAAATACAGATTGGCTTGCCTTGTCTTTTAATGGTACACAATATGCAAATTTTGAAAAACAATCAATAACAGCTAAGATATATTTATAACCCTTATTAAAATGCAATAAACTCGTCATCTCAATGAGATCGGCTTGAAGCAAGTCTTTTTCACTTTTCAACTCATATTTGCGAGTGGGATAGTTCACACGCGGCACGCTATGAAGCTCTAAAGCTAGCTTAGATCTAATAATATTCATGATATTTACAAAAGTCAAATCAGTGGTGTTGGATGATTGTCACGGAACATACTGAGCAATCAGTTCACAGTTGGCACTCTATAATGTCCAAATGGGAGAGTGTCAACACCATTCTCCGCAATGTATCTCTTATAGTCATAAGGACTCAAACAGATTTTTGCACATTCAACCTGATACATGGTGTGATTATAGGATCTTAACATATTAAATTTTTCAATGTGTTCACTACGTTCAAACAATGATTTTTTATATAAATTAAAATTAAGTTTTCTACATTTCACTCCGCTCTGTACACCCTTTGCTATACATTTATTTACAGGTTTTTCATTCTCGTTATATACTAAAAAGGAGTAAAGTTTGGATCGAAGTCCAAGAAATTTATGGACAGGTTTTGAGGCAGTCTCATCCTTGAACTTTCCTACAACTTTATTTCTCTCCATGGAAAAGCAAGGGTGGCAAGGTGGATAGTTAGAAGTATCGAAAAGGCTCAAATTTTCTCTAATCAACTGATACACATCTTTGACTTTTAGGTTTAGAAGAAAACTGTCGGTATCAGTCATACAGAGTTCTATATGATCCCACGGTATATTTTTTTGTAATTTGCAGTAGAAAAAATCGTACATATGGAATTTACTCAACTCCAGTACAGAAAAGCCGGAATAGACAGGCTTGTTCATTTTAAGTTCCAACTTGCGAGAGAAAACCGCGATCACGTTCGGACTAATTATTTGCCAGCGTTTACATAGTGGATTTGAAATGTACTTATCTAACCGTTTTTCATCCGTGATAATTTTAACATTGATTAGCTTACGAGTAGATTGAATCGTCTTGCCAAAGATAAGATTGCAACAGGCCTTAAAGAAGGATATTTCAAATTTATTTTTCGCGTTCTGTCTATTCCGGATATTGAAGTCGATGTAGCTTTTCAGCCAGGGAGATTGGGAAAAGCTAATGACGCGATGCACTTTCAATAATTGCAAGCCGAGCCGAAGGTAGAGCTTTAAATTGACATAGTGAACAATGTACTTTTCACGGTCGAAAAGTGTGTTCATGAGCTTTTTGGTTCCAGTTTGACTGTTCTCATTTGTTTGGTAGTTCGACAGCAATTCGCGTGGTGGTGTTTGGTGAAGAGGTGCGAGTGGGAAGCTGGCGTGCTTATCATGTAACTCTTGAGGGTACTTGAGATCACATTCTATTATATATCCGGTTTCTGAATTGCTGTCCAAATTTGCGAAATCAAGGTTGGAAATTTCTTCCTCTGAGAGGAATTTGAAATTTCCAACAGGTAAGCTTCGACTCATAGCTTCCGAGTATAAACTGTCTGCATCGATATAAAGGAGATAATTAGACGGTTTTGAAGGATCGTATGTTTCGGGTAGATGTTTGTTATTCGCTTCACAATAACGTTTACCAATGAATGACACCCCACCCCTCATCACTGCCTCAAACATAAGATGCATGTCAGGATGAGTAATCAATTCTAGTTCGACTTTAGTGTGTTTCAGCATGCAATTCCAGGCGAAGTGCGCGAGAGAAAGAAAATGGGTCACATCAAGGCCGTATGAGCTAAAAAGCGTAGACCTCATGGATTCAAAAACTACCGCTAATAGCATTACGTCCAAACATAAATAAAAATCGTGATATTCACCCAGATTTTTCAGCTTGAATGTTGAGAACACTCTTTGCGCATGCTCATATTCTTGGCGAGACAGAGGTGTATCAGTTCAATCATTATGAAAACATTCGATGGGAGGAAGCGATGTTTCCGCGAATTTTTTGGGACAGCTCATGTACAAGTAAGGATATACTCCTTTTTTCAACAAGAGCTGTCTGTGTTCGCGAGGTGGATCATGAAACACCAAAAATAATCGCTCGAACTTCTTTTCCATGTCTGTACTTTCTACCAAATTACGCACCAATACTTCCAAGGATTCAGACATGAACTTGTAGGAATCTAAAAATTTAATTTTGCCTACTGAAAGTGTTAAAAATCTCTCTGACGTATTTGTGATGCAGGAAATTTCTTTTTTACATTTACAGAGCAACAATGTTATTTCAATAACTGATATTACTCACTTAAAATGCCAATTCGATGATGTCGAGATTATGACAATAATCTGATGTCTATATAATCTATCGATCAAGTTCTCCCTCTCTCTCTCTCTCGTATGATTTGATGATGAAAAATCTGAAACAAATAAGAGTCTAATGAAATATTTTTTCAACAGAAATCTGTGCCGGAAGAGGACGAGAACTCATCCATGGTGCCGCTGATGAAGGAGGTGCAATGAAGGGAGGAGGAGGAGGAGGAGGAGGAGGAAGTGGAGATAGAGAACGAGATGGAATCAGAGAACTTCCTGAGATTATTAAATAGTCGCACTGAGAAGCCATGGATGCCTCTGCGTGAGCTGGAAGAGGGGTTACCTTATCAAATATGCGACGTGAGAGAGGCGTCCAACCAGCATGGGCGGCAAATTGTGCTCAAAATCCGGGTACCCTGGCTAAGAACAACGGATGTGTATCTTCCAGAAAGATTTAGCCGGATTTTGAGCACAAAAGACATTGAAAATTTCAAAATAAAGTGTAAAACATTATCTCTGTTTGTAAAGCATGTTAATGCTTTTATCACCGACATAAAAATTGTTAAATTCTAATGTCGGTAAGCATCTAGCATTAACATGCTTTACATGTTATTATTATGTATGTGTGAATAGATAAATAAAATGTAATATTGTTTCTATAAAAATTGTTTTCAATTCTTACCTGTTGTTGTTGTTGTTGATAAGTTCGTAATGAATAGTAGAAACACGCAGAAGAAGAAATGCTTCACCTGCTCTGTTGTGAATGATATTTAAATAAGGTGACTGAGTCTTTTATAGTTTGTTGTGAGCATGCTCAGTAGTCTTTACCGCTACACACACACACACACACACACACACACACACACACACACAGACGTACAGCCAAGAGGCAGCGGCTTCTCGCTCGCTCCCTCCTACATCTGTTTTGGCACGTGTTCCTGCAGATGTGGGTGGGTGCACAATGCCAGCATCATTTCCCCCCTTTTCAAATCGCATTCACCTTTCAGATTATTTGCTATTTGAAATAATATTCTTATCATTCAAGCAATGTTATAAGCACATAGCGTATGAATTCATTTCCAACTCGATTGAAAATTAAACCAATTCAATTCAATTCAAGTTGGTGTATTGATTAATTAACCTCAGTTAATGTTCAACCATTGAGTTGAAAGGTAATGAAAAATGGTATGTAGGAGAAAAAAGCAGAGTTCGAGGAAACGGGGTAAAGGAATCTTGAGTTCAGCGGCAAGAGTTTTTAAAGGTGTGTCAGGTTTGGCAGGTAATGTGACATCAACTATTTTAAATAAGGTAATTGATAACCTGGGGGAGGAATATCATATTCCGGGATACGAGTATTGTGGCCCAGGAACAAAGGTTAATGAAAGGTTGAAGAGAGGTGATCAAGGTATAAATTCATTAGATAGAGCTTGCAAGATACATGATATAGCGTATACTCAAAATAGCGATAATAAAACTCGAGCGGTAGCTGACAGAGCTCTAGCAAACGCTGCATGGGACATTTTCAAAAATCCTCAAACACCCCTTGCTGAGAAAGCACTTAGCTATCTTGTTACAAACGTCATGAAAGCTAAAGCAGCGTTTGGTGGGTCTTTGAGAAAGAAGAAGAAGAAGAAGAATGAGAGGAGAAGTTATAGTAACGATATTAGACGCAAAGCTATAGCTCAGTTGAAAAAGCATATTGCAGGAAAAGGGTATTTTTTGAAGCCTTTTCTTAGTATTAGTGGAGGGAGAGTTCCACCCCTACCCCCATCATCATATGGAGTGAGTTTATTCCCTCAAGTTAAGAAACGTAGAACAACAAAGAAGAGTAGGAAGAAGACAAAGAAGAAGAAGGTATGAATATTGAAGGAGAATTGAGTAATTATGATTTGATTGATTGGTCGAAATTATTACAGATTCAGCTAAGAGGCATATATATGCTACATACATTACCCAAAAAAATTCTAAAAAACGAGAATGCCATTGTGAATTTAGCAAGGGAAAGCAAGGATGGCACACATTGGGTAGCATATAAGAAAGTTGGCTCTAATGTTTGGTATTTTGATCCAATTGGAAATTTACAACCTCCATACGAATTGGACAAATATTGGAAAAAAGAAAATGGAGTAAATATATTTTATAATGTAGAGCATATGTAACCATTAAATAGCGATTTTTGTGGTCATCTTACATTATTGTTTCTTGCAAATCAGTTGTAATTAAAGTGAATCCATATTTCTACATCTAATGCTATACTAGTGAATCCAGAGTGAGGTCAATGACCATCAGTGTGCTGAACACACAAGATGGTTGTTATTACATTACGATCTAACATGAGTAACCTCTATGAACATTTACAAGAAATTATAGAATTGGATAAAAATCGCGAATGGGAAATTGGATTGATTAATTTTTCTAGTTACAATAGTATTGCAAACATTAACAAAGGAACAAATTCCAGCTTCAAATATGGCGATAGATTAATCGAGTTGGATACCGGTGCATATGAAGTTGAGGATATTATAAAATCTTCAAAGAATAAATTGAATATTGATGGGAAGAAGAATAAACTTATTATACGTGCAAATGCAAATACTATGAAGATTGAAATTCATTCTGATAAACCCATTGATTTAACACGTCCTGATTCGATTGCTAAGATACTTGGTTTTGATAATGTTGTTTTGCAGGCAAATAAATGGCATTATTCCAAACATTTGGTTAACATAACAAGCGTTGACAGTATTGTAGTTGAGTGTAATTTAGCATGTGGCAGTTACTCTGACAGAAAACAAAAACATATAATCTACAAATTTTTACCAAAGGTTCCTAGCGGTTATTTAATAAACGAAGTACCATCACCGATTATTTATGTACCTTTGAATACGCATCAAATTCAAACTATTAATGTAAAGGTAACAGACCAGAACGGTTCGTTTATTGATTTCCGTGGAGATACAATTACAATTAGGTTGCACATACGTGAAAAGTAATGGGTTATCTTATTTTCAACCCACGTTCGAATACGTGCATGCACAATCAAGTCATTAGAGAATGGAACGCGATAGCGTCAACACCTAAAAACAAACGTGCTTTGTCGGCTAAAAGCGCAAGAATATTAGAAAAGTTGGGTTTTATAGTTGATTGGCGAAATGTCAGGAGGTCCCGCAGCAATTGGTGAAATTCTGGATGTGGAGACAGACCTTCAGTTTTATAATGATATTACTAAATTCCAATTTCACACTCATACAGTTTATTCGGGACAGGAAATAAAAAACTCTGACGAGGCACGTATTGGCATAAATTCTTTAGATGTCTATTCTTTACCTTGTAAATCATTCATATTGATTGAGGGAACAGTTAACTGTACAAAACCGGGAACAGAGCCAGGCGATGCACCAGTTGCAGCAGACTATAAATTAAGCAGTAACATAATCGGCAACCTTTTTGACGAAATACAATATGAATTAGCAGGTCAGCAAATTTCTAAATCAAGATTGATTGGATTAACATCCACAATTAAAGCTATTCTACTGAAGAATACTCTCGTTAAAAACACATATCACTTGGCTGGTTTTGACAGAGCAGGATATGAGCTAACGGATAATAAATTCACTTTCTGTGTACCGCTGAAATTAATCCTCCCGTTTTTTGAAGATTTACAAAGAATAATTTTAAATTTGAATCAGGAATTCGTCTTATTGAGGTCACCGACAGATCTAAATTGTGTTGAGTCTACAAGTGGAACAAGCGTTAGTGTGAAAATTACAAAACTACAATGGAGAATGCCCTACATAACTTTAGAAGATCATGTAAGACTGAAATTTTTGAGACTGCTCGATGCTGACACTCCACTGAAATTAGGTTTCCGGCATTGGGAAATTTGTGAATTATCAAATTTGCAAAATTCACTTAACCATTCTTGGGCAGTTCGTACCACATCGAGTTTTGATAGTCCAAAATACGTTATAATTGCATTTCAAACTGATTGTAAGAATAAAATTAAAAAATCAATATCTAATTTCGATAGCTGTGGTATTTACAATGTTAAAGTATATTTGAACAGCGAGTATTATCCATATGAAAATCTGCTAGGTAAGAAGGAGGTATTATACTGCATGTTCCTGGATTTCGCGCCCTCGTATTATAATCATTCAATCAATAGCGAACTCGGAACAGAAATTGACTTTAAAACGTTTTGTGAATCAACACCGCTGATTGTTGTAGATTGTTCACACCAACCAAGTCATTTGAAATCATCGACAGATGTTCGTATTGAAATGGAATTTAATAGTGCAGTACCTGCAAATATTTCCGCATATTGCATTTTAATTAGTGATCGTGTGATGGAGTACACACCTCTCACGAGCATGGTGAAAGAAGTTCAGTAGTTTTATTGATAGAGCGCACCGCCTATATAAGGTGTGCATTCTGCTCAATTTAGTTCATTATCAGTTTCACCTTTGAACAGACAACATGTCCTATTCTTTGTGTTCTGATATTTTGGACAAGCCACAAACTCGCTCTATTGGTATTCAGTGCGATCTTGATAGTTTCTATTATGAACCAAGCTGCGGTACACCGATCCAGAAGCCGCTGCAGGTGGAGGAGGAGAGGGAGAAAGACGAAGGATTCGAGGAGCCCGCCGCCGAAGATAAAGAAGTGGACAAGCAGGCGCCTACGAAAATTGCTACGGTTGATCTTCACTGGTTTAAACAAGATTGTAATCAAATTATTGTGGAAGAACTTGCCATAATTGATCAGTTTAATAATTATATTGTGTTCCATTTCAAATCACCATTTGTAAAGACAGAATTGAGTGCAAAATTGTATAACGATGTAACATGGTTAGAACGTCACTATCATAAAATAAAATGGGAAGATGGAGATTTAGAATACAGTGACTCATTAATACGTGATTACCTTGCAGGTTATGAGAAAATTTTCACAAAAGGTACTGAGAAAGCAAAGTTTTTAAGAAGATTGCATAGCAACGTTCAATGTATACCAGAGGATTTTCCAAAACCTGATTTCAGCTTTTTCACTAGTTCATGGTGTTATGCTGTGTGTAACATTCATAAAAATAGACCACATTCTCGCTGTGCTTTATTCTCTGCGCAACATCATAATTCTTTGTTGTTTGAAAATATGTATCAAACAAATAATTTCTTGTGCGAGAACAATTGAATGCAAAGTATGAAAATGGCTCCGATGTACACGAATTCACAGAAAAGAAACTTTGCTCGTTATGGATTCTTCTACAATGGAAAGGATTTACAGTGTGTTTATTGCTTACATGCATTGAGACTGCATAAAGCACGTACATGTTGTCTCTCGTCAATTAATGAAGAAAGACCACTTAATTACTCTATAATAGTTCCTGCCTACACTTAGTTTTGTTCATTCGCTCAACAAGATGGATCCGAGAAAGTGGTTGGCTGCTGACAACGAATTGGAAGTGAGGTTAAAAAACTGTATTGATTGGTACGATGAGTGTGAAAGTGCAATTAGGAAATCAACTCCTGAAAATTATAGTTTGGCGAAACAATTGAAAGACATTTTTCTAAGCACAGTTAATTTAAATGACATAAGAGACTATCTATGTTATTATCGTCCTCATAATTTGTGTATAGATAAGCTAATTAAAATTGAAGATGAAATTATGAATAGTTGTGCTGAAATGTGTAAATAAACGTTTTCTGCCTTCAAATGATTTTTCATTCCAATATCCCATTCACGATTTTTAGTTTAGTTGCTGCTTAGAGCTAGACCTGACAACACGTGTGGGGTGATCTTTTTTATACAGACACTAGCCCCTATAACACGTACATCTCATCAATTTAGAAAGAAAGATATATCTTTCTCTATTCCCCTCATTCGAGACATGTCAAACATCTGGGACATGCAGTGTTATGGTTTTTCAAAATTCAAAAAATTAACTTGTCTCTTGATGTCAATTTCATTTAACGAATTTGATTCAATTGCGGAGAATATTAAATTTTCAACAGGATGTCAAGATGTTGATTTACCGTTAACAAAAACAGAAAATGTACACTTTTCGATTTTATCTGAGATTTTTGAACTGCTCAATATTCTAGACAGCTGTCATCTACATTATGATTGTACAAATGATTCAGCATTATCTGTTGTTAAAAATTCCGATGAACTTTGGAAATGCTTGTACAATATTGCAGATAAAAAATGTAAAAGAACTTAGATCATTGTAGAGATTCACTAGTATAGCATTAGATGTGTGAGAGAGAGAGAGAGAGAGAGAGAGAGAATTTCTCAATTCAATTCGATGTAGAGAGAGTCATTGACCTCACTCTGGGTTCACTAGTATAGCATTAGATGTAGAAATATGGATTCACTTTAATTTGACAGTAGAGAATTTTTCCCCCTCAAAGAGATTTTTTTCCCTCATCTAGCATTCACTTCAATTTGTCAGTATAGCATTAGAAATATGGATTCACTTTAATCTGTCACCAAGGGAATTTTTCCCTCTCAAAGAGATTTTTTCCCTCATCTAGCATTCACTTTAATTTGTCAGTATAGCATTAGATGTAGAAATATGGATTCACTTTAATCTGTCAGTATAGATGTAGTAATATGGATTCACTTTAATTTGACAATAGAGAATTTGAGAATGGATTCACTTTAATTTGACAGTAGAGAATTTTTCCCTCTCAAAGAGATTTTTTCCCTCATCTAGCATTCACTTTAATTTGTCAGTATAGCATTAGATGTAGAAATATGGATTCACTTTAATCTGTCAGTATAGAGAGGGAATTTTTCCTCCTAAAAGGGAATTTTTTTTTCCCTCACCAGGGCAAGGGGAAGGGGAGAGAGAGAGAGATATCTCTTTTCAACCCCCTCACCCCAACTGGGCAAGGGGAAGGGGAAATCTATTTTTAGAAAGAGAGAGAGAGAGAAAGATATATCTCTCTTTTTTCATCCCCCTCACCACCACTGGGCAAGGGGAAGGGGAAATCTATTTTTAGAACACCCCCCCCCCACCCAACAGGTGGTGGGAAGGGGAGGCGGGATTGACGAGGGGGGAGAGAGGGGAGGGGATTTCGAGCAAAAAAGCTTCCCAGTGATCCCATATTGTATCTACTGGAGACACAATATAAATATATTGAAAACACTTGAAAACTTACATTAGAAATGGGGAAATTTTCTAATGTAAGTTATATTATATATATATATATATATATATATATATATATATATATATATATATATATATATATATATATAATATAAACTCTAATTATTCACTGCATACTTCTGTATATTACTAAAAGTTGATCACCCTGATCTACTTTCAGCCTACTCCATTTTATTAATCAATGATTTGATCTTATCTACCGATATAATTATTTTCTGTTTTTCTTTCTCTTGAATATTCATATTAATTAAAACTATTACAATATTTCCATTTATAAATAAATCCTCAGTTGAATTGATGGAATTAACGTTTTGGTAGAGAGCTAGTGGGAAGGATATTTTGAATATTCTTTCCGAAGAATGGACATTGATATATCCAAAGCTCTGCCAAACTATGTACATGCATAACAATATTATCTTTAGTTATTACAAATTGCTCTTTTCGTATCATGTACAGTTCAATAATTATTTTCTTTGTCTATATTATGTGAATTCATCTATAATTTTGCTGTATTATAAGGTATTTTATATAAGTGTATAAGCCAATATATATTATAATCTACATAAATAAAGTACTCAATCAATCAATCAATCTCTGAACAAAATGACTGAACAACTGACTGAAACTGTCCGGCCCTAGAACGATCACATGACAACCATTCCTCACCCATCCCATCAATACAAACCTATAAACCTGTTATAGAATAAATAGTATATATAAATAGTATAGTATAGTATAGTATAGTATAGTATAGTATATATATATATATATTTAAGCCCATTCTGGAGACTTATAATCCCTTGAGCATTTCCTTTCCAATCCTTTCCTCACGACCCACACCCTTGCCTTCAGTTTTGAAGATAAATATTATCTTCAAACCCAGGGTACAGCCATGGGCACCAGGGTGGTACCATCCTATGCAAACCTATTCATGGGCCTCCTTGAACAGGATTTCCTTTCCAAACAAACCCTATCCTCCCTGATATGGCTCTGTTCCATTGATGACATATTCCTCATATGGCCTCATGGACATGATACCCTCTCCCACTTCCTCAATCAACTTAACTCCAACCACTCTGTCTCCTTCACCTGGAATATTTCTGAATCCTCCATCAACTTCCTAGATGTCAATGTAATCCTTTCCAACTCCAATACCTTATCCACCAATATTTTCACCAAATCCACCCACCGACACTCAACAGTTCCTATACTTTGAGAGTTGCCATCCCTGTGAGGCCAAAAAATTTGCAGTGATCCCCACCATCTTGACCAGTACCTCAAAAAACTCCACCAATCCCTCCTGAAATGTAACTATCCTGAAAGGTTGCTACAGAAACAAATCTCCTCCAAAGCTGGCACTAATCCAACCACAAAAAATCCCAAATCCCACAAACTCCAAAGCTCTGTACCACCTACTTCCCTGGAATTGAAAACCTCAAACCTGTCCTTAAAGATCTGTTCCATGTTGTCTCCTCCAATCCCTCTACCAAACACCTTTTCCAGCAACCACCCACCCTCATTTATAAGCAACCTCTCAACCTCAAGAAAATTTTCAGTAATAACAAATCACTCACCTCTGATGAAATCCCAACTCCACCTGGTACCCTACCTTGCAAATGCCCCCACAGTAAAACCTGTCCTATCAGTGATTCTTCCATCTCCTTTACCAGTCCTATCACCAACTACACCCGCCAAATCCATCAATCTCTATAAATAGTAATTGCATCTCCAAAAATTGCATCTACCTCCATTCCTGCAACTCCTGTCCTGCCTTCTACATAGATGAAACCACCACTGCCCTAAACCTCTGGATCAACAATCATAGGGCTTCCTTTAAAAATAATACTTCCCTACCCATCCCTATACCAATGGCTCTGAGCACAACAAGAACTTCGACCAATGCTTCAAAGTCAAAGTCCTTGCCACCCTCCCTTCCACAGCCCCATCCATAGATGTCAAGACAAAAGAATTGGCTTTTATTTGGGTGCTTATTCATAACCCACTCAAATCTTAAATATCCTGTTTGTAACCACCCCCTAAATACCCCATAATGTCCCCTGAATCTGTACCCTCTTTCTCTCCATCCATCTGCACCACATAATCTGTGGTCTCTGCTGCTACAATTGACTCTCCATGCATACTCTGTGGTCACAACCATTTGATTTCAAACTGTACCCACTCACTGCTCGGTTGAGGAAGGAAACTCAGTTTCTGAAAATTTCCGAGCCAAATTAAAAGGAGACATACGACATAAATAGATTGAAAACACTTAAAACCTTACATTAGAAATGAAAATTCCCGGAAACTGAGTTTCCTTCCTCAACCGAGCAGTTAGTGGGTACAGTTTGAAATAACAGGATACACAGAACACGGATAGATTAAAAACACTTGAAAACTTACATTTAAACAAAAATTTTCGGGAGATGGGCCCCCTTTGTCAATCGAACAGGAAGTGAAGGTACACCTTCCTTATTCACTTCCTGTTTGATTGACAAGGGGGGCCCAGCTCCCGAAAATTTTCATAAAGGGAGTAGTCCACTAAAAATCGAAAAAAAATATCGAATCTTTGATATTAGGTCAAGTCAATAGCTTGTTATTTCCTCTTTGTAATGACATATAATAATATATACTTATTAGTGTAATTCGTTGAGAAAAAAAATAAAACAACAGTCATGTAAAGTTTTTCTGTGCCCAGGGGCCCTGAAAGCTCAAATTTTTCCAAATAATTCTCATAATTTTTTGTTATTTCTGATACCGTCAACAATCATAACCTTTAGATCAAGTCTTCATGATTCTCTTCTATTTGATCAAGTTGGCATGTTGTTTACTACAGTATTTATTTTTCAGCTGGAGACATTTATAATAATTATGTTTATAACCAAAAAGTGAGTGTTTGAAGAAAGTGTAAGTTAGTGTCAGACAATCTTTATCATCAGTGTCAATATAAATATAATTTTATTTGTTAGTATTATTCCAGTCTATTAGTGAGAAAATGCCAAGATCCACTCATATTTTTAAAAAGAGAAAAGGACCAGTTGGAATGCATAGGCCTAGAGAACAACAAACTTTACAACAACATCCCTGTAATCCAAAACAGAGTACATTGTCTAAAAAACTGGAAGGGAGCTTCTCATCTTATGGAGATCAAGTAAATGAACATTTTAAATCTGATATTGTCAATTCAGATGTTTTGAATGAACTACTTTCTGAGATTGCTGTCTGCAAATATTGTCAGTCTACACGAAATCTTTCAGCTTCAAAGAGGGTTGGATTGGCATTCTCTTTGGACATAATTTGTGGGAATCCAGTGTGTGACAAGAACCTGAGTAGGTGTAAAAGTGATGTGGTTACATTGGAAAACAATCGAATTTTTTTTATATACATGTACATTTTGTGTATGCATTACGGTCAATTGGAGTGGGACACTCCACTTCAACTCCAACTCCACTCCACTCCACTCCAGATGTTCACAAGTGTAATGAACCTCCCCAGAGCTTCTAAATTCCTATTCTATAATAAACTCTTGTATTCTGCTACACAGGACGTGTGTCAGGAATCTATGAAGGATGCTCTGGAATTGACTGTCCAGCAAAATGATGGGAATCGTGAAATTTCTGCTTCATTTGATGGAAGTTGGCAAAAGAGAGGTTATTCATCCTTGAACGGGAATCACAAGTGTCCCAGAACCCGCCTTCACCTCAAGGTCACCCAAGTTGACCAAACCTAACCTCAAGGTCACCCAAGTCAACCAAACCTAACCTCAAAGTCACCCAAGTCAAAAAAAAATTTTTTTTTAATTAAAAAAAATAAAAAAATAATAAAAAAAATTAAAAAAATAAAAATAAAAAAAAATTATTAAAAAAAATAAAATATAAAATCAAGAATAAATGTAAAATAATCAGGAATAAATGAAAAATAAATCACTGGGGATCTTTAACTGGGGGGCTATAAAAGGAGTTGTTCTGCAAGGAGTGGGACATTGTGTCTGGTGCAGTCTTGCTGTCAGTACGTGTGTGTGATTTTTGTGTATTAGTTTTGGATTACTTTCATCATTATCATCATCTAAGAGTGAGTACCAGTGCATTTTATAGCTATATATATATATAATATATATATATATATATATAATATATATATATATATATATATTATATATATATATATATATTGTATTCCTGATTTGACAATTTAATTCAAAGAAAAATTTGAGTTGAATTTTGAATTAGGTGGTTTGAGACTGTCAATTAAATTCAAAAATGTCTAGTTTAATTGTGAATTAGGTTCCAATACATAGAGTACAATACAAGTTGAGAGATTAATTGTGAATTAGGTTCTTATACATTGAGTTGGTGGTTGTATTTCATCCTAACCTAAAAAATGTATAACAAGTCTTTGCCATAGAATTAGGCTGTCCCCACAGTATGTTTGACATTGATAGTGATGAAGGTGTGTATGTCGTTTTCAGACATGAGCGGCAATGGTTCTAATGATCAGGAGCACCCATCCCACCTTCCCCCCTATCATGAATTAGTTCCTAGACCCCATTCACATTCCCCACCGCAACCATACAGCTCCCGACCATCATCCCCTAGAACATTTCATAAAAACACCAATGAACCTCCATCCCTGACACACCCAAACATCCAACCCTCAATCCTAGATATTGATACTGATACTGATTCACCACCATCATCCCCACATCTGTTGATAGTGATGAAGGTATAGAGTTGAAGACTGCATATTTTAGGTATACAATATTGTATTGCATTGTTCCAGATGAACAAAGCTGCACGATGTCAACAAACAGCAAACTCAGTGGACGAGTTTGTTGTTCTGGAGGAGGCATTTAAATCCCGACTCAAGACTCTGTACTACAATAATACATAGAAGGATTAGCCTGCCAAAGATTTCCACACCTTTCTGAACGGTCTGAAGGATAAAATTGTTCACATCATCAGTCAGCAACACCAGACACATGGAGCACGAAGTTCAATCTAGTATTGAAGGCAACATATTTCTGCAGCACCCTTGATAAGAACATCCTCAAACAAGAAGAGTTTCAGAATGTCGCCTTCAAAACTCCAAACTACACCATCTTCAGTATCATCAATCTTCCAGACATCATCAACAAAGCGTGCATGACCCTACTGGATGAGGAGTCGAAATTTGAAGGAAACTCCAGTGGATGGAGTTTGCTTATCATTGATGGATTGCTCATCAGGATTAGCAGACATATTCCCCTGTGTGGATCATCCTACATCAGTCTTCCACCTCTTCTATCAGCACGAAAGGCAATCATCAATCCTATAAACAAGGACCAGCAATGTTTCAAATGGGCTATCCTCGCCAAACATGTGCAAGACAGTTATCCTGAACGAGTCAATGACCGATACCATCAATTGGAGGAGAGATACAACTTTTCAGGTATTGGATTTCCCACTGCTATCAGTCAAATTGATAGATTTGAGAAAGATAATCCAGAGGTATCAGTTAATATTTATGGTGTGGATGAGAAGAACATTATATTTCCAAGAAGAGTTGGAAATGCAATGAAGGCAGATCACTTTGATCTTCTCCTCCTCTGTGAGAGTAATGATGAAAACAGCACCCTTGAGGATGACAATGAACATAAATTCAATAGCCACTACTGCTACATTAAAAATTTTGAAAGACATGGGATCCCAACTCACAAAACATAAAAGTAAAATTATCATCTGCAGACAATGTTTCACCCATTACACCCTCAACAGAGATGGAGAACGCAGGATGGCTGAGCATGAGGAGTATTGTGCTAGCAATAATACAGCAAGAATCATCATGCCTCAGGTTGGAAAAGATGGTAAACCTCCAACCTTAAAGTTCGAGAAACATGTGCAAAAGTATAGAGTACCTGTGGTAGCATACGCCGATTTTGAGTGCATCCTGGAGAAACCTGATGAAGACAATGAACAATGGATTGGTAAAGCTACCAAAGTTATCCAGTATCATCGGGCAATGAGTTACTGCTTATACTTTGTGCAGGACCCAGATTTAGAAGATTCCTGGCTGACAATCACTAACCTAATCCCTCATGAGCCAATTGTCTACAGGGGTCCTGATGCCACCAAACATTTCATGAAGACCCTCACCATGTATGCAAAAGATTAAGATGAGGCAATTGACTGTAGGTATATCAAGTTGCTCCCACTAACCAAAAGAGAGCAAGCACGACATAATGCGGCTGACTTCTGTGAGGCCTGCAATGAATGGTTCAATGAAGATAAGGTGTATGACCATTGTCATATAACTGGTATCTACTGGAATGCATTATGTCGTAAATGCAACCTGCAGTGACAGCGACAATCATTCATACCAGTGTTTCTTCACAACTCTTCAAACTATGATACATACCTTATTATTCCAGAGCTGGGTAGAGATAAGGATCAGCTGTTTGTCATCCCAAACTCATCAGGAAAGTATATATAAATAAGTATATATAAAGTATATATAAAGTAATATATCATTCACCAAACGAATACCTCCAAAAATGCACCTTTGATTCATTGATACATTCCGGTTTACACCTGATGGTTTAGACAACCTGCTCACCAACCTAGTCAAATCAGCATCGAATCCAGAAGACTTGTCCAAAGTGCTGCCACATACTGCTAAGGTGTTTGGAAACAAATTGAGCCTTGTCTCAAGGAATGTTTCCATACAACTACTGCGATTCATGGCAGAGACTCGAAGAAACATTGCTACCACCCAAAAAAGCATTTTTCAGCAAGCTGACTGATAGGAGTGTTAGCAGTGATGATTATGAACATGCTCAAACTGTGTGGAACCAATTCAGTAGTAGAACTCTGGGAGAGTACAGTGACCTGTACTTGAAAACAGATGTTCTCCTGTTGGCCGATGTCTTTGAGAGCTTCCGTGATGTATGCATGAAGACTTATGATTTGGATTGTGCACACTACTTTCCATCTCCAGGCTTTTCCTTTGATGTTATGCTGAAATATACTAAAGTTGAGCTTGAGCTCCTTACTGACTATGACATGTACATGTTTATCGAGCGAGGTATCAGAGGAGGGATAACATATTGCATACACCATCATGCAATTGCCAACAACAAGTGCACTGGTGTACCTTGGGATCCAGAGAAGCCTACATCCTATCTGTTATATACAGATGCTAACAACCTATTTGGCTGGGCAATGTGTCAGCCAATTCTATGCTGCTCAATTCCAATGGATGGATAAAGGAGAATTGGAAGCAGTAACAATAGGTATTACAGGTTTAGCAGATAATATACAGATTGGATACATTCTAGAGGTGGACATTGAATACCCTTCCAACTTGCACAGCAAGCACAATGATTTCCCATTTCTTGCAGAGAACAAGAAAACTCTTAAATCTAATCATATACAACTCATGACAACCCTGTCTGATCGCGAACATTATGTATGTCACTACCGCACCCTAAAACAAGCAGTACAGCATGGGTTGAAGATTAAAAAGGCTCATCAAGGTGTGCGGTTTGAGCAGAAAAACTTTCTAGCATCATACATCATGCTTAATACAGAGCTAAGACAGCAGTTGAAGAATAAGTTTGAAAAGAACTTTTTCAAACTCATGAAAAATGCCGTGTTTGGTAAAACAATGAAGAATGTGCAAAAAAGGATGAGCATGGAGCTAGTGAATGATGAGAAGCGTTTGAATAAACTGATTGCTCGACCAGTGTATAAGGATTGTATCATATTTGGAGAGAATATTTGCGCTGTTATGATGCATAAAGAGAAAGTGGAGGTCAACAAACCAATCTATATAGGGTTATCAGTGCTTGACATCAGCAAAACCCTCATGTACCAATTCCATTATGACACCATGAAGCCCATTCACAAGGACCGTCTTCAACTCTTATATCAAGATACTGATAGCTTGTTCTACCTTGTCAAGACAGAGGACATGTACAAAGATATCATCAATAAATCAACAGCTCAAAGATACCTTTGACACTTCAGATTACCCTGCAGAACACCCATGCTACTCAGATGCAAACAAAATGGTGCTTGGCAAGTTCAAAGACGAATATGCTGGCTGAGCGCCACTTGAGTATGTAGGCCTACGATCAAAGCTGTATGCCTTCAGGTGTTACAATAGTGATCCAAATCAGTTGACAAGTGGATTGATAAGAAAAGCTAAAGGAGTACGGAGACCAATACTTGGGTGGGAACTCTCAAAAATGCATCCAGATGCTGAACGTTACATAGTCTTTCAAGACTATCTAGATTGTCCATATGGTGATGAGGATATCTACAGAGAACAAGTGATGTTTGGCACTAGGAAACATCAGATCATGACTCAAGTCATGAAAAAGAAGGCACTGAGCAAAGCTGATGAGAAGAGGTATATTCTAGATGATGGAATTACAACTCTTGCACATGGACATTACAAGATCCTCACTCCAGCACACAAGGATGAGGAGAAGGATGAGGAGGCAGAGGAGGAGGAGGAGGAGGAGGAGGAGGAGGAGGAGGAGGAGGAGGAGGAGGAGGAGGAGGAGGAGGAGTAGGAGGAGGAGGAGGAGGAGGAGGAGGAGGAGGATTATGATGTGGAGGAAGAGATGATTGACTCTCAAGAAATTCTCAAGGTTCAGGCAGCTAGCAGTACTACAACAGCTAAACGGTTACATTCCTCATCACATGATGAGCTCATTGATAGAGTCAATGAGTCAGGTAGCAGTACTATCCCCGCTAAACAGTTATATCCCTTATCAAATGATGAGCTCACTGATATGATCAACGACTATGAAATAGATGGTGATGCATCTCAGTACAGCATTCTGAAAAAAATGATTAAAGACTGAGTGGGAGGATGATATCATTTCTAGGAATAGATGATGATGTCATTTCCTGTGTTAAGGATAGTAGAAAAGGAGGAAGCAATGCACATGCTCATCACTCTGCATTCAACATGCATGCTAGCAACATTCAAATCATGCTCTGTCTCATGCTGGCTCTTGGAGCCTATGCACTGGATCTAAAGTATAGGAGTGAAGACTTTCCAGAATCTAGGGAGCATGGACTGGATACATACAACATTTTCCACATCAGGCAATGTCTGATGTCATCTAGCAAGTTCAACCACAACCTTGCAACAATGTACAATGATGTCAGCAACTGGTACTCAAAAATCGCAGGAGAGCATGAAGTGGGGGAGGAACTGTGTCAACAAATCCACTGCGCATATGATCTGCGCAATGTCTCCACCCATCATTCACATCGCTGGATTTCCTTGAAGCAGTTATTACAAAGTCAGTCAAGGTGTGCTCATCCTACAGTCAACATGGGCTGTCAACAACATCTACATCCAGTACTTCGATCAGCAATGGCGCCAGCAGACCCTGAATCACCATGTCCTTGCAGTGATTGCATTTTTGTCATGAGTGCAAGGTGGAGTGTTGAGCCATTATTCAAGATTGGAGAAGGATATCATGATCCTTTTGGAACTTTAGAGAATTTTGCTGGTGTGATTTCTTCAACGTTCCCAACAGCTACACTTCATCCTTGTCACAATAGACAGATGATGATTCTGAACTTTCCTTATAGCCGTGCATTTTGTGAAATGTGTACTAATCTGGGACCATTATATGACTATGTGCTGTTAAACCTTGATGATTGAGATGTTATTTATATATGTCTGATAATATTCTCTGTTTCCAATGTGCTTTAAAGTATGACTACAATATAATTGTATCAAATCAACTGTCTCTTATTGCTCAAACCTCTGAATCATGTAGAAGTAAGAGTACAAGGCATGATACATCTCACATCCTGGATTATCAAAAATTGGCATCGACTCCTATAGTAAATTTCTCCTGGAAACATGTATGGATAGTCATATAGTGCAGGGTGTGAGATGCATCTTGAGACTATTGCTTGGTTTAAGCTGTTTCTTATATACTAAATCAACAGGTGGTGAAATGAAAACAAATGTTGGATTAAAATAAATATATAATAGAATATGAAACATAGAATATAGAAATACAGTATAAATACAGAATAATATAGACATACAGAAAAATATATACATATAGAATACAGAATATTATTATAATAAGAATATACACTCCATACCTGTATGGAGAGTATTTTTCTCACATTTCCAAAAATTGAAAAATACTCTCCATACAGGTACGTCGCACCCGAAGTCTCTGGTGCCATTCTTGCTGTATGATCAGCATAGCCAGCTCTAGATCAATGAATGGATTTCCAGATCTCCAATCCTTTGATCTAGAGCTGGCCGTCTGTCCACCCACAAGAGTAGTGGGGTGATAAGCTCGTGTTGAGCTGCCACTCTTATCACACCCACTAATCTCCCAAAGACTCCCAGAGACCTCCGATGCTCTGGAGTGGGGGGCTCATAATTGAGCAGGTCCTGCTCAATTATCATGAGTGTTACCAAGAATATCAATCTTGCCTGATCAAATATTATTGATAATATCTCCTGACACCCCATGAATCAAGCAGGAGTTGGTGGGAAGGGGGCTATCATCTGCAGTATGCGGATGACCCTCCAACATTGTCTGTTCAACAATGCATGAGAGGGTCGTCCTCAGCCATAGCCCCTCTCCCTCTCAACAACCCTCTGGATGGGTGAACCCGCCCTATAAAACTCCCCCACTCCAAATTGCGCCTCCTCCTCATCCCCCTCCATCTCCAGCAGCAGCAGTGTTGGGGATGCTGCTGGTGCCAGCGGCAGTGGTGGGGATGTGGCTGGTGGCAGCGGCAGTGGTGGAGATGCGGCTGGTGGCAGCGGCAGTGGTGGGGATGCGGCTGGTGCCAGGGGCAGTGGTGGGGATGCAGCTGGTGGCGGCGGCAGTGGTGGGATGCTGCTGGTGCCAGCGGCAGTGGTGGGGATGCGGCTGGTGCCAGCAGCAGTGGTGGGGATGCAGCTGGTGCCAGCAGCAGTGGTGGGGATGTGGCTGGTGGTGGCGGCAGTGGTGGGGATGCTGCTGGTGCCAGCGGCAGTGGTGGGGATGTGGCTGGTGCTGCCAGACACCTCAACCACTCATCCAACCCCAGACTATTAATCTCAGCAAGCTGTGAAGAAAGAAAAATACTATGGATAAAACAGTAATGGAATACATTCCAATTTTACATTTCAAAGTATGCAATAATGAATTGAACCTCATAGAGCTGGTAAGACAAATTAATATTCAGTACTAGCATATGGTTTCAAAATGGTGGAGAGAACTTGAATATATAAATTTCCACCTCACCAATGTGAAACCAATTCCCCATTTTAAATTTAATTTATTTCAAAATAACTAAAGCATAGTATTATAATGAAGTGAATATAGATGGAAGAGAAGTTCTCATAGAGTACATACCATGTCATCATTGACGTTAACTGCCTCCACCACCAGCATCTCCAGCAGAGCCTGCAGTGTAGCTGGAGGCTGAGCAGCCAGCAGTGGCAAGGGCGCAGCCGGGGGCAGAGAAGCTGGGGGCAGAGAAGCCAGGGGCGGAGACGCAGCCATGGATGAGGGCTCCATATCCAAAAGTTCTTCTAGTTCGGTAAACAGTGACATAGTGAATGCGGCAAGAGCTTCGAGCACAATGAAGCAATGAAGAAGATTTGCCAAAATTTATTGACATTTGTATCCCCCACCATGCAAAAAAACAGGATTGTGTAGGATATTTCATTTTGGATAAGCCAACTTTATCGTTAGGAGACCCCTATCAATTTCCTTCTCAAATATATCAAGCTTCGTTATAGGAACTCGTTACCCGATTATGAAAATTTCTATCAAAATGACCAACAGTCAAGACAGTATGGCTGCAGGACATCCTGTTTAGAGATTTGCAGAAGGAAAAGAGTTGTAATCTCCAATCTTTTGCCTCTGAGATAGTATGTATCCTGTTTAGAGATATGTAACAGGAAAAAGTTGTAATCTCCATCCTTTTGCCTCTGAGATAGTATACAAGTATTCAAAGCCAGTGACCTGGATGGTTTGCTTCAGTATGGATAAGTCTGCGATAGCAAGAGAGCTGCACAAGCCAGCTTGTAGGTACTTTCCTACAAGGAAAGTCACTGTGAAAGGCCTTGATGATCTGTATCAGGCCGACCTTGTTGAGATGTTGCCATATGCAAGACAAAACAAAGGTTATAGATACATAATTACTATTATCAATTGTCTTAGTAAGTTTGCCTTTGCTATACCAATCAAAAGCAAGTCAGCCGATGATGTGGTCAAGGCAATGCAGCCAATATTTGAAAAACATCCAATGAAAAATCTACAGACCGATGATGGTAAAGATTGGTTCAATACAAAATTCTAACAACTTGTGCAAAAGTATGGTATCAATCATCATTCAACCTTTTCCGATAAAAAGGTGTCAATAGTAGAGCGTTTCAATAGAACACTTTAACATCTAATGTGGACAATGTTCACTGAACAAGGAACCTACTGTTGGACAGACATTCTAACCTCACTTGTTGCACAGTACAATGGACGAGTTCATAGAACAATAGGTATGCCACCAGCTGATGTGCAGAAGAAGCATGAGAAAGTGCTACTCAACCGACTCTGTAAACAGCATCAAGCCTATCGAGAAGAGTTGCAGAAGAAGAATGCAGAGTGTAGAGGTAGGTTCTATCCAGGTCCTCATCAGGATATTGTGCCAGGTGATGAGGTGAGAATCAGCAAGTATAAAAAGATGTTTGACAAAGGATATCTAGCCAATTGGACAAATGAACTGTTCACAGTAAGATGTGTGCGACCTACAGTGCCTGTAACCTACGAAGTGGAGGACTATAGAGGTGAACCCATTGAAGGAGAAGACAAAAGTGCCCAAAGTTTTCGAAATTGAAAAAGTGTTGAGGAAAAGAGGGAATAAACTGTTGGTACGCTGGAAAGGATATAGCTCCAGTCACGACTCATGGATTGATAAGAACGATCTTGTGTGAGATGAAACAGGTTGTGCAACAACAAAACCAGTTTAGAGTTATCGATTTTGACAAAGTGATTAGGGGGTGTGGCTTGGTGGAAATGGATACAAAGGAAAAGTGTCATGGACCATTGTTCCCCAATCATATGAGATGTATTATAATATAACATCTACCTTTTTTCAAAGACTACATTCCAGTCCAAGTATGAGCTGCTCCGTACAATCATGCAAGGACTTGCAGGAAATGGAATAAACTATGTCAAGTGTGATACAAGTAAAGAAATACCCGACCCGCATGAGCTGCCACCCAACTCGATAATTATTTTTGATGATGTGATTTGTGAGCAGCAGGATGCTATCAGGAAGTACTTTAGTGCAGGCCGACACAGTGATGTTGATGTGTTTTATCTATCATAGACCTATAGCTGCATTCCAAAACATCTGATTCATGACAATGCAAACTTTCTAGTCATGTTTCAGCAGGATGAGCTAAACATGAAACACTTGTACCAAGATCATGTCGGCGCTGACATGACCTTTGATCAGTTCAAGGATATGTGTAACAAGGTCTGGTCAGTGGGGGGTGCACACTAATTCCTAGTGATTGATTGGACATTGGACAGAAATGGAGGGCACTGCAGGAATGGACTTGATACGTATTTAGTTGATGCGTAGTGTCAGTTGAGCTTCAGTATATGTTGGTACACTGAGCAAGATGGAGGTCTCCAGCAATAGACACCATTAAAGGACTGTAGAAGAGATTGCACCAACCATCAAGGCAATTGCAAAGTTGCAACTTAACATCAAAAGGAAACACAAGGAGCTGACTCTTGGAAGGCAAGTGGCAAAGGAGCAGCATGCAAAACACTTTAAACCACTAACTGAACCACTTGACAATATAGTTGAAGTTCTCAATCAGCATTTGGCAGCACCACCACCGCCACAGCCAGCAGCAGCAGCAGCACAACCACTACATGAACAATCTCCAGAGCCACGCCCACATCGCAGACGTTTTGCAGTTCCTGTAGGACATAATAGATATGTTGGACATCATGCACCACATACACCACCACCTACACCATTGCTGTCCCGACCCCTGAAACAAGCGGTAAGATGTCTGCCCAAAATTGGTGAGGAGTCTCCTTCGACCTTTGAAGGAATTGGAGAAGCTTCACAGTTAAGCCCAGTTCCAAGTACCTCGAGTGCTGCATGCAAATTGTGGCCAACTGCAAGTGCCGATGATGATGAAAGTGATGTGATGGATGTGGATGAGGAGGAGGAGGAGGGTGCTACTACTCAGGAAGCATTACTAACAAGCAGTCAAAAGAGGATTTGGCAAGCAATGACCAAGGTTGGGTTGACTGGAACACCAGTAGGACGTTATCTTCATAGAGCTATGAGTGGTGATAGCAGCTCTGACAAAACATATGGACCAGAAGTTGTTGGCAATGACTACTATTTGGGTAACAGATTGGTAACCTTTGGAAGTGATGGAAGAAAGATTGTTCTGACTGACCCTAACAATCCTTCAAACGTGACTAGATTTGATGCAACATATGGACTTTGTGAACTCATTTTCAAAAAGAGACCCATTACTCCATTAGTTAGTGATGAGGTGGGATACACTCGGATATTACACATTACAAACTTGCATAAGGAAAATCATGATCCAGATGGTGAAAGTAAAAACTCGAATGATACAAAGTATAAAAACGTGATCTATAAACTGCTCAATAATGCTAAACCCAAGTATAGCAAGGTCAGTGGCAGAGGACTCATGGTGCCATTCAATATGGTTGCAAACAACTGTACCAAGATTGAGTATGTCTACTACAATGATCCCAACGAACTTATGGACAGGCTGAAACTATTGGATTAGTCCAAGGCAGTTGGCAACACTGGATATGAGAATGGAATCAATTCAATTTTAGAAGAGTTGGTAGAAGGTGGCTACATAGTTGCTAATCCTGCATACTAGTTTCACTATATAAGAGACATTGCTTTGCATGTGTATAGCAGTCGATTCATGGATTCCATAGAAAACATTAATGCTTGCTACAAGCGTTTGATCGATTTGGGAAATCCATGTGCTGACAGGGATGCTGTCAACTTTTCAACATGCAGAGAACCAACTGATTTTACTATGGCTGCCCAAGATGCAGCATGATGATACTTCACAGATATCTACAAGACTCAACGATTCAATACTGTCTGATGTGCTAGACCCAATTAAGCCTACTGATACTGTAAACAAACAGTATATGGAAGCCAGATTGAAGGAGCTTGAGAATAGATTAGTTGACAAACAATACTTGGAAACTCGATTGAGAGAGAACAGCCTACGTGTTCTGAACATTGCTTTAAAGATATTTCTTAATGAAGACTTTCCAAAGTGTAATGATTATTTGACAACTAGGAAAGACATAAGAGCATTTATAATGAAAAATGCCGAGCAACTATTGGTATCTGATGCTGAGCTAGACTGGAATGATGATATTCCATTCAATTGTGGGGAAGCAGCAGCAGCAGCAGCAACAGCAGCAGTGGAGGAAGGTATAAAAGAGGCTGATGAGGCTCAAGCTAATCAGTAGATGGCTAGTTGTACAAGGAAGAGGAGGTACCAGGGAAGAGGGGTACTGTCATCAATTGCAAAAGTTGCAGGTTCAATAGTTAAAAAGAGTGCTGGAAAATTGGTGAACAAGGCAATTGACATTCTTCCTGTTGAACTACCAGTACTGTGGACCAGGTACAAAGCTAGAGAAGCGGTTGGCACAAGGCGATCCAGGTATAAATAGTCTTGATTGAGCCTGTAAGGAGCACGACATTGCTTACTCGAGGAGCAGTGATACATTGAGCAGAGCAGTAGCAGACAACATTTTGGCAGATCAAGCTTGGAGTGTGGTAAAATGTGCAGACGCAGGAGTACTTGAGAAGGCTGCAGCACTAGCACCAACATTATGAAGGCTAAAGCAAAGTTTGGTGGAGGAGTACGCCGCAGACATAAGACAACAAAGACTTGTGGTCGAAAACGAGTGAAGAGATGTTCTGGTAAAAAAGGTAAAGGACTCTACCTGAGACAACAGCACAGGACACAGGGAAATGGAGCACATCGCCGTCAATGTGGCGGCAAGAGAAGACAGTTGCCCTACCTGATTGAGCCCTCACCGATGCTGATCTCTACAAGTATGCATGTCAACTGAAGCTAAAGCACTTTCGAGGAGTGTTTATGCAGGATGCTCTACTATTGAATGGGTCCTGGAGAAGAGAATGTGGCATCATCAACCTGGACACCAGCAATGGAGCTGGCACACATTGGGTGTGCTATGTGAAGGAGGATGATGTGTCTCACTACTTTGACGGATTTGGCAACCTGAGACCACCACAGGAATTTATCAACTATATTCATAAAGGACTGGAGCCAGCATCGAGGATTGAGTACAACTATGATCAGAAGCAGGAAGATCTTTACTCATACATCTGTGGGCATTTGTGTTTACAATTTTTGATTGATGAAAATAGATAAATGATTACAATATCTCTCTTGCACATTATTTCCATCCCTGTACTTACTATAAATGCTGAGTGTAGGCTGATTGCTACTCATTGTGCAACTGTATGTTGAGCAGGCAACAACATGATGCTATGTTTTGGAGGTAGGACATCAATACTAAAGAGCGACTTTTATCCACCACTTGATGTGAGCAGTGGTGAATGGGAAATTGGTCTGATTAGCTTTACAAGTTGCAACTCAATACCTAATATTGAGGAAGGTTTTAACAATGTACTACATTTTTATGCAAGTAATAGAATTCCTAAGAAGGGCGATACTAGTGCAGAGATAACACATGATGAGCTTCAGAGTATGGCTAAAGCAAGATTTGCAGAGTATTGGAGCAAGGTGCTTAAACATCGGAAGCATAAACCTGGCAAATCTGATGATGATGATGAGGATGGCACAGTATTGACTAAAAGGACTAAAAGGAGAATGCCAGCTACTACTGCTGACAAGGAGGATTTGGTTCTGCATCAGGTATCATTACCAACAGGTAGCTTTGAATTTTTTACAATTACTGACTTGCTTGCTGTTGGAAAATGATGTTGATTTCCAGGTGACTGTAGATCCATCAACCTTAAAGTGTATAGTTTTGAGCAGTGCCCAGTTGGATTTATGACCACAAGATTCAATAGGGAAACTGTTGGGTTTTACCAATACCCAGTTCATAGAGCCCAACACATCTACTAGAAGTGATAATACTGTACAAATCAGTCGGCCTAATGTGATATGCATCACCTGTAACATTGTGACTGGATCTTACTCTAATGGAATTACAGATCATGTGATCTACAAGTTTTACCTGAACATTGATCCAGGGTATAAAATGGTGGTGACTGTGCAGAATGTAATCTATTTACCTGTAGACATCAAGCAGATTGGTAGCATTACACTGCTAGTAGTTGACGAGTACGGTCATCTTATAAATAATAGAGGTGAGGAAATAAATATTGCTTTACATTTGAGACAACACAAGTGAGATGGTGCTGTTATTTGGAAAGCTAAATCAAGGGCTGGATAAGGCTGCTGCAGTACACCCTCCTCCTCCTACAGAGATATGTTCTAAGCCTATAAAAGTAGATAATAGGGTGAAGGATGTCATTCAGCATTCAACCTTGACAAGGTTAACATCGAGGAGCATCAAGTATTTGCAAGAACGAGGCTGTCAGATATGAGTAGAATAGGAAGATGGGAGTTTTGGATGTGACACAGCATGGACCGTCATCAGACAACAGTATCATTGGGTTTGAGTACCATTCTCATGCACCCTATACTGTAAGCTACAATGCCAATAACGAGATACGGATTCCAATTCAACAGCAAGATGTTTAAACACTGCCATCGGAGAGCTATCTACATTTGGAGTATACTGTGACTGGAGCTGCCAATGCTGTTGTGGCCGGAACTCTGTGTGTCTCTGGATTCTTCGGCAATGTTTTTTCAGAGATATGCTATGAAATCAATGGTGTGGAGGTGGATGGTATACGCAATCCTGGAGTTACCAGCCTAATGAAGAATGCTGTTACATTTGAACGTGATGAATGGACCAAGATGGAAGGAGCTGGCTACAAGTTTAGCCAACCATTCACCGATTTTGCTGCCAATGGAGCCGACACTACAATCATGGATGTGCCTTTGAGATACCTGCTCGGCTTTGCCAAAGACTATAGACAGATTTTACTCAAGTGAAACAAGAGCTGGTGTTGAAGGTCAGCCCCAACTTTCATGACTGTGTGAATGTTGCTGCTGCCAATGTAGCAATCACAAAGCTTTTATGGAGGATGCCTTATTTGGAAGTGGCAGATGATGTGAAACTGCATCTGCTACAGATTGTACAGAATGACACACCCATCAGTATACTATTTCGACATTGGGAGTTGTATACCTATCCAACTTTACCGCAGACAAGAAAGCATACATGGACTGTCAAGTCAACTTCACAGCAAGAAAAGCCACGATACATTGTGGTTGGGCTACAGACTGCAAGACGAGGTGTGGCAGCAGCCAACAGTTCTCACTTTGACAAGTGTAATATGAAGGATGTTTGAGTGTTTTTAAACAGCAGATACTACCCATATGAGAGCATTGATGGTGATGATAATTGCATCTACAACATGTATGCAGCTTTCAATGGAGTCTACAATCATGGTAATGCTCGTGCAAGCAACCCTCTGTTTGAAAAAAGTGCCATTGGTAATGGAAAAATAATGTTGTTTGCTTTTGGTTGCTCCTGCCAAAATGAGTCACTCAAAACTGGAAGTATTGATGTGAGGATTGAGTTTGAAGCAGCTGAAAACATTCCAGGTAATATAATTGCCTACTGTATGATGATTCATGAGATGACTAAAGAGTATCAACCAATGTCAGGCCTTGTACTGTCGGCATAAAAAAAAAAGATATATAGTCAGTGCACAGTGATAAATTGCTCAGTTGAGCTCGAGACAATGAATGAGCCAGTCATGTCAGGATACAGAGGACTCTTTATGGAGAAGGGGGAGCTGTCTTCGCATGAAGGGGAGGACATGGTGGGCTGTGTTATTGGTGGGCGACCGCTGATGAAAGATGCTTCTACAAGTACAACTGGACTCAATGATGACGACTCCTACATTAGAGCAGAAAGTGGTGTAGATGACTGGCCATCGAGTAGAGCTGAGAACATTTTTGGACCACTACCACTGTACCTGATGAACTTTCAAGGTTTTGAAGGTTTGGACAACAAGTTTATTGTGAAGGAGATGGCTATCCTGGAGCAAGATGATGAACATCATGTGACTACTCATCACTACTTTTTCAAGCCTCCCTACTCCGAGTCTCTGCTCAAGACTAGCAGGCAAATCATCGCCAACAACTGTATACATCAAGCTAAACATGGACTCAGGTGGTCAGACTGTTGGACAGAGTATCTTCCCTATTCGACTTTGAAGGAAATTGTGCATGGAACAGTTGGAAGGTGGTTGGATCAGAACAAGCAACGTCCAATTAAAATCTTCGTCCATGGATATAAGCAGATTACTCTACTGGATACAATGCTACAACTCAACAATGTGGAGTACCTGGACCTATCGTCACCATATTTCTTTCCTGCTACACCTGATTTGGAGTTGCTGATCAAGAAGATGGATGGCATATACTGCCCAGAACATCATCTACTCAACTTTATTGACATGGTGCGGAACAAGCTATCATCTTTAACGTTTGGAGATCGGTCAACCAACAACATCAACAACACTGATGGATTGTCAAATACACAACTATTTTGCTCATTGAAAATTGTTATTGCTCTACATGAATGGATTAACAGAACTTTGTTAGAAGATAGAACCTTTTGTCGCAATTTTTTCAATGCTGTTAATACTCATTTGCATTATCAATAAAAACAAATATTGTAATCAACTCTATGCTCTATCATTTATCCTCCTCACTCCTCTTAGAGTAAAGTGCACACTATGTTTTCACATGGAGCTATTGCACAATGTTATGCAATTGTATTACATCATACAGAATGCTTGTTGACTGAATTGAAATAGGTTAGAGTTGGGATTAGATGAACTAAGCCAACCTAACCTAATTTAACTCAGTCTTATGCTTCACTCATTCCTCAGGAATATCTATAGTAAAAAGCAAAAGATATCCATTAAGGTGTAATGGTAATCTAACCAGCACTTACCTGTCTTATAGATGTGTTGTAGATGCCCAGTTTTCATATTATCCTACTGGGATTCAAACCCAGGACCTCTAGTATGGAAAGCCACGATGCTAACCACTACACCATAATGGATATCCATTAACTAGCTTCAACTATATGCTATCTCAGTCTTGACCTAGAGGGAACATCTATATTGATGTGCAAGATTCTGAGCTACTATTATTATTATCTATGGGATGAGGTGTTGAACACTGAATTAATGAAACTCTCAATCAATGGTTAACACACAAAATGAGGGTTTATTTCATACATGTTTACATCATTACATGAGAGTTAGTTTTAGACAGTGGATCAGCCAATGAGGGTTTATTTCTTTATTATCATATTACAAATGGTTATACATTCAATATTATTTGACTTTCTTGAACAGAAGTTTTAGACAGTGGATCAGCCAATGATGGTTTATTTCTTTATTATCATATTACAAATGGCAATACATTCAATATTAATTTTAATTCTTGAAAAGTCTCAGTCTATGAGTATTTCCTGTTGAGTACACAGCAATTTTGTACCCGCTCATGTCTACCGGCTCAGCAGTAGTGACACTCTTGAACATTTTGTCAGTGTATTGAGATGGCGCAAAGACTCGTGGTATTTCATGCTCTCTTTCAAGGTCGATTGTGATTCTCTCTCCATATCTAGTTGTAAGTTTCCGCACCTCCTTCATGTCATACAGCTGTCCCTGCTTCAGGTCCTTCATGTTGCAGAATATTAATGGTTTTATGTTGTCTCCATCAACAAAGATTCGATTTGCAGTTGCTGACCCACTGGTAGAGCTAATGGCTGGACCACTGGCAGAGGTATTGGCTGGACCACTGACAGAGCTGTTAGCACCCTCAATGTTTGACATCTGCAATTCAAAATATTCATTGTTTCAACAATCAGTTATTACAATAGTACTTTCCAATATCATACAGCAAACTTACTGGTGATTCTTTATCACCATCTGGTATCAATGATGTCCACCAGCTATAGCTTGTTAGCAGATGTTCATTCCTATCAAGATTGAGGTTAATGTCTTGGTACAGTCGTTTCAGCATGAAGGTGAGTTTCAGACATCTGCAATACCATACATCTCCTAGTCTTACTGGCTCTCTACTGAGGTGGCAAGGGGGTACATGTAGAATTCTCAAGGATAAATGACCTATAGTGTCAGACATTGTTATAGCATTTTGATATGCTCGAGCATATGATTGATGAGGTAGATTCATGGCTCTGACTAGCTTGATGAGTCCTTCCACTCTATGTCTCAAATCCTCCAGGTAGACACGTTCTCTATACTCCTCCATTCTGTAATCAGCAATCACAATTGTAATTATAGTAGTCGTAATAGGTCATAGTCATAATCTTGAGCAAAGACTCTGTCCTCCAAATAGTCCATAAAGTCTACAAAATAATGATCATTCATAGTTATATAGTGGTTTAATACCTCCTCCACCTCAAATGTGTCTTCTAAGCCTAAGTAGTCCAGCAAGAAGGGGTCCCTTATTACTATCGAGTATGACATGTAATGTAAAATTTCTTGCAGGTCAGAACACTGGCAGGGTACATCATCCAAGCAATTAAATGGTCGGAGGAGACGTATACTCATACAATAGGGTAGATGATGACTTGGGTAAATAGTTTTTCTATGCGCGAATCTATATTCTACCAGGACATCAATTGCAGCTAAGTATTCCTCTTCATTGTAGTCACTCTTCTCCATCAGATCTCTCATGTTGGAATGTTTGTTAACTGTTGACATCAAATCTCGAGTTTGTGTGGGAAAGGTGTTATTAGTTGGGATTCGATATAGATCATATTTTATGCAGGATGGTAGCTGATCAATGTCTACACCATAGTAAAGAGCTTCAACAGTTGCACACTGTGCCAATTTGTAGAGGCTGGGAGGGTCCGGCATTCTGCAAAAATTGAATTCAAATTTTATTTTATTGTACATATATAATACTGACTAGAATAGATAACCATCACTGTTGTTGATAGTGTGTCAAACCATTGTACAGTTGGTTAGGGAGTAACATATTGGGAGCAATGGTTGGGGAATAGTTTGCAAATGGTACACCCCCATACTTATCCCTTCAAGAGATCTCTTCTGGTGGTGGACAAGGAGTTTCCACACTTGTCCCAGCTGCTTCATCCAACCGAACCTCTTCATCCATTTCATAATCTAAAATCTCCTTGGCAGGTGGGGGACTGCCTGCTTGCTGTTTTCTGTCTCTGAAGGCAACTCCCCACTCAGGGTTGTAAGGAGGAGGTGGATTATCCTCAGGTTCAACTGCATTGTAAACCTGAGGATAACTATCTCCTCCTTATTCTCCCACAGCTCAATCCGGGCTAGGGACTCCAATTCTTGTGAAGGGAAGCTGGCGTTGGAGTCTGGTTTTGACCAGAATTCAGCAATCCCCAATTCCTAGGGTTCTCCTCTGAGTTTGCTAGCTCCCAGTTCTCGAGAGGCATGGGAGGCGTGGGAACTCTAGGGATCACCCAGTTCCTTGTGAAAGTTTGCATTATTGGATCCTGTGGTGAAGCTGATTGGTGGGATAAGGGGCTACTGCCAAATTGAGGCCATTGGGATGATTGCCAGCTGCGTCGGGTTGATTGTTGATGGTGGGATGGCTGCTGTCGGTGGGGTGACTGGCCTGGCGGCGGTGGGGTGTCTGGTGGCAGCAGTTGGATGACTGGTGGCGGTGGTTGGATGATTGGTGGCGGTTGGATGATTCACGGTGGCTGGATGACTGAATGTGGTGGGGTGGCTGGCGGCGGTTGGATGACTGGTGGTGGTGGGGTGACTGGTGGCAGTGGTTGGATGACTGGTGATGGCGGTTGGATGATTGGTGGTGGTTGGATGATTGGCGGCGGCTGGATGACTGGTGGTGGCTGGATGACTGGTGGTGGTGGTTGGATGACTGGCGGTAGTGGGGTGACTGGTGGCGGTGGTGGGGTGACTGGTGGCGGTGGTTGGATGACTGGCGGTGGTGGTGGGGTGACTGGTGGCGGTGGTGGGGTGACTGGTGGCGGTGGTTGGATGACTGGCAGTGGTGGTGGGGTGACTGGTGGCGGTTGGATGACTGGCAGCAGTGGTGGGGTGACTGGTGGCGGTTGGATGACTGGAGGTGGTGGGGTGACTGGTGGCTGCAGCGAGATGAGGAGCTGGCTGGCAAATGAGTTGACCCCTGGATTATTTGTAGTCCCTGCTGGATTGATGGAGCTCCCAGCACGGTGAGGCGGTTCATTATGGCTGAAGCAGGACCCATCATCACTGTGATGACTCCATTAGACTGTGATGACTCCATTAGATATTGCTCTCAGCCATCTTCAACAAAGCAATGATTGGTGAGGATCTGAAATGGTATGATGGGTTGTGAGGTTCATGGATAGATAGGTTTAGGAATGGTTAGGATAGGCTAGGTTGGGTTTGGTTAGGTTCGGTTAGAAAAGGTTAGGTTGGATTAGGCTTGGTTTGGTTAGGCTAGGTTCAGTAGGAATAGGAACTAATAATAAGTTTGCTTGATATTGAGCCAGCCATTTATCTGTCTGCAGCAATACCTGCATTTTCTTGCTCCTAGCATTCATATTTTGCATGCTAGGTGCATGCAGGGCAGGAGAAGACAGAAGTTATCTACTTCCCTGCATACAGAGCATACACTCATGAGATGATGACGATGATCTGGCTCTTCATCACTGTAATCATCGTCATCAACTTGTAAGCTCATGTTCTGCATGTTGGGTTGTCTCCGGATGTGGACATTGCTCCTTAGAAATGACATCATCCTCCTCTCTTCACAGCTACCTAACTGATCTTGATTGGCAGGGGCTGAGGATTTGGCTGGGGTTGAGGATTGAGGTCTACTTCTTTCAGATGTGGGGGATGAAGGCGGGTGAATCAGTATCAGTATCAATATCTAGGATTGTGGGTCAGATGTTTGGGTGTGTCGGGGATGGAGGTTCATTGGGGTTTATATGAAATGTTCTAGGGGATGATGGTCGGGAGCTGTATGGTGGGGGTGGGGAATGTGAATTGGGTCTAGGATCTAATTCATGATAGGGGGGAAGGTGGGATGGGTGCTCCTGATCATTAGAACCATTGCCGCTCATGTCTGAAAACAACATACACACCTTCATCACTATCAATGTCAAACATACTGTGGGGACAGCCTAATTCTATGGCAAAGACTTGTTATACGTTTTTTTGGTTAGGATGAAATATAATCACCAACTCTATGTATAAGAACCTAATTCACAATTAAACTCTCAACTTGTATTGTACTCTATGTATTGGAACCTAATTCACAATTAAACTAGACATTTTTGAATTTAATTGACAGTTTCAAACCACCTACTTCAAAATTCAACTCAAATTTTTCTTTGAATTTAATTGTCAAATCAGGTATACAATATATATATATATATATATATATATAATATATATATATATATATAATATATATATATATATAGCTATAAAATGCACTGGTACTTACTCTTAGATGATGATAATGATGAAAGTAATCCAAAACAAATACACAAAAATCACACACATGTACTGACAGCAAGACTGCATAAGACACAATGTCCCACTCCTTGCAGAACAACTCCTTTTATAGTCCCCCAGTAAAAGATCCACAGTGATTTTATTTTTTAATTTTTTTTTTATTTATTATTTTTTTTTTAATTTTTTTCTTTCTTTTTTTATTTTTAATTTTTTTAATTTTTTTCTTTTTTTCAATTTATTTTATTTTTTTTTTATTATTTTATTTATTTATTTTTTTTTTTATTTTTTTTTTGACTTGGGTGACCTTGAGGTTAGGTTTGGTTGACTTGGGTGACCTTGAGGTTAGGTTTGGTTGACTTGGGTGACCTTGAGGTTAGGTTTGGTCAACTTGGGTGACCTTGAGGAGAAGGCGGGTTCTGGGACACTTGTGTCCCAGAACCCGCCTTTTCATACTACTGATGTTGAAGTACTCTCAAAGTTTTGCCAATGCAAGGGAAAGCTTACAAATAATCATGAAGAAGACTGCAAAGCCAATTTTATAGGAACCAGTGGTGCTATGGAAGTGGAAGAAGTTGAAAAAAATTTCAAGAGGTCAGAGGAACTGTATGTCGTCCGTTATAAGTATTATCTGGGCGATGGTGACTCCAAGAGCTGCAGTAATATAAGTGGGAAGAAACCATATGGAGAGGATTTCGATATAGTCAAACTGGAATGTGTAGGACACGTTCAAAAGAGGATGGGGACTCGTCTAAGATCATATAAAAAGGCCAACTCTAAAAAGGTATTGTCAGATGGTAAGAAACTTGGGGGTATTGGTCGACTGACAGAGGCTGCTATAAATATCGTTCAGCTATACTATGGCCTTGCCATTAGACAAAATGCCAGTAAGGGAGTACAAGCCATGAAAGAAGCCATTTGGTCAGAGTACTTTCATCTTGGCTCAACAAATAAAAACCCAAATCATGGATTGTGTCCTGCTGAGTCCACAACATGGTGCAAGTATGCAATATTTCGGGACCTTGCAAACCCTACTTTGTTGAGTAAATGCACTCATGGTGGTACACAAATTTTTTGTGAGTCAGTGAACAATATCATCTGGAGTAGGATTCCTAAAAAAGTGTTTGTGAGACTAGAAACATTGAAAATGGGTATGTATGAAGCTGTTGCTTCATACAAAAAAGGTTGTGTGACAAAATGTTTGGTGTTGGAGAAACTTGCTCTGAAGCCTGGGTACAGCTGCATGGATACAATGAAGCTCCTAGATAAACAGTTATCCACTGCATACTGCTGTATATTACTGAAAGTTGATTACCCTGATCTACTTTCAGCCAACTCCATTTTATTAATCAATGATTTTATCTTATCTACCTATATAATTATTTTACTTTATTAATTTTCAGATTTTTCTCTCAAATATTCATATTAATCGAAACTTTTACAATATTCCCATTTATAAATAAATCCTCAGTTGAATTAATGAAATTAACGTTTTGGTAGAGAGTTAGTAGGAAGGATATTTTGAATATTCTTTCCGAAGAATGGACATTTATATGTCCAAAGCTCCTCCAATCTATGTAGATGCATAACAATATAATTATCTATATTTATTACAAATTGCTTTTTTCATATCATATATTTATTAATTCAATAATTATTTTCTTAGTCTATATTATGTAAATTCATCTATAATTCTGCTGTATTGTAAGCTATTGTATATAAGTGTATAAGTCAGTATATATTGTAATCTACATAAATAAAGTACTCAATCAATCAATCTCTCAACCCAACCAAAACACAACCCATAATATTGGTTACTCACTCGGTCAACTCGGTACATAAAATAACTGTTGATGGTAATGTGACTCTTAGGATACCTAATCACCGACTACTATCTATTCTAAATAGTTTCTTGTTAGTGCTTGTGAATGGAATAAACTTCCCAACTCTATTTGATGCATTGAGAGCCGAGCGGGCTTTATCTTGAATTTGAAAAAATATTTTATAGAGGAAATGACTGAGTCTGTCCAACCCTAGAGCACTGCATGACAAATATTCTAATCTCCCTTCATTTCCATTCTTCATTCCATTCATTTATCCATCTTACATATATTCATCACCTCATCTCAACATTTTCTGTTCTTTAGTATAAAATACTAATCAATTACTAAAATCTTAATTAAATCCCACCCTATAACGTTTGTTCCATTTATCTATTTAATCATTAATGCAATATTGTATTCATCATTACTCATTCTAAACTCATCCATCTTATTCATTCATCCCATCACAACATTCATCTTATTCATTCATCCCATCACAACATTCATCTTATTCCATCACAACCTGGTCGTGTGTTGATGGGAAGGATATTATTTTATATCCTTCTTAGAGAATCGACAATTATTTGTTGAAACACCGCCGATTTATGAAGTTACATTACAATTTTATATTATCGTTATTCTAATTGCATTTAATCTTCATTCTCATTGATCAATTTTTTATACTTTGTAAAATTCGTTGAATAATTAGCATTACCGTCATTTAATGTAAATAAGTGTATAAGCCAGTAAATTTTGTAACATACATAAATGAAGAAATCTAATCTAATCTAATCTCTCTCTCTCTCTCTCTCTCCTAGATAATGATAGATTCTGAGTAGAAGCTGTGTCAGGTTCGAGCTCCTCGTTTTTAACGCTTTTCGTTAGTTCAAAGTTGGATTTTCGAATTCAAATTCGTGTCATCGTGCGCAGTTTTCTTTGCTCTATACAGTTGTCAGAATACAATTTCTGTATCTTCCGTGCTGTGGCTGCAAATAGTGTGTAAACGAATATTAATCATGAGTTCACCGAAACTTACTGCTGTGACTCGTTCTCAGTCGGGCAAAACAGCAGATAAGCAGTCATCGTCATCGTCGCAGTCGTCCTCATCAGCCGTGAAAGATAAGGTGCCGCAGCAGACGACAGCTACTGCTTCGAAGCCAGGCTCTGCCTCTGAGCCGGCTCGCCCTTTATCACCGGCTGTTATCTCAGGTATTGAGAACAATTTCGTAAATAAAATTCTGAATAACAGCAATGTATATGACAGATTAGTTAGAGACGTTTCCACCCTGGTCATCGAGGGGTTGACAGCATCTCTGAATTCTGCTATTCTTCAAATAGTGGATCTTCAAAAAGAAGTATCTTCGTTGAAAGAGCAGCTCAAGCTCAGAGACGAGAAAATCAAGCAATCATCTAGTAGCATTGACGATTTAGAGCAGTATCAGAGAAGAAACTGCATTCGCATATTCGGAGTGCCAGAATCAAATAAGGAAAACACTGATGAACTAGTGATCGATGTTTGCAAGGACAAGCTGGGTGTTAATATCGAGCTGCAAGACATCGATCGCTCGCATCGCGTGGGGCGTCGGCTGGCCGCTGCGGCCTCCACCATCCCGCCACCACGACACCGCGCCATCATTGTGAAATTCGTCAGCTATCGCCAACGGAATGCAGTTTTTTCTCAAAAGAAAAAGCTGAAAGGTACTGGCGTTGTTATAAGGGAAGACTTAACACAACGTAGAATACAGGTCTATAATTCATTATGTGAAAGAGTTGGGTATAAAAATGTGTGGTCTTCTGATGGAATTATTTATTGGAATGACACTGAGGGTAAAAAGCACAGTGCAACCAACCAGGTCTGAGATATGTATTTACGATTTCAGTTTTCAATTAGAAGCCTAGAAATTTAATTCAATATAATTAGAAATTATGTAAACATGAATTAACTTCTTTTTTATTTTTATTTGTTCCATTTATTCATAAACACTATACACAGCATTTATTTGATTTCTTCTCTCATACTTTCGGTCTCAAGTACTGTTATTTTATTATTATTATAATTTTTTTTTTTTTTTTTAATTTTCTATTGATCTCCATATTTATTGATGATTGACTTTCTCAACTTTTGTGCTGTACTTGATTATCAGTAGACAATTATTTCAAGTTTGATTTGAGGCTAAGCCTCATGCCAGCTTCTCAAATGATATATTATTTATGTGTATATTGTTTGTATTACTTCTTAAATTGAATCATTGTTTGAAGTGGGATTATTTGTATTATATTTATACATAAATATTCTTATTATTATTATTTTTATCACTTATCTATTGATCTAATAATCTAATGATCAGTTAATGCAGTTGCATCTTCTCTCTTCTTCACTGTACCTATTTTATTTCTTCTCCTTATAATAATTCGATTTTTGTTCCTTAAATTTATGTCAGTGGAACTCCATAGAGCTTATTTCAATACAATCATTGTCTCTCATTTTAATGTGCAACTATTGTCGTTATTTGTTCTTTTGCTTCATCATAATAATAGCAAACTATTGTAACCTCTATTTTACATTACTTCAGTTAATTACTCTAAATATTATCCACTGTTTCGTTATTATCATAAATTATAATTGCTCCTCATGTTGGGTTCTTGACTAGCACATTCTTATTCTTTAGTTTGTCAAGAATCTTCTGCTTTGAAGCTAGTAATGGTTGACAAGCTCTTGTATCCAGCTTTTATAATCCAGATATAAAGTACAGTTCAGTTTCTGCTCGAACCTTCTGTCATTATGATTGGCGATTTACTTTTCTCAGGTAATTTTATAATAACGTGTGTATGTGTGTATGCGTGTGTGTATGAGTGGTTTAAATCCTTTGTTTATTACATCAACTATGTATTGATTAGCTCGACTCTTGCCTTCATGTGCCCTGGCTCTTGGTCTTGTCATCATTCTCATGAGTGTAGCTCCAGATGATAGTGCAGCCGCGCCAAGCACAAAGGGCTTGATTGAACAAGCTTTTTCGCCTCACAAGAATTTTTTAAAAATATGTCATGTGAATGCGCAGTCACTGCAGTGTCACATTGATGAATTCCGTGATTTGTTTGGCACACAGATCTGTGATGTGATGTTGGTCTCTGAAACATGGCTGAAGCCTTCAATTTCGTCAAAGGCTATTCAGATTGATAATTTTAGCATATTCAGGAATGATAGGCTTCATAAGAATGGTGGGGGAGTTGCTGTTTTTGCAAAGGAAGATTTGAAAGCCAAAGTTTTATTCCAGTCCGACAATTCCAGACCGAACAGGCCTGAGTTTATGTTTATTGAAATAGTTGCGGCGAATTCCAAAGTGTTGATTGGAGTTTGTTACCGCCCTCCACACATAGGATATATGTGTGAATTCGAGGACGCTCTCCTGCAGTGTATGCCGGCTTACAGTCATGTCATTGTTATGGGTGACTTTAACACAGACTTGCTTGGACGTGACACTTTTGACTTGACACAACTAAAGACAATATTTTTTACTTGCAATATGACAATACTTCCGCTACAGGCTACACACCACACAGTCACTTCCCACACTTTGTTGGATCTTGTCTCTGTTTGTGATGCTGATGCTGTGAAGAGTCATGGACAGGTGCCAGTGCCGGGTCTCTCAGCTCATGATCTGGTTTATTGCATTTATGCTGTGAAAGCCCCCAAGTCACAAGCAAGAATCATAAGATACCGTGATTATAAGAATATTAACTACTCGGAGTTGTTTGCTGACCTTTTCACTGTTCCTTGGCATCATGTTGTCAGGGCTGCTACTATTGATGAGAAGCTGGAAGTATTCCAACAAATTATGTGCGAGCTGTTCAATAAACATGTGCCGTTGAGGTGCAAAAAGGTAACTAGGAGACCAGCTCCCTGGATAACACCGGACATACGTCAGCTTATGAACGAGCGTGACAAAAAATTCCGCTTGGCTAAGAGATGTGGGTGTCCAATGATGTTTGCAGAGTACAAAAGGCTTAGGAATCGTTGTAAGCTGAGGATACGAAATTCGAAATCCCATTACTTTCGAGCCCTACTGACAGAAAATCGTTCCTCTGCAAGTGTCTGGAGAACCGTGAAAAGTATGGGGTTGGGTAAAGAGAAGAAACTACCTAACATTACTCATAGCCTTGAAGAGCTCAACTCTTTTTTCTGCAATGTCCCAGTCAGTGATGAGGGTGCCCGTGCATATGCAGACACTCTCCGAGTAAACGCTCTAGAAAATGAGTTCCAATTTTCTGAAGTTTTGGAACTTCAAGTTTTCCACTGCCTAAACAGGATCAGAAGCAATGCAGTTGGTGAGGACTCTCTTCCTATAAAGTTCATAAGAGATACTCTTCCTGTCACTCTTCCTTATATAACACATTTGTATAACTTTTCACTTCTATCTTCCATTTTTCCAACCTACTGGAAATACTCAGCCGTCTTACCCCTCAATAAATTACCAAATCCCGTTTCACTGTCTGACTTCAGGCCCATACATATTCTCTCACCCCTTTCTAAGGGTTTAGAGAGGGTAGTGCATCAGCAGGTTAATAATTATCTTACAATGAACAATTCTCTAAGTGATTTTCAATCTGGTTTTAAGAAAGGCCACAGTACCACCACTGCATTGCTTTGTGTGACTGAGGATATTCGTAGAGCGATGGATGGAAGACTGGCTACTCTGCTAGTGCTGATAGATTTCAGTAAAGCGTTCGATTGCGTCTACCACCCTCTCCTGTTGAAAAAACTGAGGAATTTGGGGTTCTCCACTCATGTAGTGGATTGGTTTGGTTCCTACCTGAGTAACAGGTGCCAATCTGTTAAGTACAATGGGTTCTCATCTGGCTATCACATTTTAGGGAGGGGCGTTCCCCAGGGGTCTGTACTTGGGCCTCTTTTGTTCAGTATATATATAAATGATGTAACCAATATCTTCAGATTCTCCAAACAGCACCTATATGCCGATGACCTGCAATTGTACATCCACTTCGACTTGAACGACTTTACTGCTACAGTTGACAATATGAATAGTGAACTTGAGACTCTTACGGACTGGACTTTGAAACATGGACTTAGAATTAATGAAACGAAATCCAAGGCAATAATTATTGGCTACACTAAACTCATGACTCGCCGAGGTTTCAACTTTGATAATGGACCATACATCAAAATAAACGACATAAATTTGAATTACAGTGACTTTGTTACAAATCTGGGACTGACAATAGACAAAACACTCGACTGGACGAAACAAATCAACACCACCTGTAATAAGGTATTTGCAGGTATCCACTCGCTTAAGAAAATTAGTGACTTCATTCCACTTCATGTGAAAGTGATGCTGGTTAAGTCATTAATTTTCCCATACTTCTCTTACGGTGACATTGTGATCAATGACATGACTGTGGCCTTGTCTGAGCGACTGCAAAGGGCTCAGAACTATTGCATCCGGTTCATCTTCAATCTAAGAAGAGATGATCATATCACCCCATTTTTCCAGCAACTACATGTGCCAAAACTCAAGAAAATGAGGGAGTATCACATTCTGATGCTGCTTCATGACCTTTTGCATGTAAAAACCCCAGGTTATTTGGCACATAAATTTGTTTTTATTGGAGATCGTAGTGTGAGAGGTACCAGGCAGGGCTCCCAACTATTGGTTATTCCAAATCATAGAACATCTATGTATAATAAATCATTCCATGTATCAGCTTGTCGGATCTGGAATCTGTTGCCTCCAACTGTGAAGAGTATTGGCGATCGAGCTCTGTTTGGCGCGGCAGTATTGAATTGGCTGGGATCTGGTGGCGCAGATTAGGCTTGGGTCGGGTTCAGCTTTATTTTTATTGTCTATTTACATTGTATCAGTCTACATGAATTTAACTCATTTCCACCTTTTATGCAACTACAGATACAAAAATATTTCATCTTAATATATTGTTTTGATAATTATTATACTTTGTAAAATCTTTATTTTTAGGGTTGTTTTGTGTGCATGTGTGAGTGAATGGTAACTTGATTAGATCTTCATTTCTGATAGGTTTTCCTATAGATTTATCTAGTGGAATTTGAAATATTGTTTCCAATTGTATAAATAAATAAAGTTTAAAATTCTCTTTTATTATATGTTATTGTATTTTGATTAATAGTTTTATTTACTTATATATTAATCTTATGTAATCTTATTACATAATATGTAATCTATTTTTTTCTGTTCTTATGTAAATTTGTCTTCTTTTGTAAAGGGTTGTGTGGCAGAGAGGACCAGGAGTCCTAATTCCGCCCTAATAAAGGCATATAATCAATCAATCAATCAATCTCCAATGGCGCTACAGCCCAAATCGGGCTCTGGCCTCAACCAAACTACGCCTCCATCCATCTGTCTAACGCCTCTCTCTTCCATCCTTCTGCACCCTATCCTCCCATCACTCTCTTGGTCTCCCAACAGGTTGTCTTCCTCCAGGCTGACCAACAGACACCTTCCTTGGCACTCGTGCTTCAGGCATTCTTTGCACATGCCCTGCCCATTGGAGGCGCATCAATTTTATGTGGGATGATAGTTGGGGCTCAACATACATCTCTTTTAATTCCGCATTTGTACATATTCGCCATTGTCCATCCTCGCAAACCGATCCATAGATTGTTCTCAGGATTTTCCTCTCAAACACATCCAAGATGCCTGCTGTTTTGGCTGTGATAGTCCATGATTCACTACCGTAGCAAACCACTGTTCTTGTAAAGTTTTATTTCAATTGTCCGGTGTACATTTCTATTCTTAAATATGTTTAGTAAAGAGAAAAATGTGCGATTGGCGGCAAGAATACGTTTTTGAATTTCTTTTTGCTCCTCATTACAATAATTGGTCACACAACTTCCCAAGTATGTGAAACTGTCAACTACTTTATTCTTCCCACCACATTCCAGAAATGGCCCAAGCCGATTCCTATTTCGTCTTTATTTTGTTGAATACTTTAGTTTTGTTGACATTGATCTCTAGACGAACTTCTGATGAACTGTGCTCCAACTCAAACTCCTATCCACTGAAGTCCTCCTAACAGCGTGCTCTAGGGCCAAATTGGAGAGCATTGGTGCCAATCCATCTCCCTGCTTCAAGCCACGCTCCACCCCGAAACAGTCTGTGAGCTCGCCTGCCACTCTGACTTGACAGACAGTATTTTCCATAGTGGCTCTGACTAGCCTCACCAGTTTTGATGGTATATTGAAGACCAACATCATTGAGTACCGTACAGCTTCTCTCTAACAATGCTAACATAGACCTAAAATCATAGGTCTAACATCAACAAACACTGCATACAGATCTATGTTGTTCTCCCAGAATCTTTCTGTTATCTACCTGAGACTGAACAACTGATCTGTAGTTGATCTGCCCGGTCGAAATCCTGCCTGGTACTCTCCAATTATACTTACCACATAATCTCCAAGCTTCATCCTCAGTACTGTGGTGAATATTCTATAGGGTGTGTTTAGGAGATAAATTCTTCTATAGTTTTCACAGTTGGGTTTGTCTCCTTTTTTATGGATAGGGCATATTATGCTCTTTTTCCATTCCTCTGGGAGTTGTTCTTCATACCATATTTGCTCAATGAGTCTGTGCAGCCGTCTGCCCATTTGTATGCCTTCATATTTCCAAAGCTCACCTGGTAATCCATCAGTTCCTGGCGCTTTGTTATTTCTTGATATTTTAGTGGCTTCCAAGATTTCTTCTACGGTTGGAGCTTCAGTACCAGCCATATTTTCCTGATGTTCATTGAGTCTAGGATCTTCGTTCTGTGCCATTCGTGGGTCAGCATGGTTAAACAGTTCACTGTAATGTGTCTCCCATATCTCCTTTATAACTTCTTCATCTCCAACCACTTCTTCATCCTTGTTCTTGCAAAACACTGTATGGGTTTTATATCCCTTCATAAAAACGTTTATCTCTTTGTATGCTTGGTGCATCTCATTCTCCAGAAAGTTCTTCTCAATTCTCTCCACCATTCTATTATAATACTCTCTCTCTTTTTTCTTCTGATTATCCTATTTGATGCCCTTCTGGATATTTCATACAATTCTTTCTTTGGTCTAGTGGGTCTTTGAATATAATTTCTTCTATTTTCATTTTTCACTTCAATTGCCTTTCTACAGTCTCCATCAAACAATTCTTCTCTCCTTCCTCTCTTGACCCATCCAAGTACTACTTCTGTTGATGCAGTTAAAACGTCTGCCACGTTCCACAGTTGTTCCTCTATTGTCATGTCATCTCCAGATCCTTCTATTTCCTCAATTTTTCCACTCAATGTATCTTCATACTGATTCCTTGTCTCAGCAATTTATTGACGTCGAACTTCGGCCGTTCCTGATATCTGTTACTTTTAGCTGCAATGCAACATCTGAATTTCACACTCACTAGATAATGGTCATAGTCACAATTTGCTCCTCTGTAGATACGGTGGACATGATTCATGATGCTGGGCATTCCTCTCCTATCAACAATGACGTGATCAATATGGTTCTGCCATCTGGAGACACCCATGTTTGTTTGTGGATGTTTTTTCTAGGATGTCATGTTGACGCAACCACCATGTTTCTGGATGTTGCAAATTCGACAAGTCTCCTTTGATTGTCATTGCCAACTGCATGAAACTGTTTGATTCAATAATATCTTTCCAGTGGTCTTCCCTACCCACTTTTGCATTCATATCTCCAATGACTATCATTATGTCATTTGATGGGAGACTATCATATATACCTACTAGTTTGGAATAGAACTCTTCCTTTATTTCATCATCTTTATCTTATTTTTCTGCATGTAGATTGATAATTGACAAATTAAAAAACTTTGCCTTAATTCATAATGTACATATACGCTCATCTATTGCTTTAAAATTCAGAATGTTATGCTTGAACACTTTCTTGACTATGAAGCCCACTCCAAACTCAAGTCTCCCATTTTTATTTCCACTATAGAGAATCGTACCCTCTTTGGTGTCAAATATTCCATTCCCAGTTCATCTTAGTTCTTGCACAGCCAAAAGTGAGATTTTTTATCCCTCCATTATTTAAAACACTTCTTTCAAGGCACCTCCTCTATACAATGCTCTGACATTCCATGTTACAAATCCAATATTCAAGTCGTTGCGTTTCCTAATTTTTTTCCTTTTATTCCAGTCCGTCAAGGCTCATTCGGTTGCTCTCAACAATTGCGTTTTTGCGTGGATGGTCTCCAACCCCCAACCAGGAGGACCAGGTGGTTTTTTCGGGTTTCCTTCCCTAGCCTTTGGTCCAATACCAAACTACAAGGCAGCAGTCAATTTTCTTTCGGTGTTCCTTTGGCCTTCGGATATTCACTGATCTCCGTCTGCAAGGCAGCAGTTTTGTTGCTGGTTTTGGTCTGCCCCGGGTGTTTCAATTCCCCGGTACCACCTATATCTAGGAGGATTCCCCCTATCCGCCACCTGGGGAGGCGCCCACTAGGAGACCAGCAACTCCTATGGGGAGCATGCTTAGTTGCCTCAAATCCATCAAAAAACTACGGAGAACGCGAAAATATTAAACATATCTCCATTTTCATGATTTTTTGAACCGAGCAAATTGAACTTTCCAAATTTATTCGTCAAATGAAAGAGAAGATTCTGTTCTACAATTCTGACCAAGTGAAATTCTCTCATAATGATTTTCTGAAATAAATAGCTTTAAATATAGAAATTAGCCATTTTTTGTGTATGAAAATATAAGGTTTAAGTACAGTCGAGGATACATTTCCCGGTTTTCAACCTAATTTGACTTATGATATTTGATTTCAATCCACTGGATGAGTCGAGAAGAATGAGCTGTAGTATGAGGAGATCCCATTATGTAGTCAAAAATCAGTGTTTGAAATTTTTATCCTTGAGGTGTACTTATGCATACCTCTCCACTAGATAATACTGAAAAAAGTTCATCTAACGGGTGAGTATGATAGAACATGATCTCATAGTGCCGGTTGCACAATAACCGGTTAAATTTTATCGTGATTAATTCAACGAGAACCAATCAGAGAAGCCGTCTTATCAAAAAGGCCTTCTCTGATTGGTTCTCGAGAAATTAGTCACGGTTAAATTTAACCGGCTATTGTGCAACTGGGGCATGGACCTTTATTATCATGTGAATTCTTAATAAGAGTAAAATGAAGTTGATGATGGGGGTTGAAGGTAAAAATCGGGTGGTTTTCGAAATACAAGGAACATTGTTATCAGATATAACCGGAAATCTATCTGACATAGAACAATCTACCTAATCTCAGGTTGTAGAGCACAAAATTATGCACCAAGGCATTTTGAATCATAAATTGTAATATTTGGAATCAGAAGATGTAATTGATTGAACACGGAATCACCAAATTTCTGTTTTCCAAAAAATTACTCATTTTTGAAAAATTCTAACTCAGCACTCAATAAAGTTAGAAGGTGCGAATCATTTCATTTTATTCCAAAATGTATAATCTATGAAAAAAGATAGCTGGATTCGGCGAAAATCTCAAAGAACGGGAAAAGTAGTCGAAAATCCGTGGTTTTTGGGGCACTCTGTAAAAAGCTACAGGGCTAGAAGGTCAACGCTTTGTATTTAGGATGTTCAATGCTCCAAAATAAATTATTGCACAGAAAAATTAACGTGTTCAGAGTTTTTCCAGCAAAAAGTACTTGGTGACTGGACTATATTGTAACATTCTTGAGGTGGGAGTTTACATTAAACGTTTTTGAGTTGCAGCCCTCAAATATCACTTGGCTTGATATAGCTCAAAAAGTTGGAATTCTATTAAAATTTGTTGCCTGCAACAGTTCAGTTTCAAATATTGAGCAGTTCCAAGACTTTTGGACACTCCATAACTAAGTCTAAGAATATATCAATCCGAGTTATATATTATACTGATTTATTGATGAAAAAATTTGATGTTTTTTTTTGAAACAAGATAGTAGGCTAACTAGAAACAATATTGAATTCTAGAGCAAGGAGTTGGAAACATAATATTAAGCATAGAGTAGATCATATAATCTCAGATCTATATTGCTTACTGGGATCCTCTATATAGATAGTTGCATCAAGGATAAAGATAATAATGGTAACGCTTTTACTCTAGCTTTTAATAGAAACATGTCTCACCTATAACATTGAAAAATAATAATTCAAGAGCTGTGTCGGTTTTGTAGTGAGAGTTGGCTTTAGTATTCGGATAACCTAAAATTTTTGGGTGACATTATTTTCTGCTCTATTTTTGGCAGATAAATGAAGAATTTTTGTCAAAGTCGAAGAAAGTGCCATCTAGCGGGTCAAATCTGTACTATGTTCAATATAGATGTCCCACTGCTCCAAAATAAATTTATTTAAAAACGTTTAATAATAATGAAATTCTAATTTTAATAACAGAATTAAATATGAATAATACAATCATTGACAATATTAATGATTAAAAGATCAGCAAAACAATAATTTGAGTTGTAATGTGATAGGTTTGAGTTACTATTTAATGATAAGTTGGTAGACCTGCCTAAATCTCACTTTTTTGAATCGAGTTGAATACATATAGGGGTTCCGAATCATTTACTATCCAGGAAGTCCGGTAAGTTCAGTCACCAAACGGACCACCTGGTTCACCTATAGTTATAGAAACCCAGCATGTTAACCAGTAACCCTGGGGGTATGTGACTAGAACTTGGCTTTGACTTCCTTTTTGCATTTTTAAGATCAAAATTTAATTTATTACCTATTGTAATATTATGTATTTCCACACGTATAATAGGCTAATTATTATACTGATTGATAATAGATGTTAGAATTTTGTTGATACTACTCAAGGACTATGAAAATATTGTGTTTTATCCTTCTATCCATGATAACATAGGCCTACTGTAAAAACCTGAATGTTTGGTAAATTCCAACAAAACTCTAGGTTGTAACACTCGATTCACATATATACATAATATACATTTTGCGATTTTATTCTTATGAAATAAAAAATTTACAATTTTTGCTTGAATAGTTCGTGTGCTTGAAAGTTATTGTTTCTCGACATTTATTTTCCAATTAGATTATCACAAACAGAGGATATGGTATACGGTTCTAAAACCGATTCTACTAAATCTTTTAGTTTAATATTGCATGAAATATTAACATTTATTATTTTTTCAGATTGAATTGATCATCATCAATATATAGGTACGTAAAATGCTAGAGTTGGTTAGGTAAGCGGCTCAATAAAATTCACTTAACTTAGGCCTAAATCAAATTTCTCAGTGTTGTTAGAAGATTAACTTGCATGATATTTTACATAATTGAATTATCTGGAGTTTTTTCTGTATTATGGTACAGTATCATTCATTCAATTGACAGAATCCAAAGTCAGGGCAGTGGACTGTGAATGATAGTTGGTATTAATACCTACAAATAAATCTCTGAATTCTGTGCATAAAAAACTGATAGCTTGAAGTGTGGTGAGTATGCCAATAAAAGACAAAATGAGTCAACAAGTTGAGATTTAATATTAATAAAATAATAGGCAGATGGCCACATACAAAAACAAGTGTAAGTAGATTACATCGAATAAAATCCTTAGATGAATTTTATTATAACATGTAATAAAAACGTTAGAAAATAAGCGATAACAAAATTTAAATGAATTTAGGTCAATGACGCTAATGACCATTGACGACTGACAACAATTGATAAGGTACTGTCAATAATACCTGAATTGAGAATAGAAAATTTTAAATGATACAATAATAAAGTTACTGCTGAAAAATTCAATCTTAATGATTTTAGAAAGAATAATAACAAATAACAATGAGATGTAGATAATGCTCTATATATTGAAATGATTAAATGTTTTGATTGACACTAGTACAATTAAGTGCAAGAATGAGAATGTCTTAGCTGACATTAATATAAGCAAGTTCCAAGGTCAATGTCATACACATTGAAATAGGCGTCAGTGTCCTTAAAATAACGCTTGTGAGCTAAGGGTAGCTGTCAAATACAATGAAATAATTGTTAATATTGGGTATATTGATATAGGCGACATAGGCCTTCAATGAATTAAATGTCAGGTTAAACATCAATTGAACAACTCAGATATGAGATTACGCTTGCAAGCCAAGGGTAGCTATCAAATACAATGTAATAATTGTCAATGTTGAATACAGGTGACATAGGCCTTCAATGAATTGAATGTCAAGTTAGACATCAATTGAACAACTCAGATATGAGATTACGCTTGCAAGCCAAGGGTAGCTATCAAATACAATGTAATAATTGTCAATGTTGAATACAGGCGACATAGGCCTTCAATGAATTGAATGTCAAGTTAGACATCAATTGAACAACTCAAATATGAGATTACGCTTGCAAGCCAAGGGTAGCTATAAAAACAATGTAATAATTTTCAATGTTGAATACAGGCGACATAGGCCATCAATGAATTGAATGTCAAGTTAGACATCAATTGAACAACTCAAATATGAGATTACGCTTGCAAGCCAAGGGTAGCTATCAAATACAATGTAATAATTGTCAATGTTGAATACAGGCGACATAGGCCTTCAATGAATTGAATGTCAAGTTAGACATCAATTGAACAGCTCAAATATGAGATTACGCTTGCAAGCCAAGGGTAGCTATCAAATACAATGAATACATATTATAACTTTGAAATAATGTAGGACAGTGCTCTGAATGAGACATACACTGTAACATATTGAATTCATGTGCATAGGCTCGATTGCCGAAAGTATAGACAATTAAATGTTTTTAATTGCCATAAAAATTGAATGATAGCTACAAAAATCATATGAATGCACATTAAAATGTTTGAATTAGAAATAGAGAACAACGTGGTCCAGTATCGACATGCTCTTAGTATTTTCATGAACAGTTATGCAATACATGAGTAAATGAAAGTTGAATAGAACGATTTACATAACCTGAATAAAATTTTGAGGAAGAGATGCAGCCAGGCAGACAGGCAAGGAATCCACGGTAGGCTACCCCAAGGAACAGGACATCAGCAAGCGACAATATGATGGCCACGCGATGACGAGAATGGAAGCGTCCAACACAGTAGGCAATTCCAACAATGGAAATGTGAGCAGGAACATGTAGAATTCCAAATAAATAATCCGAATTTCAAGTTGTGGAATTTTCAGAACGATTTCCAAACGGTAGAGATGATGAAATTGAAAGTTTGAATTTCAAATGTCTAAAACATGTTGATAGAAGAATGGCGATAGACGCTAACAATACTATGGAACTTTGACAAAGTTTATCAACATAAATACACGAAGAAATTGATGAATAATTGAATCACAATTGATGAATAGATTTAACGAATTAATTTGAAGGAATAATTCACATTTAAAAACGTTCAGTAAACCAGATGAATTTGGATGAAGAGAAAGTACACCGAGGCGGTGTGCACTCACCAACGAGAAACGATAGAAAGACAAGAAGCCAGACCGACGCTCTACTAACAAAGAAGAAGCCGGAAATGCCAGACACGTAAGTAAAACATTTGCAAACGTTTGATGAAAAAATATCAATTATCAAGAAAGTAAGATGCCTAAAAGACGAAATAAATTCCAAAAAATTGAATAATACAAATATTAAAATTGAAACCACGAATAATATGACAAATAATATTGGAAAACAAACTTGAGTACGACAGTGATGTGTAACCGTGACTGTGACGTCACCGGATAGTGCAAACGGACAAAATAACGTCTACGTAGTAACGGAATGAGTATTGAAGTGGACCTGTTCCAATAAATGCTTTGTCAGATTTTACACAATAATAATAATGACTTCCGTTAAAAACAATGAAGTTGCTTAGAACCCTATATTATTCATGTTTTAAATCAATGAAATATCACAAAGGCTAAGAAAGATATGCGGAACTGAAACTTATTTTATAGTCCAGTCTATATAATCATATTTATATTCTTATGTATAAATAAGAATATAAGTTTATATTCTGCCTTTGGAGTAGGGTTTCGATCTCCTCATTATACCTGATCCTGATCCTCCAAATCCCTCCTTCATTTCTGGGGCCATAGATTTTTCTTATCACCTTCCTTTCAAATACTCTCAATGCATGAGTGTCCACTGCATTCATAGAGTTCATGTTTCACAGCAAGTCTTATTAACGTTTTATACATTTTTATTTTCGTTTCTCTGGAAATAGCTCTTGATCTTATTAATTGCATATTGGCAAAAAATTCTTTATTGTCAAGCATTATCCTTCTTTTCATATCTGGGGATATTCTATTTTCTTGGTTGACCTCCTCGCCAAGGTAATTGAATCTCTTCAAAGGATACTCTCCAATATTCAGCTTTCCCAGTGTCTTCTCTCTACAGATATCTTTTTCATCTTCATGTATTTTGGTATTTTGTTTTCCCTTGGTTCACTCTCAGTTCAACCTATCGCTTTTCTCCCTTAATTACCAAAGTAAGGTTTATTTCAATGTAAGTTTACTCCTAGCTACTATAACTATGTCGTCTGCATATGCATGCACCTGTATATTTCTGTACATTATGCTTCCTCTCATAACCACCTTGTCAAATGTACTCTGAAGGACAGAATGTTCTTGAAGAGCAGCGCCGAGAGAGTGTCACCCCATGTCCAACTCCACTGTCCAACATGAATTCTCTACTCATTCTTCCATTAATCAGCACAACACATACACTTTGAGAGAGTGTCACCTTCACCAGTCTTATCAGTTTCCGGGACATTCCATACTCCTCCATTGCGTCTAGCACATTCACTTTATTGATGCTATCAAAGGCCTGTTGGAAGTGTATGAATAGCATATGATGGTCTATTACATACTCATAGCATCTTCCCATGGTCTGTCAAAGTGCAAATATCTGTTCTGTTGCTCCTCTGCCTGGCCTTAATCCATATTGGTACTCCGATGATGGACTCAGCATAAGCACCAATCATCTTGGTCAGTACTGAGGAGAGAATCTTGTATGCAACGTCCAGCAATGTTATTTTCCTGTAGTTGTCACGAACTTGCTTACCTCCTTTTTATATAAATAGGACACACCAGGCCTCTCCCCTAACCCTCTGGCATCATCTCTCTATCCCAGACCAGCCAATCAGCTCATATATCCATTCAGCTAGAGACCGTCCGCCATGCCTTCATATCTCCGAAATTAGCTGGTCCTCTCCTGATGTTTTCCCATAGTCTCCCTTAGTCTCTTGATTGCATCATTCACTTCTTCGGCTAAAGGTTTCACAACTTCCACTTCTGCCACGTGATACTTAGGCACCAATTTCTCCACTCTACCCTGCTCCTCACTCATAGCCAGTTCCTCAAAACACTGCCCATCTGCCCATTACTTCCTGCTCCTCAGCCAATACATTTTCTTCTTTGTCCTTACATCCCATACTCCTAGACTGAAATCCTTTATTCATCACTTTCACTGCATGATTTCTTTGCTTCATTGGCTGTGTTGAGCCTCTATGTTTGCTAACCTTTCCTTCAGGTATTCTCTCTTTTTCCTCCTTATTAGTCTCTTAGCTATCCTTCTACTCTCTCTATATGCTTCAGACTTTATTCTTGTCTCTCTTCGAATCATTGCAAGAGTCTGTATTGGTTTTTCTGTTCAATAATAGCCCTACACTCATCATCGAACCACTCAATGTTTCTTCCTCCTCTTCTTTCTCAAATGCTTCCTCAGCTACCTTATTTATGGTAGGCTATCCTTCATGATACACCATACATTTTCCACATCATCAGTGCTTGACACCTGCCCTCCCCGCAAAAAACAGTCAAGTCAAGAAACCAAACAATGCGCCTCGGATTGGGACTGGAATTACGGATAAAACAAATGGAAACGAAAATAAATTGGAAACGGAATTTACACTTGAATTTTAGCGTCATGGAATGTATTCACAATTTTGGAAGCAGGAAAGATGGCTGAGATTAGTAATGAAGTGAAGAGATGCTAGGTAGATGTAGTGGCGCTGCAGGACGTTGGATGGAAGAGTTCTGCAAGGAAAAAGTGAATTCGTATTTGTCGAGTTAACAATGACAATTATTAACGTAATGACAATAAAAGAACTCTATATCAAATAACTTTCTTAACATACTGTTGAAATAAAGATACATTTAACAAGAAAGATAAACTCTTTTATAACTTAAGATCTGACACATCATTAACATGCATTGTACACGATTCAAGGTATTGAGCTTTATAAGAAGACAGATTATGTAGGCCTATATGAACACTAGATTCATAAACATTATTCCATTTGATTCTCAATTTTGATCTTAATTATCTTTTTTATTGCTTCTTAGCTGTCTGTAGTTTTACTCATCTATTCTTTTTAGTTAGCCTTTTCAACTTTTTTTGGGTTTTTCTATACTCCCACCAGCAGGCAAGATTTATTCTTTTTTGCTGGTGGTGCCTGAAAAATTCTTGTTTTTCTTTTATATATTTATGATCAGCCAAGTTTTCTTTTATGTTATTGTTCTAGTTGAAGATGTGTTTTTGTTAAACTTTGACTAATCTATTTCAAATTTGTTATGTATGATTTTTTTGGCAAATAATTTCAAATTTCAGTTCAATAGGATTACGCCTTGCAATATTCATTGATGAAGAATTTTATACAATTTTGCTACCTTATTATAAGAACTGTGAAATTTTATTCCATTCTCAAGAGTTGGATGTATCGTAAATAATGTTCAATGTATTTTGGCAACACAAAAAAGGGTTCAAATAAAAATGTTGTCTGTTCCATCTATCATAATTATCATGAATAATGATGTTCTTGTAAGTAAGTGAAACAACACGAATTATTCAATAAGACACTGAAGAACGTATATTATTATGATAATCCTGTATCAGTGAATAATATTTATCTAATCAAGTAGGAATGTACAGTTGGATTAAGACATGATAGCATATAAAGTTGAGTGTGAGGATTAACCTTTAACTTGAATGTATACACCAAAAATCATGAATTTCTGTCGCAATCTGGGATTAGAACAGTTGAACAATTGTTTTCCAAGTTTATACCGCTGAATAGGAGGATAATTTCGTTCGAGTTTTAATTGATTGGAAGGCATCTAATCCAATCCCATTTGTTTGCATCTCAATGACCTATAAAATTTTGAGAGAGATTGCAAATTCTCTAGCTAACTCCTCCAACTTTTCCCAAGAGATTTGAATCATTGTAATACCTTTGTTTGTACATTTTATACCGTCGTACGCAGATAATAATAGATTCATACATTGAAGAAATGGCTTTGGTTTTGAATATTTGAGGGAATAGGCCTAATAGGAAATTTGTAGGCTACTGTTTGGACTAACTTCTATAAACTTGACAGTTATAATGCAATTATAGTTTGAAGTTGAGCATTATTATTGAGTTTTAAATCGAATGTTCGTTCAATAGACTAATTGTGTATTCCTGATATTTATATAATTTTACATATATAAATATTGATAAATTTATTATATTAAAAACATTGAAAGAGAATATATGAATGATCTATTTGTTATTTTGCTATATGGTGCCCGTTTCATAAAAGTCACAAGTTACTTATTCACCTATAAAGTATAAAGAAAATTAACCGAATACTATAAAAAAATAACAATTCTCTGATAATTTTTAAGAAATTACATGTGACAAGAATTATTTTTACATTGGAATATATAAAGAACATGTGAATTTTGCTAGAAAAACAGAAAAAGCAACAAGTCTGTTTAAATTTACCAGTGAATGAGTAACTTGTGACTTCTATGAAACGGGCCCCCAAAGATTATGCATCATGCATATCAAATCAAGATTTGATTATGCATACTAAGCTTTTCAAATGTTCTGAAAAACAGTTTAGATTAAACTCATAAACTTAGCAAAGAGGTAGTTTATTATAGATGTTGTTTATTCTAATAATATATTCTCAAAAGAAAACATTGACAAAGTAGGCTTGATTCGAATAAAGTTATTGAATTAGATTTAAATATGAATAAAGTCCAAATTAGTATTTTGTGTTAGTTTGAAAGGGATAACGATCATTGGTTGAGACACAATCATTCTAGTTGAGAGCCTACACTAAACCTCTATTTCAAATATTGCTTTCTTCTCATTATTTCAATCAGTCATGCATACCTGTAATAAAACTAAAATTATAGTCTCTTCTTCAAGTTAGACTTGAGCTCCGTAGGCTGTAAATAGTAACTACTAGCTTACTATATAGTAAGACCACTGCCTGGTAAGGTCGACTAGTTATTTAGAACAAAAGGTAAGCCTACCTAGATAATAACTTATTTACTCATAGAATCAAGAACTAAATATACAAATAGCTGTATATCTATATATCTATATATATATATATATATATATATATATATATATATATATATATATATATATAAGAGCGAAATGGCACTCACTCACTGACTGACTGACTCACTCACTCGCAGAACTAAAAATCTACCGGACCAAAAATGTTCAAATTTGGTAGGTATGTTCAGTTGGCCCTTTAGAGGCGCACTAAGAAATCTTTTGGCGATATTCTAACTCTAAGGGTGGTTTTTAAGGGTTTAAAGTTCTTTTAGCATGTATATTCTTCTTATTCCAATATCTTAAAATTATAATTGAAATCTCCATACCATATGTTAATATAGAACTATAATCTAGAGAGAGTACCTCTTCGTAACAGTTGTTCTGGTAACTAAATTGAAAAAATTGTCAGGTTGGCATTAAGTTGAGTTGACTTTGTTAGGTTGGCACCAAGTTGAAGATTGAAATGCATTTATCCAGGACCTCCTAAATACCAATTTATCCAATTAGCCAAAATTAGCGTTTTCTCAGCTTTTCTGCGTTTCCTCACCTTTTTTAATAATTGATGGGAATATATTAAATTCAGTACACAGGTTTAGCTGAGGTGGAAGAATTTTGTTCGCCAAAGATACGCCGATGTAGTAACAGGTGTTTTTCGAGATCAAATTGAGATAATACGTTCAAATTCGGTACAGAGGTTCCGCTGAGGTCTACATGCAGGCGAGCGAAGCGAGCCCGCTGATCTCATTTCTGGACGATCCAGTCGGGGGTCCAGGGGGCGGAGCCCTCTGGCTAGACGGATATGGCGAGCGAAGCGAACTTCGTACCGCCAAACAGTTAATGCATCTCATGACAAACTTGAGCTGGATGCACACCTGAGGAGGCGCGAAGCGGCATTTTGCATCCAGGTGCTGCTTGCTTATTTGTTTGAATGGAAGAACTCACACACACTGATTCGGACATGGCGTGGAACAGTGTGAAAAGGCAATCTCCATAAGATCAACACTTTGTATCACCAAGCCGCGCCTCCTCAGGTGTGCTAGTCTTCGCTTAATTTGATGCACTATATTTTTATGAAAATTATTCATCAATCAGTATTTTATATCTCAATATGGACTTCTTATGTGCTAGTTGTACAGCAGTTTGTATTTTTAGATATAGTTGAATGCACCTTGCTGAGGAATTGAATGGTATATCTCCTTGCTGCTGATTCTCCCGAGCATATTCTAAATTTACAGCATTCCGAGTTCTACGACCCAAGTTTGGACGTCGTTCGCACCGCGGCATTATTTCATTTCATTTATTCATAGACAATAGATACAATGCAGGTAAAAACAACAGGCATTCGCCCAAAACTGCTTTAAACCTTAATTTGGAATACACGGTCTAGAGGTGATGTAAATAATAACTTAATTCACACACTATTTTGAGTCCAAAAAATGTATGTACTACAATACTTTTGGATTTATCAGATTAATTAATTTCAAAATACAAATCCAAACCAAAATCTTCCTTCACAATCACAAAAAATATTAAAATTTTCACTTAAATCCACAAATTATACTCATGTTAAAATTCTAAACATCTTAAAATTATTATTAGAATTGAAATTGTGTCAATCAGTAGAAAGAAAGAAAATAGAAAAACAGATCTACCGACGGCTGTTGGATGACGCGATGATTATAACAGCTGATTTTTATTTCTGTGTGAGGCCAGCTCACAGATCTTCACAGATCAAGATCTTGAACTGGAGGTTCAAGTTTCAACTATTTATTCAGATAGACGCGGATGACGACTTCAATCAGAATCTTAATCACGGTTGAATTTAATACGTGAAACCGGGCCTTAAAGGTTGTGCGTCAGGCTTTTGGAAACTTTTGACTGGTGACATTTTTCAAAGTTTTTCGATTTGGATACTATAAAGTTATCAGAATGAAATAAATCTTTTTTTAATAACTCAAAATGGGTTCTTAAAAATGGAATGAATTTCACTAGAAATGATAATCTAAAAATCAAGTATATCATTCAATAAACAATACCTTGAAGAATGTATCCCAAAAAGCATATGATTTAATATGCTACCAATAATGAAATGACTCATTTAGAAGATTAAATATATTTCTTGGAATTTATTTAAAATGATATCTTGATAGTATCCTAATCGAAGAACATTGAACAATTTCACCAGTAAAAAGTTTCTAAAAGCCTGATACCCAACCTTAATGTTGTTTTAAGTTAGTAGTAAAGTTACACATAATATGGTGTAATGAAGTGATATGAATAAAAATCCAATTCAACAAATAACATTTATTAACCACGATAAACATTAAAAATTATAACCTGTGGACTGGAAATTATAGCTAATATTAATTTCATGCAAGGAAACTTTTTACTACAAGGATGCTTAAACTTAACCAAAAAATAAAATTGATACATATAACATGAATAGCTTAACCATTGAATTCATGAGTCACAGACGTATGCAGTGTTACTAATGATACAGGTACAATATAAATAAGATTGACAAAATACTGATTTTTGTATGATTAATATTTTTATTGTGTTATGAAATATTTTCAATAGATTTGTTTGTAAGTTAAATTAAGTAAAAAATACTTTTACAGTACACTTCTCTTGAATTGTCAATAGATTTCCTAATCCTTTATCCGTTAGTCAAGAGAATCTATGTAGAAGAATTTCTAGGTTATTCTAGAACTATATTAATTACTATAATAAATGATTGTACATTCTGGATTTTCACAATAAAACACAGATTTGGATGCAGGCGTTTCCATTACAATCTTACTTACTAGATCGTGGTAGATAGTAATTAAAAAACTTTGAAGGAATATAGATAAAAAAACAAGAGGTGAGAACAAAATCACTGATCAATATAACAATAGGTAAAACATCAACAATATAAATGACTTCGAAGGGTTCAGTTTAAACAATTATTGTTTTTTTCTTGCTGCAAGATTTGTGAGTGAGATGATGCTATGAATAGTTCAACAGCTTCAATATTTGAGAATTCCATTCATCCAGCACTAGAGAGCTGCAGCTTTAAATCAGATTGATGAGTAATGAACCAAGTAGTAATACTACTGATTGTATCGAAATAAAGTTTTCAAGTACAGTGATGAAACTTGAAACTTACTAAGTACAATATCCTTTCTAGTGGGAAAGACGCTACAATTCATCTTTTCTTCCTCATTGACCATGATATCTTCAACCAAAAATCACATAATGAACATAAAAACTCATATTTTACTCCCTAGTTGTTGATAAATCACTACAAACGCTATAATTCATATCTTATTTCTCAGAAGCAAATCTATAACCACAGATCACAAATTGAGCATTAAAATTGAAAATAGTTAATAGACGAAACACATCAAAGTTGAATTTGAATGTTGGGATTTGTTTTCCAACAACAGCTCAACATTTCAAATTATGATGGGAATTAATGAACAAATCATAAATCTCTACATCAAAAAATAACAGCTAGGAAACGTTTAACAACCAGTAGGAGGTGAAAATATTAATGACAATCCGATTTTGTTGAACTTGAGAGAATGATATTTTCCAATAAATTTTTTATCATGAGATGAAGATGAAACTTCTACTGGAAAGAAAGGCTCATCCTAGTTCACGATCATGCTGTGAAAAACTCTGTGTAAAATTCTGTAACTAGAATCACATTTTTGTTCATCAAATAAATTTGCAATCATAACTATAATATGATGTTCTTTTTTAAAAAACAGTATAACTGATGGTACAGCTAAAATTCAAGTCACTTTGTTTTTGTCATGGAGAGTCATATATCTCACCCGACGATAATTAGTTGCAAAATGTAATTAATTTCTTGGTCAAATTTTAATAGCTTCCCGAAGGAAATACTGTATCATAATCATCAACTACTACACTGTTACTGTCATAGGATTGTAAATCACATCAATACATTTATTGGAATTCGTACATACATGCAAATTGGAATAATTATTATCCATCTACAACCTCTGATGTTAGAATAAATTCTATTTGGACTAAAATTAAAAAGTACGTTATATGTAAAGTACAATCCATTCTGATTTCATTACTCATATAACTCTCAATAATTCTCACAACATGATATTTACATTCGAAATATCAATAATCAATATATTACATCTTCTATACGCCTAAAAATGATTAAAACACCAGTTAAAGTTAATGACAATATTTTTATAACAAATAAACTATGCAGATTGTGACAACATATATATGATAAATTATTATCATCATCAATGACTAATATGGAAATATATATATAATAATATATTATGGAAAATAATTAATATATAGATAAGATACTTAATATTATATTAAGAATGCATTGATTTAATGCATAACCAAATGGTTGAGAATCATGGCCATGGAAATATTTAATTAATAAATAATTGAGACAGTTGATTAAAAGTACATAGAACACAATAACAAGAGAAGGCAACTTATGTAGAACTAACTCTATTGACATAATTTTTCAATTAAATATTGTGCAGGTAGGCAGACGTTGAAGTCAAAAGACCAATTCTTTGCTTTTGTTTCCTTTGTTCGGTCATCTGAAATGAAAATAATTCATGAAGAATATGATTAATCGTTTATCTAACACCATATTATCAAATAGTGACACATAGCTCCTCATTGAAACTGCTTAGCTTGCTTCAGTTCGGTGAGCCCAATACATTTTGGTGAATGAGAGCTTGATGTGGTTGGGGTTTCATTTCATCCAGTCTTTTTTTTGTGAGAATTTGCAACCTCAATGAAGATTATCCATGTAATTTTGACAAAATAAACATTTAAAACTAATCAATAAATGGTTGATATTGAAAATTGAAAGAAATTAAATTAATTGGATTATTATTTGATTAATAAATACTTAAATTTATTGAAAATATTGTAATTAACAAATAAATTCAATTATACATTATGATTATTATTTATTTTTCATAATTTTTAAATTAATTAAATTGTTATTAGTTACAATATTACACAGAAAAACATCTGATAAATTGTTTTAGGACATTTTTGCCGCCAATTACTCACTTTTCACATTCAATGGTAAATGTAGGGAAAAAGTAATGTGTAATACGTGCCCAAAGTTCTTTTGCTGGACTCAAGAAACCATTCTGCACACGCCTACGGCTAATGCATAAACGTTTCTTTCGGTGCAGCAAAGTGTCAGAAATAACTATTACATACCGTACATTTCTGCTTCAAGTAGTACACTGTGCAATCTTATTTTTTAGGTAAAGCTTGTTCTTGTCAATAGAATACTGACTGAAAAATATATTCCAATCCAGACATTACAATACATTAGACCATTAAGCACATAAAATTTTCAAGATTAAAATCAAGGCCCAATATAATATGCTAAAATTAGCTTCATGGGGCAGCCAAAAAATTATAATGGGAAAATCTAAATAGATTCTTACTTCATGTATGATAGATATAAGATGATATGTATAATGATTACTCCATTTTGTAAAAACTATCATACATGAAATGTGAGAAAAATTTGAAAAAAGCTACCACCAATCAAATCTGCTTCAAGAGAACTTTGATAATGGAATTAATGGATGGTTTAATCACGAGCAGAGTGGTATTATGTACTGACTGGCCACGGAAACCGAACCGGGCTCCGGGCATGGTCATTATGCAATTTCTCTATCAAGATGAGGCACGAGGAACAATTTTTTATTCAATTCGAGTCCAAAAAATGTATACACATTGACAGTGAATATCTTGGTAGCTGTTACAGTTTGCATGCGGGCTACTCATGCCAAGCTACTTATTGACAAGATATCGAACTAGAATACAAAAGTAAGGCCCAATTTACTTAGGACGTCAGGCAGAAACATGGCACGAGATGCACACCAGACGGACTATTCAGTGGAATTTTTTGACAGGTTTTTTATTCGTACTAATTTCAAACGAGTGGCGAGGAAGTGGCATGCCCGTTCTTGTACGCTCAGAGAGACGGCATAGAGATCGCTCTGTGAAAATTAGACCATTTATTTACAGAGGAGAGACATGGAAGGTACAAAAATCCGCACCACGTTTCTGCCCGACTCTGTGAATTGGTCCTACGATTCATAGCTGTACGTTATCCTATCTTAGTTGTTCACTATCAATAATTATTGTATTGAGTTTTTGGACCCCACTATATGTTATTTTATGTGATAGTTGTCAATTATTCAAATTATTCAAATTTAATGATAAATATCGGGAGTTGATATATCAATGTTACCGCATGTATTTGTGTTGTATAATGTATATGATTGTAATGAAGAAGTAAGTAATTATGTATTCTATTTCTGGATAAGTTTGCCATTTTGTAAATTACCTGATCTTTGAGTTCGGATAGTTGCTGAGAAAGAGTGGTAACCAGAATTTGTGTGCTCTCCAATTGAGCCTGTAAACTACGTAACTCAATTTGCTCTCCCTCCCCTTCATCAGCGGCCAATGACATCGCTCTCAGTCTAGGGAACCAGTCCAAATTACGATCCTTCAACCACAAATTAAAAAAATTCATAAATATGTTCATCATTGCACAAAATCGAAATATGTCACAGTATTAGATAGAATTAATGATATTCACTTTTTTCTACTAGAATTCCATATAAATAAGATCATGTTCCTTGTACTTGTACTTGTACTGACTCCTCCTCTAAACACGGTCTTGTTCCACATTGGAGGAGTAATTGTTAGGGGAATATATTGTAAAATGTACACTTTCTGAAAATAACATGAATTTGAATTGAATGCTTTCCATTCAATGAATTCTGACAGTTGTCAATCTCACTATAAAGTACCCACAAACCAATCTAAATTGTGATCTTATTGATCAGAAATACACAAAATTGATTAAAAACAATTATTATAACTATATATTATAATATTGTAAACAAATATCAAAAATATAAATAGATTGAAATCACATAGCAAGACATAGGTATTGTTTCCACATATGATCATAATATAGTCGGCAGTTTACTAATCCATTTTAAAATATTATTCGCTAAACACGAACAATTTATTAGTTTGTTTTGGAAGAACAGTGGAGCACTGATTATCCGACTAATTGATGCATGACAGTGCCCCGATAACTGATAATCCGGATAATCGATTTAAACTTGATTTTACCCTATCTTTTAAGTGTAGACGTAGTTAAAACTTTAAATACTGGTCTATAGTACTTAGAAGTATATGTCGTATTTAATATGAATTGTACATTGTATACACTTATCTTTCATTCACATTCTAGTTAAAATAGACACTATGTTGTGTAATTCAATAATATACAGTAACTCAAATGTTTCATTTATTAAAGTATTGTACTGAACCTTGATTGCGGAGGATCAATTAGCCGCTTGAAATATAGAATAGATTAGGTTTTTGGGGGATTTCGATTTGTTTGTATCACCCAGTGAACGTCGGATAACCGGCCATCATGACAACCGAAGTCCGAATAATTGGTGCTCTGCTGTATGATTGTTTTCTTTGGCAGATTTTTTATAACTCTGACAACTTCATGAAAAATTCTATTCTTATGGTGGAAATCAATCCAAATTGCGTTGGAAATAGACGAGAGATCGCATTTCTTAGAATGCTACTGGATGGGTCGATTGAATAGAAGCTACAATCTAGTAACTGACAACTAGTCATTAGATCTAGCTATTTCTGAAATTGAGTTGAATAATTGAGTACTAGTGTTATAGGTATTAGCTACGAGTTTCCGTAAAATCGAATCCGTAGAATCAAATCCTAGCATTTGCATGAAAATGACTTAAAATTAGCAATTGCTAGCTTTTATTCAATCCAACTAATATGCATTAATTATTGAACGAAAATCAAAATTAAATACTTTCAACCAGAGATTGTCACTTTGATGTAATTGGTTAAAGCATGCTTAACCGACAATTAGGAGGTACCAGGTTCGATTACCGGGCTCGAAAATTATTTTTGGATAGTAGCTCTCATAGAATCTTCTTCCAACTGTTCCCCCTGTTGTCAATATTTGCAGTAGCAGAAGTCTTCGGAGTGGTTGACATTATTTAACACGGATTTTTATTCAAAAATTATTATCAAATAACGACCCTATATTGGAACCCAATCTGAGATCAATATTCAAGAATACCTTACGAACTCAATAAAATTTAAATTAGAAATTAATTAGATTCAAGTATTTGAACAATATTTGAGAGAAATACGCATACCTTGACCATAGCATAAACATAGCTCTCAGGTCCAGTGAATTCGGTAGGATCTTTAACTTTGATTAATACAATAAAGTACAGATAATGCCACATGTTATGTTCGCATTTGATATGCTCTTCAAAGCTCACAGTTTTATTGTCGAAGGCAGATCTATTCAAACCTGCAATCAAGTAATATTGGATTAAAATTTTATTTAATCTATTATGGACAAATTAATAGAATAAATCAACAAATAATATGAAAAAACATAAACTTTTATTAGCATGAATTGAAATAATGTAAAACTAATTTTATTTATAGTTACATTAGTTCCTTTTTGATAAACTCAAAAACGATACATATGCTAACTCAAGTAACAAGTAATGAACTAATTAATTAGTAAAAATGAAGTTTAAAAACTAAGAATGATGATATCGACCAAAAGCAATTCACTTACCGCATATGAAGCAAGTATTTTTGAGTATTAACTCCTTTTGTTGTTTTTCGCTTCTGAGATCCGCAAAAGTGTCAATGATGACACCAAAAATGAGGTTTAGTACAATAATTATCACAATGAAGAAGAACAACAGATCGTAAACTACTCTCGCAACAAACAAAGGTTCCTGCAATCAAAATACAAGAGCATGAAAATAAAGAACATACACAATGTTTGTATGGTATTTCTAAATTTTAAAATCAGGAACAAATTATGTTTTTTTGTGAAAACAAGCCCAAACATTGAAAACTCAATTTGATTGGCTTTTGATGTTGTGTCTCATGAAATTCTATGTAGAAAACTCAACTACTATGGTGTTACTGGTAAGGAATTACAATTTTTACAGAGTTATTTGTCAGATAGATTACAATTGATTAGTGTTAATGGTTTGACCTCTGAGTACAGGAGAATTGTGACTGGAGTTCCACAGGGTTCTGTTTTAGGACCATTCCTATTCTTGATATTTGTAAATGATTTCAACTTTAATGAGTCTAATTTGTCTGTGTTGTATGCTGTTGATACGACTCTCCTCTACTCGGAGAGTAATCCATCTCTCAGTGGATTCTTGTTTGGCACATTCACTTGAACAAGCTAAAGTCTGGTATAAGGCAAACTCTCTGTTGTAAATGAAAGTAAAACTGAAAAGATAATGTTTACTTGATAACTTGCAGTTGATATAGATGCTTCACGTTTGAATCCTGTTAAGCTTTTAGGAATATACTTAGACAGTAAGTTAAGTTGGGACACACATATTGATAGTCTCTGTAAAAAGCTTCCAAGAGTAATTTTCATCTTGAGGAAATTAAGAAACTGTCTGAATAAGGAGGTATTATGTCACAACATATTTTGGCCTTTTCCATGTTCATTTATGTTATGGTGCACGTCTGTGGGGTAATTCCAGTGCTACAAAAAAAGCTTTCATTTGGCAAAAACGAGCTATTAGAACAACTTGTGATATAAAAAACGATGTATCCTATAGAACTTATTTTACAACTCTAAAAATAATGACATTGGCATGTATCTTCATTTTTCAAAACTTGATTTATGCCAAGGAAAATTTAAATCAGTTCACTTCCAATGATACTGTTCATACATTTCATACGAGACATAGACTTGAGACTTGGTAACACCGAGTGTTAGACTGAGCAAAACATTGAAAAGCCACAGTTATCTACAATGTTAACTGTATAACAAGCTGCCTTTATCCATTAGATTGTCGCCGCTGAACATTTTCCAAAGAAGTATTGCCGGATGGCTTAAGGTTAGAGGATTTTACTCAACAAATTTATAAATCTAAATTGTAATGATTTATATATGTGACAAATTGACTTAATTATTTTCAAAATGAAAATATTTTTTAACTGACGATGCCTATTGTAAACTTGTTTTATTTTATGGCAAATGTAGATCTTGTATTCTTTCACACTAACTATTAACAAAATATAAACGATCTGTCACCGACTTTAGAGTTGTTGGAATCCCCTACAGTTTTTTTTAGAATACTTCACAACTTTATCATACGTGAGGATTTTAGACACAATTGCTATGGGGTAGGAGGACAATAGTGGCATTGATTCCTAATGTCATCCACTCAGTAACTTTTGAATAAATGTTGATTGTGCAAATTTATATATTTTTTTATTGCGGATGTTGCCCACATGAGCTTTCAGCTTGTGCGTGGGTAATGGAAAGTGCGTGAGTTTGATGAGATGATCAAACCGTCCATGCCTACCGGCGGGATTCAAACTTGCGACCAGGTAGCGCTAACAGATTGAAGGGTGCAACGCCCTAGTCGTCTCGATTAAGTTGGCCAGCAACAGCTAACAGGCAATTGGCAATTGAAATAGAACAACTAAGTAACCGGACCTTATCATCGAGAGCAAATAAATGAATCGATAAACAAATGAATAAATACTACTTACTTTGCTGCTTGGTGCTCGCAGAATATCTCCGATTCCACCTCCATTGCGAAGTCCTTGGTTCATTGTTGTGACAATACACATAACTAGTGAATCACATGCTCTTTCTTTCAAATCACCATCAACACTTACAAAATCCGCTTTACTAGTAGTTACTGGAACAGAAAATTCATGAATAATTGAATGCAGTTATATGGAATTGAATTCTTAATCACTCAACAATAAGGGGATAAGCAACAGTCATCATTAAAATTGAAATGAAGATATCAATATGATATTCATTATTACATTATAAAATGTGATTATATATCGTCTCAAATGGGAAAAGTTATATACAGTATTATGCTTTGATTCACTCAGGATTGCCATATGATTTGATATGTTGAGGACGAACATTCAAAACAGTTTTCGAAAATTAGAAAATCACCTGAGTGGATTAATTATCCACTAGTATCAGATTAACTAGTACTTGAAACTTTTAAATATATTAATGTTAGTTGATAGACTCCTTTTTTACACTAATCAAATTCACTGGAATATAGAAATAAAGAATCCATATTCAGGAGAATATACTATTAATTTTTACATGTTTTCGACTTAGGGAATGGATTTATTTTATTTCACAATAAATGAAAGTTATATTATTGAAACTATTATAATTATTATTATAAGTCTGATAATAATTCTTCTTACACAAGCAGCACTCATGCGCAGAATACTATTTAAAGAGATGTAAAACACAAAAAAGTAACCAAGGTTTGACTAATCAACTGATTGATTTCAAAGTTATATTACAATTTATACACAAATAATTATGTTAAAAATCATAGTATATCAACACATTCTAATAAACATATAAGTTGGAGGGATAAAAATATGCAACACTTCATAACAGAGAAATCATAAACTGATCAAAAGATGAGGATCAGATATTGATAAATGGCTTGGATGCTACAAGGTGTAGGCCTAATAAAGGAAAAACTAACCAAAATAAAACAAGTGCATAACCTACATCTAATAAAAAAACTCTTCACATGTCGGATGAGATACCAAGTATTTTACTTATGAACGGTCAACATTTTGTTATTATTATTTGTGAAAAATTTTCATCATTGAAGCAGAACAAAATTGTACGAGCAATATTTTCAAAATAAGAAATGATCAAACAAAAGATTGAAGCAAAAATGGGCATCTCAAACAAAGGGAAACTACAGCACAACGTAAGTTGCATCACTTACACGACTCGTAGTCACTGTGTTTACAGCCTTTTCCGCTCAAACAAACTCCATTATTTTCATCGGCGACTGCTCCGTGAGCTAAAATATTATCAAAGTATATTTCTTGAGTTATTTGACATTATATTCGAACCATTGGAGCCCTTTTACACTTACTTCACTTCTAATACGCTTTAAAAAACTTTCAACACAATTAATACCTTATCTATTTTAAATCACTTATTCATTGAATATAAGAGATGTAGAAAGTTTTTTTGAAATATAAAGAAGAAGACGAACATATTTATAATCTTTCTACTTATAATAACTACCTACAATAGTTATTAAAGATGGGAACGGTTAATTTAAAAGATTTCTCACTGTTTTATCAAAGTCTGAGGATCTTAAAAATTTGGGGTTCTCAAGAACTATCTCTATGTAGGTGCCAAATTCAGAAATAAATACATAGGCGATAAACGAGCCTGCTGGTCTCCATTGACCCGATTCAATCTTTATGTTGAATTAAATTGTTGATATTTCATTCTTATTAGTTTATACTGTGGAAAAATATGATTCATGTAAGGCTGAATTATACATTTTATTACTGCATCGAATTACATAATTGGAAAATAGCAGAATGATTTGAAATATACTCACGAACAACTTCTTCATCCACATCTACCAAGAAGTCATCCTTGAAGAACATGTAACCGATGATGGAAAACATGTAGACTAGGATCAAAGCTAAAACGGCCGTCAAAATGATCGATCGTCCATTCCTTGTGACCGATCTTATAACATTCAATAATGTTTCTTCTCTATACACAACATCCAGCAACTTTTCACAAAAGGAAAAAATAGTTAGAAAATTAATAGCAAAGACACAATTCAATAGAGGATAAATAAGAAATAAGAGCTAAGAACGACTTAATTGAAAAAAATGGAGACTATACCTTATATTGAAACTTTCTTCAATGCACCCAGGCTACTTCAGAGATTATCAAGTTCCTAATATAGTATTGCTTTGTAATACAATCACTAGTAATAAATGATTATATAATTAGTATCTTCTAGTGTATACGTTGGACTTCCATCATGCTTATGATGAGTTTATTATGTAAATGTAAGCTGTAGTAGCTCATAGTGAATTTTGGTTTTAATTTTTAGAATAAATTAAAAATTCTATGAATAGCAAAGTGATTTTTACTTTCGCTCCAAACTTTAACTTTTAAATTGATATTTCATTATTGATTTGCTTTTTCTGAGCAGAAATCTGAAATGTTATTTTTTGACATATCTTCAATTCCTAATGTTTATAAACTGAATTCTGGTTTTGGGCGAATGCTTGTTTCGTCTTTCACAAATAGCGTTTTTTACCTGATCCAAAAATATTATCAGATAATTATCCAACTAATTCAAATTTTTCAAATTTTAGGAGTTGTTGTCATAAATTTGTCATGAGTATAACCGAACTATGAAATAACCAAAATTGTCATAAATTGATGTATTAATTATGAATAACAAGGACTACTTTTAGTAATAGAAATGCAATGGTAATAATACCCGTTTAGAAAACATATTTCACCATTTTTTTTAAATCGAAAATCTATTTTTAATTGTTTTATAATTTTAAAAAATTAATGTTAAAAAAAGAAGTGAACGGTGTATCTAAAAAATGGTACTATTTCCATTTTATTTCTCATGATGTATTAATGAATAGAGTTCCTCTTGAAAAAAATCACCAATTATCACAACTAGAAGTTGATCTTAATTGACGGAGATAAATGTAATTGAAAAAGCTTACCAAGACTGAATAGAAAAATGGATGCATGCAAAGTCCCATGACACAGAACATGACATAAGACAAGTGGTAGAGAATTTCGGCATCTGACACTATCTGTCTCACTTTCTTTGTGAACGTGCCCTGGTTACCCATTATGCTAATTAGGTGGATATTCTTCAAAATCACCTGCAAAAAAAAATCAGACATTCAATTCAATATACAATTAAATACTTTCCACGCCGATACCCAATGAAAAAACATATGAATCAGAAACTGTTGTTGGTGAGATGTTGTTATATCTGGCTATAATGAAAATACTGTTTTTATATATAAATAAGTGATATTTTTGACAACAGCCCAGTGTTTTCAACATATGAATCAATCAACATGACCAGAGAGAATATGAGTTCAGTATCGTGGTCATATTCTACAAGAGAATTATTGTTATAATTAGAAACATTTGGTTTTTCAAATGCTTGAAAACGACCAAAATCATCTTCAAAAATGATTTGGTGCTCGACTTGAAAAAATGGTGTTCTTTCAATTAATGTTTGAATTTTGAAATATTTTTCAAGGCTATTTAACATGTCACTTGCTGAGTATCAGAGTATTGAATTTGAAATTCGATTTTAAAAGACCAGTTTCAAACCACACATGAAACGTTTCACTTACTGTTAGAGTTCCAAGGAGTAGCAAAGTAGGCTCAGGTCCAGCAGAGAAAATCATTCTCAATATTGTTGATGCAACAAGAGTCCTGATGCCAGATTCCCGAGGAAGTATAATAACTATGGCAGCCGATACAAGCATCACCGCCCATATCAACACGGACAGATGTGCGCTAAGCTCTGTTCACAAACATCATACAAAAAAGTTAGCTTATAATTTTAATCTAATTTATATATTCAAGTTTTTAATTTCAATTTAATTCTAGTTCATACAATAATTGTATCAATATACATTACCGGTTATCGGTAGGGAACTATGTAGTAGCAAAAAACCTAGTTTACTGGATTTTAAAAATATAGATATTTTTCAATTGAATTACTCAAGTGTAACAACAAGAAACAACAAAGCTATTAGAAAGTGTTGTGATGTTCAAACAACATCAATATCAAAAAATATATATATTAAAGGAGCAAAGTTCCAATTGAATGGGACATAGTTTCCAATATTGCTTTTATTTACTAAATACGAACCAATTATTGCCCATTAAAAATATTAGTGCAATGTAACTATTTATGTGAAATAGGTAATTAACTTATTTTCAACTGCCCAACAGAAAACATTTTCAAAGCAAAAAATTTCAACTTGGTTGTCCAATCAGAGGTTTGACCAATGAGAGGGTAATTAAAACATTCTTCCATTATAATGTGAAAAAGTAAAAGGTACTGACATTTCTAACTCAATTATTCTACAGAGAACATTTTCAAAGGGCACATTTCAACTTACTTGGCACAGAATCAACGAAGGGATAGAAGAAAGCCACAATCAGATTAATTAATACCGCACAATTGAAAAGAACATTGCTCCACAAAGACATGTAACTGCTCACCCAAAACAAAGCTGGCTGACCTGTAATAAACAAATATACAAGGAATATTCAATTCAATTTTGATTGTCATTTATAATGATAATTCAATGTTGTATTTATTTTACATATTTAGTTAGTACATATTTACATTATAAATATAGACAAACATAATGCTAGAAATATATATAATGGAATTCTACAAATTACTTATGGTAGGTAATTAGCCTTCTAGTAGTATTGAGTATAAATGAATTGAGAAGTTTATATACTGTACAAAAATGTTTATTTTTTCAAATTATATGTTTCCTCACATGTATAGCAACATTATGAACTAACGGAGCTTTTTTCATTTATTTTTATCATCCTAAATCAGATCACAAATATTATGGTATTCAGATTAAGGATTGGTTTTATATATTATATATTTTCTTCAAACCAATCAAGCAGTTAGAATGAAGAGGATTTTGAAACTTCAATTTACAATACCTGATTTTTGTGTAGATTATTATCGCATGATTCAACTATAAGTTTCAGCAATGAAGGAGGTTTTTGAAGTTTTGATCGATTAGAATAAGAATAAGAATAAGAATGTTTATTTCGCCAAAATTACATAGTTACAAAACATGAATGATACATACAAAATGCATAATAAAAATGTAAATTATAATAGATCTAAATGATTTGGCACAGCCAGCAAAGTTAAACTTGTGCGCTAGCTGTGAGTTCATAAAGCAAACAGTACGAAGTAGCCTATAGCAATACTGAAAAATGGAAAAAATATATACCTATATAATAAATATTATAGTAATGCTTCTTATAAATAATACAATGATAAGAATTGAATAATTTTGTGTTAAAACCTCACACCTTTATTGTATTCTTCTTTAATTAAGAAGAATACAATAAAAAATGAAATTTTCAGTTGTGAGCACATCCCAGTGCTTAATCAATTTTCATAAATAATACAAAAGATAGAAAGACATTCAAAACTCAAAAATAAAGTAATTTTGAAGAAACTTTTACATTTCATTCAATCATCAACTACTGTTTATTTTATGAGCTAACAAATTTCTGGGTATCTATTTATTAGTATATTGCAGTTGTGATAAAAACTCTTTCTGCTTACAGAGAATTTGGAGAATCTGATTATAAATTTATCTGCACTTAGTGGACGAGTATTGAAACTGAGTTGGTTGTGTTGCATGCATGACTTTTTCAATAAATAGGATTGAGTTTTTAATAAGTTTTTGCTTGATTTTAAGGTCGTACATTTCATGGGCATAAATCCGAGGTTGCTCAAAACTGATATGATCGTATAAAAGATTTCTGTGAAGTGAAGACTTTCTTTAAATGATTATTATATGCACCATCCCACACCTCCAAACAGTAGGTGAAACGAACTGGAATAATTTTCGTTCGAAGCCTTTCGCTGATGACACAACAGACATGATGGACAGACTTGCAGTATCGTTAGTGTACGGTCTAACAATGTATACAGTCGAATAACGCTACAGATGTAGCAGTTTTATATAAAACGTGATTCAGTCTTGGAATAACATAGGAATACTGTTAAAGATAAAACTTTAAAATATGGAACTTTCTCAATTTCTCAGACAAGAATTCATCATTACGTCAAAAGCTACTTTGGAATGAACATAAATTGAGTGATTGAGCACTGGAGTTCAATAAGTTAGAACACTGTAAACTATATACGGTATATCACAAACACATTCAAAGTATATTATTTATAATTGATCATCAATAATAAATACGTTACCTCTTAATTTTTTCTGCCACTTCATTTCATTGAACATATCTTCGGTCCTCTCAAAAAAGTCTGACACCTTTGAGCCCTGATCATCCCTTTCTGCAGTATGCAGTATTTTTACTTTGGTATCATGTGTGATGTACTCACAAATCTCAGGTATGGGGAACACAATCTGTTCAAGAGTCCTATCGTGTCTAACGATCTGTAAACAAACATTTTAATTCAGTTAACACTAGTGAAGAAGCTAACTAGCAGAGACTACTAACTAATAAAATGAACTAATTATTCAATATCGTGAAGAAACTACAAAAGATTATGATTTAGAGAGCAAAAATGAAATAAAAATAACGACAATAAGCTCTCGAAAATACAAACTATAGTAAAGACATACTGATTACTGATTGTCAGACTATTGTACTCACAATTACAATAATTATTATACAGAGTGAGTCATATGTATGGGGACCCTTCAATGAGTTGGAGACTGTTGTAGATATAATACTGCAACTTTCAGGATACGTTATTGGTCGAATACTCTACCTTTTGACGTACAACTGAATTTCAACCATCATAAGGGGATGACTTAGGGGTTGTAACTCGATTATTTTGAATGTAAAGTTTTGAAGTATAAACCCATACCTCACTCTGTATAATAAAATGTAATCATATTATCAAATAATTATTGAACATCTCGCATATTCTGCGACCGTATTTCAATCAATCAGGAATGAGAGAAAGTTTTGTATGATTTGATCAGTGAACGTACTATAAAAAACTAACAATATACCGTGAAATATTTTAGATAATTTTTCTATTTTAACGAATTTAACTGCTGATGAAGATAACTTATAAATAGTGAATAAAGGGAAAGTTTCAATAACACACTAGTTCTGAAACATAAACCTGATTTAAAATGCAAGTCTTTCGCTTGCTATTGATGTGGATCACTCAAGCCCCATGGTGCCACTACATGTTTAGCCAAAGAGCACTTTTGCCACAATTGTAAAAAGGGTAATTTTTGCAGGGTTTGTAACTCTAAAAATGTCAATGAAATAGTCTCCAACTGTGATAATAACCCCAGCAATGAAAATAATCTTGTCAGATTTGTCCCATGAAATCTTGATATTTGATTCAAAATTTGAATTGATGCCTCCCAGTTAAAATATTAGTTGATGGTGTTCCCAAAATTTTCAAAATTGACACTGGGGCCGACATCACTTGCATACCGGTAACATTGCTGCCAACTCTAAGAAGATCTGAAAGTGATTTACTAAAGTTTAATGTGAGAATTGAGCATGCAATAGAGGAAATCTTTCTTGCATAGGTACGTTCAAGGAAGAGTTTGAAATTTCTGCTGGCACATCATCTAATCAAACTGTTTATGTATTAGAGGATTTAAAAACCCTTTTCTGAGCAGATCTGCGCTACATTCACTGAAGTTACTAGTTTTTCAGCTGAAATTCGTGAAATTAGTAATAACAGATATGATGAAGTGAATGAAAAGTTTGAATCACTATTTTCCGATATCCCTGGTGTAATGTCTGGTGGATCCCATCATATAAGACTGGTTGATGGTGCTGAGCCTTATGCCATTTCAGCACCATGTAGGATCCCTATAGGTACCTCTGAATGACAAGGATAAAGAGCAACTTAGTATAATATAAGTTATCAATATACAAGTTATTACAAACTGATACAGCTTGTTAACAGAGTGAAACTCAAGAAGTAATGAGTAATATCAGCAATTACTAAATCTGATAATATCGTGATAAATCTGATGATAATCGTGATAAATAAATCTAACGTCGTATGAAAAAGAAAGTTTTATAACTAAAAACAAATATTTAATCGGTATTATGTATGTTTCACATACAGACAAATCAAAGTAATAATCTTCCAATTTGCATTATTTGCATGACACTCTATTTCAAAATAATATTTATCACAAACAAGCTACTTCTAATATACTAACTTCAATTTGAGCTGTATGTGATGCATAGTACTCCAAAGCCTGATTCATTTTCGGATCTACATTGGATTCTGAAGGCTTCAGTAGAGCTGCCAAGTCCTTATTATGTTGAGCTAATTGATGGCAGAGAATGTAGATATTATGACCAACCTGAAAAAATCATATTCAATTTATAAAAAAAAAATATCTAAGATATTAGATGTTTGCATAACAGAAGGAGTAGGAAAAGGATTTACAATTTTTATTTGAATAGTACAATTTTATGTTCAATGATAGGAAGATTGAATGAAAATTCTTATCATATAACAGAATTGAGTAGTAAGAAATTCATTATTTCAGTTGAACTTCAACAGTTTGTGTTTAAGGTATGTATTATGAATGGAAGTTTCCATTGTATAACAGAATGGGTTAGACGTATGATTCATTATTTCTATTAAATTCACACAAATTAATTTTCAAAGTCTGCGACATATTTGTGAATGGAGATTCGTTTTTGAAGAGTTCTATTTTTTATACTTCACGATACAAAAATTGATATATTAAGAAAAAAGAAAAAATAGGTAAATCGTAATACTTCTTTTGGTGAGACTCCGTCGTCCCCTTCAGTGGATGAGTCATCAGCATCCACTGCATCATCAAGAGTTTCCTGATGAAAAGCTCGACAAGCAACTTCAACCTGAAAAATCAAATCCAAATTACATTGACACTGAGATTTTTCAAAACTACTTGCGATATGCTCAAGAACAAAGGTTGTTCCTATATGGACAGGTACTCATTAAATTATTATTTTTTTAATGTTTTTCAAATTAATGTACATATTAAAGTCTGTTATTTAATCTAATAATATTTCAATAGGGTTGATAGTATTTCAATTGGGCTTCAAGATTAGTTAATTAATAAGAAGTAATTCTATAGTACCCTTTTGTTTTCAAAACGTTTTTATATGAAACACAACAACTTTTACATAAAAAAGCTTTTAAAACAAAAGGGCACTATGAAATTATTTTTCATCAATTAACATAATCAATTTGAAACTGATTGACCTCAACTATTTGACACAGCCCATTTTGTACATAATCATTATGAATGAATTAGTACGTACTTACCAATTGCTTTGAATTCATATTGTTCATAATCCTTTCAGCGTTTTCACTATCACCTCGACTCTCCATTATAGCCAAGAGAAGTTTGGAAGCATTGTTTTTGAGTTCGAGAACTAGGTCCATCCTGGATTTGCCGAGTGGGTTGATGTCATTGAGAATGAGGGCGGTGATGATGTCCAAGCCATTCGATTCGTGAGTTGCGATGCAGTTTTGGTTGTCGTGACACGGACCTTGGCAGTATTCGGTGAGCGTTTCAAGGGTTTGGTTTATGAGAGCGACATTGTCTTCGTTGATATAGAGGCCGAGCAGCCCCAGTCCTCCGGTCGTCGAGCCACAAATACAATCCAGGAACATCAATGTCTCCGAGACTAAATTATAATTTGTTTTGTTATTTTGGTTTCTCAATGTATTCTGTAATCAAAACAAACGAAATTCATCATAAAATTTAATGGGATGTAATTTTGAAATTGTATGCATTAGGCTAGCTTCACACGCTTTCGGTTTCATTCGATTCGGTTCGTTTTCGGTTCGGTTCGGTTCGTTACCGAAAACGAATGAGGCTTTCATACATGTCAGGTTTTAATTCGTACGGTTCTAATTAGGTATTTTCTTCTCAAACACAGCTGTGTTTGCATTTTCACAGTTCATGCTGGTATATTTAAATATAACAGCTGGTGTTAAATTGTAAGATGTTATCTCTTGAACAACAAAATTTTAAAGTTATTAAAAATTGTGAATTATTTGAATAGTTTCTTTTTGATTATGTTAATTTTGGATGTTAGAGAAATTATTTTTTTAAATTGAAAATTTGTTCCTTGTTTTGACACATGGTATATAAACTTCATCTCTTCTTTCCATTGATGAAATCATGTAATATTCGTGGGAAAATAAAAATAATAAAAATTCTCCCTGAGTTTTAATTCATATCTTTAATATTTTTTTAGAAAACTATTCATTGAGAAAAAAATGTTTCCTGTAAACTAACAGAAATGAATTGACCATATGATTTTGACTTGGGAAATTTTGAAACAGATAATCACGATATCATGTTAAAATAAAAACAAAAAAGGCAAGCGTGTGTAAGAGACTTTGTTTTTTCCTGTTTCCCTAGCAACGAATTCGATTCCTATGATGAAACCTATTCGTGTCGAGGGGGCGTTCGGTGCTATGCGGTTGCTATTCGGTACCGAATTCAAACCGAATCATCGTTTCACACTTATCAGAATTTGCCGAAAACGAAACGAACCGAACCGAACCGAAAGTGTGTGAAAGTAACCTCTCGCTAGCAACGAATTGAAACCTGAAGGAATTTAGTAGAGTCAAGTGGAAGTTCGGTTTTATGCGGTTTCTATTCGGTACCGAATTCAAACCGAATTACCGTTTCACACTTATCGGAATTTGCCGAAAACGAATCGAAAACGAAACGAACCGAATGAATGTGAAACTAGCCTTATTCTTAACAAAATTAGGCTGTTATGCAATGCAACTTGCAGTGAAAGCAGTATAACTTTATTAAAAGAAACGAGAGTAATGACCAATGACCTTCCCAGCCTTTTACATACGAGGGTCATTTTTTTCAACCTCCGATTGGCCATAAATAGAAGACGAATTATGTTGAAGAATATTTTTTCCACTTACACTTATGATTTTTTTTCATTTATTTTACAAAATACTACAATCATAATATAATTATGACATTGAAGGAAAAACTAGGCTGAGCCTGTACTATTTCTCTCCAAAATTTTGATAAAAAGTTAAGGTTGTCCATTTAGGTTATGATATCACACACTGCTTCGACACTTGATTTTACGTCCAGGGAAAATGATTTGAAGATTTTTAATTTTGAAGGTTGACATAATACTTGAAATTGATCATAAAATGTATCACAATGAATAAAAAACTTAAGGAATATTGCACTTATTTGAAAAATTTGAATACAAAATCAATTGGGAAAAAGGTTTAAGTTACTAGTGGCTAAGTCAGTTTTGAATATTATGAGTGATCACAATATTATCCCATTTAATTTGCTGGAGAAGTCGTTTGGTTAGACTTGCACTGTGAGTCCGAGTTGTCATGTATCACGGACGGTTTCGGAAATTATATCAACTGATGTCTTTCATTTTCCGAGACCATTCACGCACAACATCATCATTCATAACGTTTTCTGCGTATAGTCTGCAGTACTTGAATAATATTTCGTTAGTTTTATGCTGGTCTATTATTAATCTATTAACATACAATATACATTAAAAACACTCCACTTGAATGGGCTATTTTTACAAATTAATAAAAACAATATGGAATCTTGAAGTACCCTTCATTATTTAAAATAATACAACGACTAGTTTCATATTCAATAGTATCAACTTATTTATTTATTTTTCACATTTCAACTTGAAAATTACCTAAGTTATGGTCGAAGCTAGTCGTTGTAATATTTTAAATAATAAAGGTTACTTCAAGTTTCCATACTGTTTTTTATTAATATACATTAAAGAGATTAGATTCAATAAAGAGAATGATTGATTGATTAATTAATTACAGTCACTATAGACGTTATACTAAAACATATTGCATACGGTTTGCTAAGAAGTTAGCGGTCGCATATGTACAGGTTTGTCACTATTTTTATATGAATTTCGACAATTGACCCAATATTACACCCTCAGTGGCTGTCATTAAATTTGCATTCATCTTTCATAAGCAAGTCTTGCAAATTTATTTGTGTATTAAATTTTATTTTACTGAGATGAATGATAGCAATAAAATTTGACAGTTTCAGCAGCTTGAGCAATAAAAATGTTGAACAGTTGGCCATTTTTGTGAGTAGATTATTCATAATTATGAATGTAATCATAATTATGATTACCTGAAGATCTCTGTTGTGGTTTTCGCAGAGCAACTGCAAGAATCGCAGAATCGGCTGCATGACAAGAACTTTGGTGGACAGTTTGTTGTGGTCCTGACGCTCATGATGTCTTTCGAGTTTTTCAGCCAACATGTCTTCGAGGGCCGAGGAGCCGCCACCTGGCGCTGCCCCACCCGCCCCCACCGCAGCACCTGCCTCCTCACCTAAATTTCAATTATTTTATCTTCATTTGAATTTCAAGTGTAGTGGTTCAAGTTGAAGATTTTCCAATTTAAAAATCATAAACGACCATTTTTTAGTCCTACCAATTAACTTTAAAGCTATTATGACAATGAAATTCAATTAAAATAATGGAATCTACTACTTATTATACTTGGGAAATAATTCAATAGTTATTTGTACATAAGGACTACAGTGAAACGTTTCCTCCATGAAGAGAGACAAAGACAATATCCAAAGATGTCCTGTGATGCATACAGCATTTTTAATCTACTTATACCAATAACTTCAACAATTATTCTAATAGCAAGTTGAGTTTATCTTCATATAATGTTTTGTTTCGAGTATTCCAACATACCATATTTTCATAGCAGCACCTTCATAATATAATATAATCTTTGTTATATGCTAAAATTAAACATTACTAACGCTGGCAGAGCAGTGATAGAGACATAGTTGATAGAAATGACGTTGTGAGATCGGAAGAAAGAAGAACTTGAGACCTGAAAAAAATTAATCTACGCCTTGACACAAACCTGCCACTAGATTTCTTGCGCCAATATAAGCTTGAGACGTTGCAAAAGCTGCCTGGTTGAGCTCATCTCTTAGTTGCTCCGTTATAACCATACCATTAGTCTTCCCTGTAATGAGCAACGACAAAAATATTATAAATTTCACTCACACAAGAACCTAGATAATTTTACTAGAGATTAATATATTTCGCTTATGCTCAGTCTGTATTTCAGTATGGGATTAGGGTTTGGGGTGGAGCATTGGACACACATTTCAACAAAATTTCCTTGATTCAGAGACATATAATAAAAGCTGCCCTTGGTCGACCCAGACGATACCCCACACATCTTATTTTTACAGAATTCCCAGTCTTAACAGTTAAACAACTTTATGTGAAAAATATTATACTTTATATAATTAAAAACAGAAACCTATTCACACCACAAATCAGAACTTATAATTTTCGAATGCAATCCAATTTCCAAATTAACAGAACTGACCTTACTGTATGCCGGAGACAATTCACATATATAAGCAATAGGTTGATCAATTTAATACCATCGAACCTAATTACAAGTAAGACAACAAAAACTAATATAAAAAAAATAGCAGACTGGATCAAATCAATAAACATAGCTCATTTTATACACATATGAAGTACTTTTAACAACTTTTTTTAAATAATTAGGTCCAAGTTCATTTCTTTTTTTTTTCTTTTTCACTTCAATAAATTTGTTAGTGTTGTATTTTGTTATTGATACTCGCTGCCAGCACACAAACCTTAGAGGTTTTGCAGGCAGCGCCTATATAATAAGTTTTATTATCAAAGTTTATTTTTATGTACTTATAGAAATTGTTTATATTAATGTGTAAAACTTTGTATTGTCTATTTTCGATATTATGGCAAATAAATTTGATTTGATTTGATTTGACTAGAACCATTTTCACGCCCAACTGATTTCAATAATTTTTCCAATTACAGAGTGGATTTTAATAGATGCCTTGCTAATGTGAATTATCAATATTTCCAAACTCTACGTATACTTTATGAAATAATGTGTAATGAATTTCCAAGCACAAAGTATATTTTGTAAAATATGTTGCTGTTTCTCGTTCGAAATATTTTCAAATACAAAGTATATACATTTATTGAATACTTTATGATTAAAGATTTGCTGAAATTGACAAACGCATGAGAACAATTATATTGATTTGCTTCTGTACTCATGTATACTTCATATTTATATCTATTTCAATCTCAAAATATAATTAATAAAATTGTTTCTGATTTCTAATACTAATTCAACTTGAGAAGACATTATTACACTTTGGCTCATAAATATACATTCGAATCTAATCTAGATGATTTTGAGCTCACTGTGAATTTTCAAGAATTGCTGTATATCAATAATAATTCTCTATCAAATATTATAAGATTGAACAATGTTCAAATCTTCAAACAGAAATGATTTTGTTTTATGGGACGAATTTAGTCATTCCTATCGAATTGAACCCGATATGCCTGCCATAGGTAATATACATAATTTAAAAGTAAATTGAAATGTACTTTTCAAGTTAAAATATCTTTCAAGTTAATATAATATAGATTTGGAGAAAACGAATCTCTGCTATTTGAAACAGAAGACTTCAAAAATAAGATAGGCCTATTTCAAATATATATTGATCTGAGTAGTAATTCTAGGGTTCTAATAAAATATAACCTCCGTAGAATATTTTCAGATTCGTTCATTGGTTCTTGTTGCATTAGATGGCATAATTTTAAGGGGATTAAATTTGATTGGATTATCGTGAAACAGGCCAATTAAATCTTGATTTCAAATAAAAAATGGAAAGAGTGAGGTAAAAAGAATGTTTTCTTCACAACCTACCTCCTTTTCTTTTGCCAAGTTTTTCAAGTTCTTTGCCCTGTTCTTTATCCTCGTGGGCTTTAGCTGCCATATCTGACGTATTGACGGTAACTGTTGACTTTATTTCTTGTTGTGCTTCTCTCATTTTGTCGTAAAACACCTATGATATGAGACAAAACCAATAAATAGATAAAAAAAATGACAAACACAATAGTAGATGGTTGTAACACAAAAATATAATGAGTAAAGTGTAAAATAATTAGTGTGATCATGACTGTAATGTTCATTAGATAAAATTATTCACAACGGTAAGTCAAATAAATCAATGAGACAGAAATATATATCCAATGAAGCAGCCGTTGCTAATGGAAACAAAATATCATTTTGATTAACATTGGATTTAGAGATCATGCTTTATCCTGAAAAAATGTCTCATACTATAAAATGAGCAGTCTTCATTAACAGACAATTCCGCTATAAAGTAGTGCTAATAAGAGTAACATTGACAGAATCAAGGTTGTACTAGACCACTAGACCATTTCAAAGTTGAAATTCTTGCTACTTTCTGTCAGGGAAAATGAATTTTATCTAATACATAAATGTAATATTTGTTGGTTTACCTTGAAAAATGCCTGGCTTAGATCCCCTCCCAGCAGTTTACTAAACATACTCTTCTGTATAATAGGATTTCCGCCTTCTAGTAAGGCCGTGCCCAATTCCACAGCTTCGACGAAAATCGAAGGCGAGTGAACTGATTTGATGACCAGTTCGACGACAAGATCAGATGCTCCCTCACGATCTAGGTGGCTCTGAACCTCGTGAAGTGTTAGACCAGCGCGACTCAGAAGTTTAGCTATCCAGAAAAATCATCACTAATGAACATAAAATTAACAAAAAACTCACTAATCTAGTTAATTACTAGGTAAAGATAAACATTTTCTCTTGCTTAATGCTTTGCTTGATATTTGACAGTGATTTCCTAGGATTCGAGAAAGTGAGAGATAAGGACATGGAGATAATTTCCCTTAAATCTCAAATATTTGAACTTGAATTCAAACTTGAAGCAAGAGATTATTTGTATCACGAAATTAACGAACTAAATTCTACTGTAACTAAAATGAAAACAACAATAGAAGTACTCAATGCAGATAATAGTTTCTTAAGAGATAAGAATGATACTTTAGAGGCTGAACTTGCGGATCTCAGAAACTTTTATTCTCCTGGTGACAATCAACGGATTGGGAAATCATTAGATAATATTAATAATGTTTCAATTGATACCGCTAATTATTTTGATATTTTGTCAGATCTAGGAAATAAATCTCAATACACAGTAAATACGAATGAGAAACGAGATAAAAGGGCTACGTATAATAACAGAAAAAAGTCATCAGTGAAAAATAAGAAGAAAATTGTAAATAAGGTTTTAGTGCTGTCTGACAGTCATGGGAGGGACATTGGATGGGAGTTGAATGAGCAGGTGAAAGAAAGTGGGTTTGAGGCAACGGTTATATCGAAACCAAGAGGTACTTTTAACGAAGTGACGCGGGATATTGACATGCTCACAAAAGACTACAATGTAAATGACAGCGTGGTAATTTTAGCAGGTACTAACGACGTGGTTAATAAAACTTAGACCTAAGTAGAATAAGGAAAATTTCTAAACGCTCTAAAGTAGTCATATTATCCATCCCATTTAGGTATGATAACCCATTAATGAATATCAATGTTAATAAGCTCAACGCATGGATGGCTGATGAAATTACAAATATACCTAACACGAAGATCATTGATCTGAACAATTTTGACATCACTGATTATACGCAGCATGGCTTGCATTTAAACGAACAAAAAGGTAAACCAAAATTAGTAAAATTGTTGAAAAATCATATCTTGGAAATGAAAAATAACACTGATTATGCAGGTAGGCCTGTATCCAATATTCCAATAATAAATTGTGGAATGGCCGAGGGTATTGATAGGAGTAGATTAGACTCGATAGGACACATGAGAGAACAAGTGGAGTCAAATGGGCAAACTACAGGTGATAAAGGTAATGAAAATGTATCTGCTGAGCTGAATGAAAATGTCTCGCTATTGTTAGGACAAACAACTCAATTTGGTGCTATGATGAATATGAGTGCATCTAGTTTAAACTATTTAGTTCAAAAAGGAGAGTTGCCAACCTAAAACATTTTAAATTGAATAAAGACAAGAAAACTAGAATTAAGAGTTATAGAGTAAAAAATGTGAATTGTAAACTAAAGAATGGGTTAGTAATCTTCCATCAATACGTACAGCATTTGGAGTCTCGAATTGATGCACTAATTATTACATTACAGGAAATCAAACCAGACATAGTTATTGTGACTGAACATAAATTAAATGAAAATGAAATTCAAAAAATTAAAATACCAGGATATTATTGTAAGTGTTGGTATGTAAGGAAGTCTTTTAGTGGGGGGGGGGTGGAGTATTGATATTAGTATCTGATAAACTAATCGAATGCAGAAACATCATGAGACAATAAATGTTATAAATTAAGATAAGATTTTTGAGACATGTACAATCGAAATAGAAATATATAACAAGAAATATATTGTAGCTGGATTTTATAGAACTCCATCAGAAAATATTGAGATGTTCCTGGAAAAATTTAATCGATTTTTAATAGAGATCTGTAAGATTAATAAAAATGTAGTAATAGGAGGAGACTTCAATGTCGATGTTTTGAGGGAGGGTAGAAAGAAAACTGATTTTATCAATGTAATAAATATGCATGGATTAAAATATACCGTAGATATACCCACTAGAATAACTGACTCATGTGAATCGGCAATTGATAATTTCATCACCAGTCTTAACAGAAGGGATATTCTAGTGGAGTGTTTAATTACGGCACTCTCGGATCACGATGGGCAAATTTTCAATATATTAGATGTAAATAATAAGCTTAAAAGTAAAGGAGTTATTAAAATGGTTAGGAGGTATGAAAATAATCAAATTACTTGTTTTAAGAATGACCTAGCCACAATAGACTGGACTGAGCTTTATTTGAGTCCTGTTGAGAGTAAATTCACTTATTTTTACAATTCACTAAAGTATTATTTTAATTGGCATTTTCCTCTAAGTAGAATTGTGAAGAAGAGACTTAAAAATAAGTGGATTGATGTTGAAGTTGTCAATGAGCACGAAAATCTCATACAAGCTAATAGATTATTTAGGACAAATAAAAGTGATATCAATTTGAAGGAAAATGTAAAAGCTCATAAGAAACGCTTTAGAAAAACTATTCAATTAAAGAAAACTAAACACATTGAAGCTAAACTAAAAAATCCAACAAATGTAAATAAAACAATTTGGCATATAGTGAATACCGAGACACAAAACAAAAATGATAAGGTTTGCAAGAATATTTTACTCAGGAATAACAATTTAGTTATAGATAATCCCTATGATGTCGCAAATATGCTCAACACTAATTTTGTAGAAATGGTCGATACTCATGTTGTACCGAATCTAAGCAAATCTGGCACACCAATAAATGATAAAGAGCTACATATCACAGATTTCAAGTTTATCTCCAAAACAATTGATGAAGATACATTGTCCAATATCATCGATTCAATTAAACCAAAGTGGTCAGCAGGGTATGATGAAATTCCCATGAGAATTATAAAAGAAGCTAAATCATTCCTAATTAAGCCTCTGCTACATGTAATTAACGCGTCACTCATACTTGGTAAGTATCCAGATGAACTAAAAGTATCAAAAGTGATACCAGTGTTCAAAAAAGGAGATCCTTACGATCCTTTGAATTATAGACCTTTAGCAATTCAACCTTCAATAGCAAAAATATTTGAAAAAAGTATGCTAATACAACTTATTAATTATTTTGAAACAAACAAATTACTAGACACGGAACAACATGGTTACAGAAAAAACAGGTCTACAACGACTGCCTTGATATAGTTTATTGAAAATATTTTAGAGAAATTGGACAAAGGGTACAGCATTGTTGGCACCTTCCTAGATTTAACAAAAGCATTTGACTCTGTAGATCACAGCATATTATTAAAAAAACTAGAAACTTATGGAATTTGTGGAAAAGAGCTCAACTGGATGGAATCATATTTGGTGGGTCGAAGTCGATATGTAAATATAAAGTATTATGATAAAAATAAAGTAAGTGACATTAAATCTAGTTTAAGGTGCATGAGCTACTCTGTTCCGCAGGGATCTGTTTTGGGGCCATTTTTGTTCCTTTGCTATTTGGGGGGATTACCAAAATATGCGAAAGATGTAATTGAAAGTACTTAATTTTGTATGTACGCTGATGACATTAGTTTAAGCATATTCGGCAAAGATTTGGATATAATCGAAGAAAAATGTAATGACACAATATTGCTTTTAAAAAACGTTCTAAGTAAAATGAACCTTTTATTAAATAATGATAAAACGAAATTTGTACATTTCACCTGTAGAAATCCCAAAAGAAAAAGTACACTGAAGCTAAATAACCTAAAATTTTTAGGCGTAGATCTAGATAACAAACTCAATTGGGAAGAGCATGTATCAAGAGTATGTAAAAAAGTAAGTACAGGAATATTTGCACTGAGAAGGCTGGCACCCATTTGTAATTTATTAACTTTGAGATCCGTGTATTATGCCACTGTCCACTCTCATATTTCATATGGCATTGAGATTTATGGTGGGACTAGTGCATTTAACTTGAATAGGATATTAAAACTCCAAAAAGAAGCAGTAAGAAAAATATTTAATTTAAATAGACAAGAGTCGTGCAGGACATTTTTTAAAAAGTTAGAATTAATGACGGTGTATGGACTTTATATTTATAAAACAATATTACACGTAAAAAATAATGAAGACAAATTCCCCAGGCAAACCAGTGTGCATGACTATAATACAAGAAATAGGAACAACTTTATTATCAAAGAACATAGTAAAGAGAAGTACAAACAATGTCCGACCTATATGGGCATCAAATTCAGCACTTACCTTCCTACTAAGATTAATCATGAAAAAGATATTACAAGGTTTAAAAACAAACTGAAAAAGTATATCGTAGAACTAGAATTATACAGTTATGAAGAATTTTATAGTGCCAACTCATTATGTATTTAGACTACCTATTGTTGATTTATTTTGTTTTTTTACTTGTATTTATTTTATTATTTTGAAAATAATAAAGAAAGACGCATTCATGTGCATTTTGATGTATGTTTTGAATCAAGAGATTGATTGATTGATTGATTGATATAATTGAATATAATGGGAAAAACATTTGCTCACCGCGAAATTAGGGCATGTCAGAGGCCCTGAAATTGATCAGTTGCGACCTTAAAACTCTGACACCAGATCTGAGCCAGCCAGGTCACTCGATATTATTATTATTATTACCGCGAGTTTCAATGTATTAAGTTGTAAGAAAGTGAGTACCTAGGCTACTCGGCAATGGATGAATCAAAATTTGTATTAATCAACATTTTAGTGTATAAATAATTCAAACTAATAAGAAAACAATTTTTTCTTCTACTTTTAGAGAGCCAACATATTTTACAATTTGAACTATCAATAAAAAAACTTGGAATTATTCTTCAATAAGCACACCTTAGTATTAGCTATGCGATTTTGAAGTTGATAAAATTAGAACATTACTAATCATTAGATTAATTTGGAGATTCCCGTTAGAAATAGAATATAGCATACCTCCAGGCCCATGGATGACAACTGACTTCGGTGTTGGTATTCCTAGTTCGACAGTTTCTTGTTTCTGAACAAAATCCTTTCCAAAGTAACGTATCAAAAGATTATTTCGAAGAACATCTCCCTGTAATAATTCATTCATTTATTGAAAATCAATGGTCTACTCGAAAACCTCACAATGTACCTCTGATCATAATATCTATCAAGAACTGTAAAAACAAGTCAAAAAATGCATCGAAAAGTTAAAATAAAAAGATCAACAAATTAATTATGGGATTCCATGAATAATGACATTCTGAATGATTTTGGATCAACTCTTAGGGCCGAAACACACGAAGCGTTTTTCAGACGAGTCGGCATGGCACGACAGGACAGGAATCTCTCCGATTGGCTGATTGGGTTGGCGTATCGAGAATCAGCTAACTTCCTGTTCAGTTGTGCCGTGCTGACTCATCTGAAAACCGCCTGGTGTGTTTCGGCCCCTATTCTCTATCTCTTGCTTAGTTAGTTCCCGATTCTATTTCCTTAATCATTGGAAAATAATATAATGACAAACACAATATTATGAATTGATTCTCATGGATTGTCATATTTTTTATTTTTTAACACCCATAACAAGGATAAAATATATTTGACAAAAACCACAGAACATAGATCAAAGATTTGATTCAGTATTACACCCGTATTATGATCAAATATTTTATAAAAAATTACCTATTACACCATCAAAGATATTTTATAAAATATGGATGGAACCTCTTCCCTTACTGAGATCATGTCAACAGGACATGGAATCACTAACACCCAGCAAACCAGATACTCTGTTTTTGAATCACAGAAATATTTCAGTTCATTTTCAACAATTGAATATTTAATCTAAAAGTAAAAATATATCAACATTATATCATCTTCTACGTAACATTCCACATTGAATTTAATACTAGACATCAAATGCAAGGACAAGCATTGAATCACATTGAAATAATGTTACAATTAGACAGCTAACAATCAGATTACAAATAACAAACCGACAGTTACGATAAAAATAGACTACTCTTTTTGGTAGCCTGGAATAGGAGAAAATAATAAAACAGAGAACATCGATATTTAAAAAAATGCAAATATGAATATTATGCTAACCACGCACAAAAAATATAATATTGTACAAAATATCGCGATATTAGAATGATAGCACATTTAACAAAATCACAGGAAACACAAAAGAGCATACAACTAAAAAAACTTCACAGGAGGCAACTTTGTAGAGTAGTATAATATCTTTCAATATTATCGTTTCATTTTGAAACCCCTCCACAAATTTCACAGCCTTACACATAGCTAAGCTGTAGAATGAATTTTTTTAAATGTCGTAGGATCAACTTAGAATTTTCCGTAAAAAAATGTAAGAAGAAAGAAAACATTTTTCATCAGCTCTATGACCAAAAGATATTTCATTTGTTTGAAAATATTTTTTCAAGTATTTGATAAATATAAATGAATACAGAGTATGATAGAATTGAATGGAAGACATCAACATCGATAAAAGATAGAATAATACTATTATTTATCTATGACATTAATGAGATTGTGCTTGGTACTCGTAATATGTGAAATGACATGTTACCAAGTACTAGTCTAACATTGTTCAGTTGAAAGCTGGAAATTGACCAATCCCGTGGGGATTATCACCACGTTAAATCTTAATATTACACTTCAAAAGTGAAAAAGAAATGAATATATTTTATCAACAGGTGAGGAAAAAACAATGATTAGTGCCATAGAAAGGGAATAGAGATGGAGAATATAATTCCTTCAAAGGTTTAACTTGATGACTGGACGATGTTGATTAATTTTCTGGAAGATGCAATGTGCTCAAATAGTGAGAGAAATTGAACTGTAGGTGTGTGATTCTCAACGGTTCCACAAGTTTTACACAATAATTTTGATCCAGTGGAAAGTGTATATTGGAATGATATATGCATATTTACATGGTGAATGATTCATGCATAACGATCACAGCATGCATACATTTATTACATAGTTGTGGCGTAAGTACTTTCTCAGTCAAACACTAACTCGCTCCAACAATCTGACCAGACACTTATCGCCATAGAGCACTCTCAGAGCAGCATCGCTTCCCGATTTGCACTCAATCACACTCAACCCAAATTGAGTGGGGTTGTTCTACAGTGAAATTCACATTATTAAGTCTGTGGAAATGATAGGTTCCAAGTTCCTTTTTTCCACCGCCTGCTATAGTAGATATAGCCTGCTATAGTGAATTGAGTAATTCCGGTAGGTCTGGTTAATATTAATGGTTGATTCTTGATGATAATATAATGATAAGTTAAAACTCACATATAATATATTCACCAAGAAAATATATCATTTCATGGTTTGATAGTACATTTTCGTAATTGAGATTATATTTTATGGTGATTCATTACATTTCTTCATAGCCTAAAAAATGATTTGTTTAATGACTGACACGATAGCAAACCAATGTCAATCAGTTGCTAACTTTAAAACGTGAATCTCACTATATGAATTTTCTCTATTAGATTCAACCCAAATTGAGTCTGAAGTGCTCTACGAAAGTCCTCAATGACAATAAGTGTTTTCATTTTGAGACAATAAAACAAGCATGGACAAGGGTAATACGCCATTTCAGGTTTGTGATAAATGAAATTAAGACAGAAGACTTCATTGGGGTTGAGTACAAATAATACTGTACAGTAACACAGGTTTAGATTGAGTACATGCTTGGCTTCGAGCGTGATCCTGATACACAACAATGAGTTTGGTAAGATTTCTGGTACAAGATTGATGCCCGGTTGCACGTACATCTACCAAATTTAACCGCCGCTAAATTGCGTAATCTAATGGAATCATTGCTATGAGAATCAATGAACGATTTGGACGAAAACACGATGACTCCATTCCACGACGGTTAAATTCAATAGATGAACTTGCAACTGGGAATGTTGAGGCTAGTATGATTTTAAACTGTGAGCGCATACGAAGTCTGATACTAATTAATAATAATCTGTATTATAGAATCAATTATTAATGTATTTCTAATATATTGAAATGTATAAATAGAAAAATGAATGAAAATTGTTGTTTACACAAAGCATTTAAGGTTGTACCACAGTATTGCTTTTGGACCTTCAACTATTACAGGAGTCGCAATGCAAAATGATAATTTTACCCAAATAAATCAAAATTTCCATTTATCTTCACTGATTTCTTGAGCAAATCGAGCTGTTATTTACAATAGTTCAGGATCACACTAGGATAGAGTAGAGTTGATTGGGCATAGATACACACTAGAGACAGACAGACAGACAAACAGAAAGACAGACAGAAAAGACAGAAGACGTTGTACGGGCGGCAAAGTAAGTTGCTTTTGTTGTTTCAGTTACCGTAATGACGGCTTTCTCCTCATCTACATTTCCTTGCCCAACACCAACACCCAAAGTAGGGATAGGGACTTCTTCTGCCTGTCAGTCGCCAGCATAACCAACATACATTAATTAATCACAAAAACAATTACAATCGTTGTATAAATTATCGAGGCTTACAAATTTCAAATTAATCGATAATAGTCATCGTTAGCAATATGATATAATTTTACATTAAGTCAACACTAGAAGAAGTCTTTTCACAACAAATTGGATTGATTTGTAGGTTTGTTAATAACCTCAGCACATATGTACGACATCAATATGATATAATGATGTTCGCTAATTACCGAAGTCAACGTTAGAAAAATCTTCAACATCTAACAGAATCTAACAGAAACATTCACACAACAAAAGTTGAATGACCAACGAGATCAACAAAACTCATAAGGAGACCCTACACAACCCACATAATCTTCCAACAACATAAAACGTTCAACAATAATGAAAAATTGGGTCGTTTATTCGTTTATAATTTATTTTTTCTTTAAATCCTCACATATTGCCGTGTATTCCTAGAATAAAAAATAAAAAATATATATTATAATGAATTATCGTAATAAAAACGTTCATGAGCTTTACTTGATCGATAAGCCTTGAATGCGTTACAAATAATTTCCAAACAGTTGTCTTCAAACAAAACCTTCGGTCAATTAAAACAAAAAAAATTATTCCAGGCTCATTAATTAGTTTCTTTAACAAACTGTAAACCCCAACAAAGCTAATTTAAGAATTGTTGACAAGAGTAATAAGACAAAGTTAAAGATGGAAAATATTTTAAAAACTAAACAACCTTATTGAGATAACTACTTGTTATTTTGCACCCTCAGTTAATATTGTGATGGCTTGCCGTGAATAGTGTTGGGTTAATATGTTACATTTCTAGTTATTTGCATGCATAATGTTATGTTAATGAATGATATGTTCTATACATGGGTTAGTTGAGGATTAATTTTGAAGAACATTAGATGAATCTCAAGTGCTCAAGAATGAGATGATCCAACAAATATTACTAAAAGCTAATATTTTATAAAAAACAATAAGCTCGGAGGATGGAAAGCTTCATCCTTGAAGGAATACTGTTTGATATAGGAGCATAAATACTTTTCATACTTGTGTGGAACTATTGTAGATTTTCTTTGGCAAGATACTGCTAAGTGATATATTATTGTTAAATTGATTAATGTATTATGAATGAATAGGGGAGAGCTTTCAAGAATTTCCTGTTCGGTTCTGTGTTGATAAATTCATCTCATTGTTTATTTATCCAATAATAGAACAATAAGACAATCAAACTTTGCACTGGAATTGAACTAATTTTTTTTTAAATGTCATACATATAGGGTGACATTTGTTCAAATAATTACGATCATTACCACCTAAATAATAAGTATCATAAACTGATATCATGAATAATAGCTGTGATATATAATAATAAATGTGATAAATAAATAAATAAGTGAAAAATAACTCTACACAATGTCCATATTGCGGATTTCGTTCTGATCTACTTACAGCAAACTACATTAACTATCATTAATGATAACTACATTATCATTATAGTTACTACTCAAGTCTTCTAGGAAAACTAATTCAGTTAAAAATATTTTTCTAGGTATATGGTATTAATGGCTACTGAATATAAAAGTAAAAGCAGATTAATGCTGTATATAATAAATTGTTATGGAATTCTATTATAATTTTGTATTAGTAAACATTAGTTTTACATTTACAGTAGGAGTACTGATGATAATGATCATTTTGTTTACTGTAAGTAGAACAAAACAGAATCCGCAATATGGACATTGAGTACAATTGACAATTATTTCAAAGTTTCAAGCATTAGCACTATATCTGTCATGGTCACCTCAAAAATATGGATTCGAATCATCACGTTAAACAAATCTGCTTCAGACTGGGATTCGCATTGGTTGAATGGCAATTGGTTGAAGAAAGTTTCACTACAGAAACGATAATAGCTCTTCATTGTGAACCTTATTTCATGTGCCAAATGACAATAGTTCATTTGAATTGTCCAAATGTTACCATAAATAACAGATTCAGAAAATATAGCTGCCACTATACGATTCCTACAATTATAGGCTCCATAATTCCTACATAGTATCTATGGTAATAGTGTTTGACATGATAAAATCTGAAATCGTTCAGCTCTTTTTTCGTGTAGTGAACATATTGAAGAAATAATTGACATATCACGTGACTCATTTACCTTTTCGCCAGATTCTAGATCGATGGCCATCATTTCCCGCAGTGTTTTTAGTACTTTCACACATAGTTTCTCCTCTTTCTCTTCCAACAGTTTTTCGGTGTGTTTAATCAGTCTAGAAAAAAGGAAACATTATAAATTTAGCACAACAGAGAATTTATTTTCTATTGAGTTGAATATGATTGTTATGCACCGAATATGTTTTACTACTTCGACTACCGTAATAATGCTTCTAGTTTTTAGTTCAGGTGTGAATAAACAATTTCATATATCCAGCTATTCTTTTTCATTCTCCTTTTGTAAACTATATTTTATTTTCAACTAGATAGCTTGTTTGGGTTATTCAATGTTATATGGGTGATTACACAGGGCACTAACAGATTGTCAAAATTCAATAAAAGAAAATATATTGACGAAGTATCGATAATTGTACTTTTATTTTGTCAGTAGAATAATTGACTGTAGAAATAATGTTGATTTTACTTTAGATAGTGAATTACTTTACATTACAATCTGTATTGCATTTTTGTCTTGATAAGGAATTATTCAATTAAATAAAAAATGATGTAATTAAACATAACATGACATTTGAATCTTATATATGTGTAGAACAGTGGAACATTATTAATTTATATTTTTAGTTAATTTGCTTGTGCTTCCACCCTTTTATAATAATATATTTCAGCAAATCTCAAATAAACTTTCTTTCGTCCATAATATCTTATATATTAATTTATTTATATTTTTTTAATGAATAAACTAGTATCCTTTAACTCATATATTTATGAGTATTTATTGAACCTTAAGATGTGGTTATTATATTTATTATTAATTTAAACATAATATATAGATATTATATAAATTATATTTCAAGGTAGATAAGTAGAGAGATGTTTATTATATCATCGAACTCCCTCCTACACACAGACCTGTAGTCTTGTAGCGGGTTTCCTTAGATTTATTTTGATATTTATATGCAATATAATATTTTATATTTAACATGATAATACTAATATTTGAACATTCTGAAAAATGAATTGATTTCATTTGCGCTACACGTTTTTATTCACCCTGCCCATTATCAAGTGTCAAAATAGAATAATTGGGAAATAAACAAATTATTTGATTTATCTATAACATTATAAGGGAAGAAATTGGCTTATAAATGTATGGGATAGAAAATACACTATTCACGCATTATCACTTATGAGCTAATGAACTGATTGACTTGCAATTTACATAAACATTCTGAATCAACCGAGGATGGCTTATTCTCATAGTTATTAATCAATTTATTTTAATTTAATTGGAACATATTTATCCAATTTGTTATTCAAAGTTACGCAACACTAAAAGCCCAACCCAACAGAGCTTTCTCCAAGTGACTCCCTAGTGTAATTGGTAGTACGAATCAAATAATGAATAAAAGGCTGCAGTTTCGAAAACAATGAAACTTTGTTTGGTGGAAATTTTCAACTCTGATGGAGATTATCCCTGTAATTTTGACAAAAGAATAAATAATTATTCTATTTTTCATGATTTCTGTACATAAGGAGTTGCATTTTACAAAACAAAACTTTGCCCAGTGCAAAGCACGGGTTATCTGCTAGTGCATGATATATATTAACTCATGATAAACATGACAATAACACGATAATATGAGCTAATAGTGAAGGGTCAATTCAATCATTTTATTCAGTAAAATGCATTACAAAATTGGTCCCGCTAAACCTAAAAGATTTTACAGCAGGTACCTACAAATAATAAAATACATAAATAGAATGATATGCTAACTTTAACAATAAACTAAGGAAAAAAATTTCATGAAACTGGGAGTTTAGAAATTTAAAAAGGAGTATGAGGTATTAGATGGTCTAAGGATGATTAATAGGGTACTGGGTTAATGGAAATTGGAAAAAAGGAAAACTCAAAAACTTCAAATCATAAAACTAAATTAAATTTAAAATAAAATATACTTGATACTCTATTGTAAATAAGAATCAAAATATATTAATCTAATTAAGGATAATACCAAACAAAAATACAATAAGTGATCGGGAGTCTCAAACGTTAATATTATCCATCCATATAGTATATGAAAAGTATATGCTATATCAATATTATGACAAGTTAATCACTCTAAGGCGGTACTAGTTAATTCATTTTTAAAATATTGAGTAGCCCTAAAAGATAAAATACTGTGTATACCTTATTAATATTTATTTGTTCTAGTTATACACAGTATTAATTATATTTAGTCTATATTAATCACCTTCTTATGAATCCACCACTCTCGCATCGTTTCCTGGCTTCTGTACCAAGAGGAAAGAGCAGTTCAGGCCGGTAAAGGATATCGACTAGAAGTGACAATTCTGATTGTACAAGGGGCTTCAATTGGTCTTCCAGCAAGAGAACTATGTCTTGCAGACCTTCTATTATACTCCGATCCAATTTCATCAGCTGGAAATTATCGATTACAAAAAAATAGATTAGAAAATGGGTAAGGTTTTAAATTTGAGACACTAAAAAGGGAAACCATGGAGAATGGTAAAAACATAGCTGGAGCATAATACGAGATAATTCATTATGATATATATTTATTATTTTTTATTCATTTATTTATAATTTTTACAAAGTAGCACTGATTGGGAGAAAAAAACACGAAATTAGAATTTTAGCCTAACACATGAGTGAAAGAAACATAAGCTACACTTTTTGGATAAATATATGTATCAAAATTCGGGGGAAGAACAATTTAAGGCTGTGTCTGTTGTTCCTCCACCAATCATTTCAAAGCATTGTGTAAAATTGGATAAATCAATGAATATTTCATTAGTCAGTCGTACACGATGATAGCTCTACAAATTAGCATATTCATACTCATAGTTTGTATCATATTTTGGACGTATCTCTGTTAGTCTGACATTAACCCCATGTTATGACTTGAGTTGATAAAATTAAATCATTCACAAATTCTGATTGTTTATTTTTAATTCATGTTTTCAATGAATTTCTGCTCTGCTGAGCAAAAAGAAAATACCTTTAGTTCTTATGGCGGTGTTCGCACGTTTGCAATCTGCTATCGTGTAAACACTTGCATAAGAGCCAACGATATCCTCTTTCTGCTCAGCAGTGCAGAAAAAAAGCAGGGTTTAAACTATACACATAATATGTTTGAAACTTATTGACTTTGTATGTTATTTCAAAGTTGCATGGTGATGAAACTCCATCTTTTACTCATTAATTTTATCACAGCCACCAAAATTGAAATATATATATATATATATATAGACTATATATATGAATTATCAGCTACTAATTACTATGCTCCATCATGTTTATTATTTATTTATTTGTGTTTAAATGCAAATGAATTTAAAATTTAAAATCTCAATTTTCAAACAGCATACAAAAAATTGAGAGTAGAGAGTCTCATGAATTGAAGGTTCATAAGATATTTTCTTTTTTAAATTCAAAGCTAAAGGTTCAGAGTTAACCGTATTTTCAGTAGAAAAAATTGATTATTTCATTCATTTTGAAACGAATGAAGAAAAAATACATCAGGCATTGGAAGAGTTCAAATTAATGATTAACGATTATTTTTACAAGGAGAATAAATAATTGTTCTTTCAGTTAAGAATTAATTAGTTAAAATAGATAACATGTTGAAAAGCCATTCTTTAAAAAATATTTATACATGTTGAAGAGTGATAATCTCATGCCTTGAACTTTGGCCTTGGCGAATCAATGTGTAATTGAATATCAATTTATGTGAATTGTGAATAATATAGATTGATGGATCCATTAAGCAATCCAAACTCATATTTACACCTGCAAGAACTTATCCTCATAAACAAAATATATGGTTGATTCGCCATGTTTTCAATACAGTAAAAGACACACATAATATTTGTGCATAAGCTTTCTCTAAAAAAGTGTACATTCAGAGAGTTAAGTTCTTACCTACCATAAGAAGTGAGAAGAATGCTATAGAATTTTATTAATCTGAACTTAATTTTCCATTATTGAGAACTAAGGTGAATTCATCTAGCACTTTTAGTATATATTCGAAAACAGTGATTATCATTGTCAGATAGTGGTGTTACATTCCATTCAAAAGCAATAATTAATAAACTAGCCGAATACATCTGAAGAATAACCTTTATAAGTCTCAATAATATTGGCCCAACAGTTGAGGATTTTTTAAAATCCAAAATCGAGCTTTCAATTAATGAGAATCAATAAAAAAGGTAATTAAATATTTGTAAAACAACGAATAGAAGCTGTTGAAAAAACTAAAATACAACATCGATAATGACGATCACTTGCACCAAAATCCAATCAAATTTTAAAAACACGCCGTAAAATTACGTCTTCAAATGCCACAAGAATCAATAAAAGAATATGTTTTAAATGCAATTACATCATTATACGGTCTTAAATTCAATTGAATTTTCGTGCAACTGACTACAAGTCTTTAATAAAATGAACTGGTACTAGATTGAATAATTTTAAAAAATCAAGTAGAATTTTGATATATACAGAAGAATACAACAGTAAGAAAAACAAAACTTAGGATAAAGTAAAGGGTTTTGAAAAAGGATGCATTCCAGAATAATTGAAGGAATAATGTCTCAGTAGAAGAACGTTTTCAGTTGAATGAAGATAGATTGAAAACAGAAGAGATTAAAATTAGAAGAATATATTTATGCTGAAATACATTTTTACATGGGAATATAGCATCCCACAGTACCTGTGGGACATAGTGTATAATTTTATAAGTAGTCTAGAGAGCGACAATATTACAAAAAGATAGAGGATGAAAAGCTTCAACAGATAGAGGCGTTTCAACACCATGTGCGAAACAAGTTCCTAGACATTAGGGATGGGTATCGGAAGACAAAACATCGATGTTTTTTCACCTTTAACATCGATAAGTGAAAAACATCGAAAAGTAAACATCGATGTTTTCAAACATTGATGTATCGCCCTACGTTTTTACGTATGATACTATGAAGACTAGTATGTCCTTAGAGTGACTCAGACAGTGAAAATCTATTTCCTTGTTTTATTTACATATAAAAGAAAGGGACAGAGATTTTGAAAAGTAGTTAACAATGAAGAAATATTATTGATTGGCAGCAGCCAAACTGAAAATTTATAAATGTTTGTAGGTAATCAGACTTGACGTTTAGTAACGGAAATTGATATTTAATCGAATTTAAAAAAGAAAATCCAATATTCTAAAACATTGTTTCATAGATTTGAATACTTGTTTAATATAAAACGAATTAAGAAGGTATTCTATTGTCCAAATTCTGTAAAGAGAATAAAGTTGAATATTACTATTAATATTACTTTTTTTATTAAATGGATGATCAAATTATCAAATAATTTTGAAAGAATAAATACTGAAAAGACATGTCAGAAACGATGGATGAATAGATTTTCATCAGTATTAATATTAATACAGTGAAAATTATATAATGTACAGTATAATATGATACTTTACAATTATTCTTTTAAAAATGATAAAACAGGGTGACTCAATTTAATTGAACCCACATCACTTCTATTAATAAGCTTAACAGAGTATTAGTTTATTATTTTGGCATAGATTGGAACTTAATTATTTCGGAAGTTGATTAAGTTTATTGGTATATATTTTTCATAAATTTCGAAAAAGTACAAAAACAGCTTCTAAAGTGACTACAATTACATCTACAAAATTTGTAGATATTGTAGATGTAGCTATTGTTCCAATATTTTAACAGTTACTAACTGTAATTACAGCAATTTTGGACTTGTGGTATACAAGTAACAGTCTTTCGAATAATTGAAGTCAGATTGTTAAAAGAAAGATTCATCAACTCCAGTTCACAAGATTTGTCATCTTCATAGTCAAGTCAGAAACCTCTCGGGATATCCTCGAAGATTCAGTCTTGAAATTTCATCAATCATTGATACTCATATCGTATGCATTCAATACCTGATAGTTTTATTTAGGAAATGAAAATGAATTAAGTTTTTTATATGGATATCTGTACTCCTTACAATACGAGGACTAGTTGGTGTTAAACGCATGTTGAGGAAATCTCTTGTAATAAGAAAAACTCTTTCTTCCTAAGAAACGAAGAATCCGACCTCTTATTCAATTCTAAACGAGTATCTAACCTTGACACGGTCCACAGAAGTTATGTAAATCTTCAAGAGTATCCAACAGTCTCACATAAAAATTCAGAGCCTGATTGAAAAATAAAAATAACAATCTGCAGGAATCAAAACTTATGCAAGATCTTGCACAAGAGTGATCTATATGCACTAAAAACACTAAATAAAACATAATACTACACTAAACATGACAAAGATAATGATTATATTTTGTTACTATTCTAGCATATAGAAAAAGTTACTCTTCCTCTCAAGATAATCCTCTTAAAACAAAAAAATAAAATAAAAAACTTTCAAAAAATTAGAATTCTTTTCACTTCTTAGTTGGGGAAAAACATCGGTTGACCGATGTCTAGGTAAAACTATCGATAAGTGAAAAACATCGAACAGTAAACATCGATGTATCGATACCCATCCCTACTAGACATAGAGAAATTTCGTCTGACTAGCATGGTAGGAGAGAAGTGATGAATTGGCAGAAAATGACTTGACGGACAAAAACTACCAATAGGAGGCAGACCTTAAAAGAGAAGAATTTCCATATTGATAGCTGCAGTGAATTTCATTCAGGCATTCCATAGCGAATACATTCATAATGTTTTGATGAATTTGTCGATTGAATCAGGGTGTTTCGTAAAAATAGGAAACTTCAATGACTCAAGGATGCTAATTTTTTAGAAAATGAATGTCTTCCCATGTGATTGTACATTTTTGTTAATCATAGATTATAGGCCAACCGACACGATTAATACAATTAAATTAATACTTTAAGGGATACCCTTACCATAGAGAAACAATAGCGTAAGCAGATATCCCATGGTATAGGGCGTTTATGTCGCAACTTTTACTGTTATCTCAAGTCGATTACTATCGCTTATTGTAGATTTTTACTGTTTTGTTGGGGTGAGAGTGTATGATCGGCACAATATGAGAGACTACTAGTGTCTTACACCTTTTTGAGAAAGAAATACGTGGACTATCAGCTTGAGATAACAGTAAAAGTTACGACATAAACGCCCTATACCATGGGATATCTACTTATGCTATTGTTTCTCTATGGCCTTACTCACTACATGAGTAATCTACGCTCTGTTCTATGAAAGAAGGAATTTTTCGAAAATTCCAATATTAAAAGGAGAAAATAGTGAAAAATATAAATGAATACTTCCTTATCTGTTTATAGTATTTTATTTTGTATTATATTGTGGGAATAAAATTATATCAATTGTGTACTTTTTTTGAGCATGACTCTGTTATTCTGTCTTGCGTATCAAGTCTTGCGACTTCACAGACATAGCCATATGCTTGAAACCTTACGGTCAAAACATAATGGAGCGGCGAAGGTATAGGGTATCAGAGAATGTAGCTGAGAGTGTTGAAAATAACGCATAAATCTTAATGTCTCCGCTTCCTTGTACCTTTTAGCCTACCTTCACCGCTCCACTATGTTCTGGCACATTTGAATACATGCATTTCTTTTCAACACTCATCTATCTTCTCTGATACACTCAAATTAGTTATGGAACCAGTCCGGCAAATTCCATTAATTGGAGATGTATGTATTCTAAAACGTCAACATTTACAATCAACATGACGTGAAATTCATTTTCTGAAAACGAAATTCACTCAAGTTATCAAAATGTCCTGTTCTTTAAAACACCCTGTGAATGAATGCCAACATTCTTCCAAATCATTTACTACGGTGGATAGCAACTTACAACGATACTTACATAGAAACAATACACACAACACATTAGCTGCCACAGCCAGTGAGTATAGAATGTAATAGAGCAGCCTTCCCGTAGAGTGGAGCGTGCTCGACCCACCAACTCTCTGGTTGGGTACCTCACCATAGCCGCCTCGAGGCGTTATATGGCAAGCGTTACGGAAATCGTCCATACCACTAGTTCTAATACGAATATTGAAACAAAAATAATGTCCATGTCTTCCTCACATTATCTCCTACAATTCCATTCCATTCCATTTCCATGTCTTCCCCTATAATACCTTTTTATTTTAGCTGCAACTGTTTGGTAGTTATCAGTGTGCAAGCTAAAATAGTTCTATATTCAACGTTTGCATACATTTCTATTCTCTTCAATAGGCTATTATGCAATCTTTGAACAACAAAGTGTTACTAATAAAACTTCTAGAACACAGGAAGACCTTCAAATTGATATGTAATCATACGTGCTTTATGATCACAGAACAACAGATTATGCGTTCAAACGAAACTAATAGTCTGTGACTCTGCTCTAAAACTACACATGACCAATATTGCAATTATATTATAGAACTATAAAAATATAATGTAAGCTTAGTTACCTTTGATATTCCAGTTGTATTCAGTTCCTGAGATATGATGTATTCTGGCCAGGTCATACTCATTAATTTGATGATTTTTCTTGCAGGCTTTATTTACATTATATGAATTATTACATTCATTCTACACTTAACGCATCATTTAAACTCCACAATACACACATAGCTCTATAGGTATATAGATTCTGCATATATAGTTGAATAAATAGTCCGGCAATATTTTTATTGTCCTTTAAAATGAATTAGTTTTATCATTTTCTGCATGATTTTCTGATCTTGGATCTGTTGATTTTTATCACGTATATATTTCTTAATACATATTGAAAAAAATATTTTTCTACAACTGCGCGTAAAGAAAGAATTTACATACTCAATTCTCCTCGTAAAACAGCTTATTTCGGAGGAGAATCTACTTTTTCGCTCGCTAACCATCTACGCATGCGCAGTAGATTTTCTTTACGCTCGCAAATCATTCGCGCATGCGCAGAAGAGTTTCTTTACGCTCGCTAATCAGCTGATGATAAGAAGCTCGCCAAAAGACAAACCACTCTCGGTCAGATCTTAACCTAAAAAGTCGGTAGTTGTACCAATTCTACAGCCATGATGGGTATAAGTGTAGACGAATTATTATAAAATCCGCCAGATATAAGTGATTTAACAGGTTTGTGCAGTTGTAGAAAAAATTTTGCATGTAATTCGCGCGTAATGCTTATTTATCGCTCTTGCAAAATTATCACGCTCCGCTTCGCGTCGCGTGATAACTGTTTTGCGCGAGCGATAAAGTCGCGCATTACGCTCTTAATACATAAATAGCTATTTCAATATGGACTCAATGAGCAAATTTTTATGATTATCTGACCTCTCTTTCTATTCAGAGATGAGATGATTCTTCAAACAAACTGATATTTGAAATACGTATTAGAAGTTTATTGGTATAGTACTTCATATTGCTTTTAGGCATGACATTTGAAATGGCTATTTTGAAAATTGTCTCGCACATTCTACAAATTATTCCTATTTCGACTTTCTAGGAAAAAGATCATTGTTTGACAAAGGCAGTTCTATCAATTACTTTTTATGTGAAATGAGTAGATGAAAATCAAACAAATCAGTATCAAGCTGGTGTTAAATAGTGTAAAAAAACATATATGTAGTACATATATAAATCATGAATAATAGAGGATAAAGTGTCTGTGAATGAATATGTCAACTCATCAAATCCATTGTACCATTGATAGTATAATTTCAAGTAATGATGATTTTAGAATGTGATTTTAGATGATTTTAGTATGTGGGAAAACTAGTGAAAAAGTTAGAGATAAAGAAACTAAGTGGTGGAATGATAGAGTTAGGATAGCTATAAAAGATAGAAATAAGGCGAGAAGAGCGAGAGACAAAGAGAAACAGAAAACAGATAAGTGTGACCAACTAGTCAATGAATTGGAGGCGGTCTATAGAGAAAAGAAATTGAGTGCAAAGAGAATAATCAGAGAAGAGAAGGAGGTGTGCTGGAGGGAGTTTACTGACAGGATAGAAGAGGATAGTAAGGGAAATATGAAACTTCTGTACAAGATCATCAAGAACAAGAGAAAAAATACAGAGTGTATAGGAGCAATAGAAAGAGAAAATGGAGAACTAGTCAGAGGAGAGGACGAGATAAGAGAGGAGATGAGGAAATACTTCGAACTGCTTTATAACGGGACGGTGAAAAAGATGGTACGGATAAGGAAACCAGTGGATGAACACCAGAGAAATCAAGAGCCACCGATAACATGGAGAGAAACAGAACTAGCCCTGAAGGGTATGAGCAAAAATAAAGCTGCAGGAATGGACCAGGTGAGTGCTGACATGATCAAGGCGGCTGGGATACCTGGTTTGCAGTGGCTCCACAGAGTCATCAACAAGGTGTGGCAGGAGAACAAAATACCAAAGGATTGGACAAGGGGAATGATCATACCAATATTTAAGAAGGGAAGCAGGCGGAAGTGTGGGAATTACAGAGGAATAACCCTGCTCTCGCATGGGTTGAAGATTACAGAAAGGATAATTGAAGGGAGACTGAGGTCGGTAATTGAACCTCAACTGGAGGAAGAACAGTATGGATTCAGAAAGAACAGAGCCACTACTGACTTGATATTCACAGTGAGGATGCTGATGGAGAAACACTGGGAAATGGGGAAGGACCTGATACTGGTCCTCATAGATATAGAAAAGGCGTTTGACAGTGTGCTAAGAAAGAAGATATGGGAGTGCCTAGAAAACAGAAGAGTGAGAGACACCCTTATAGAAAAGGTTAGAACTTTATACCTGGAGTGTGAGAGCTGTGTGCAAATAGGAAAGGGAACATCAAGATGGTTTCAAACATTCAACGGCGTACAACAGGGCAGTTCATTGTCACCACTACTTTTTATTGTTGTAATGGACCATATAATGAAAAACATCAAAGGAAAACTGAGAAAGTTTCAAGCATATGCATTCGCCGATGATGTTGTCATATGGGGAAACACAGAACAGGAAGCACAGCAGCAATTGGACCTATGGTATCAAGAGTTCAAAGAGTTTGGTATGAAAATCAGCAAGAGCAAGACAGTGGTACTGAAAGTGAGTAGAGACAACCGCCCATGCACCATCACACTAGAAGGACAGGGAGTTGAGAGTGTGGAAGATTTTAGCTATCTGGGTAGCATGTTGGACAGAGAGGGCAGAAACGACAAGGAAGTAATAAACAGAGTACGGAAGGGAGCCCAATTTTACCAACAAGTAAGGACACTTCTGTGGAATAAGGAGATACCACTCAAGACCAAACAAACTCTTTACAGTAGCTACTATGTGCCGATTGCCAGCTACAGCTTGGAGGCCTGTACCACAAACAGGAGAGAGGAGAGCAGGCTGTAGGCGGGGGAGATGAAGTTCTTGCGGACATGCGTGCAGAAAACGAGGAGAGATAGAGTGAGGAACGACGAAATAAGGAAGGAGGTGAAGCAGAGGGAGACCCTATTTACCCACATTTCAAATGCAAGGCTGAGGTGGTACGGACATGTGGAAAGAATGGAGAATACTAGAACGGCGAAGGTGTGGCTACACGGAGAGGTGGAGGGAAGACGACCTAGAGGAAGACCACGAAGAAGATGGCGAGACCAGGTTAGGCGTGGGATCCAAGAGAGAGGACTGGACTGGAGGAGGTTGGAGGAGGAGAGGAGCTACTTGGACAGACAGACATGGCGAGGCATCGTAAACCGCACCCGGGCAACTGGAGACGGAGATCGATAATGATGATGAGGATGATGATTTTATTATTTCTGCTCTTCAAAGCATAGGTATGTTGTTGTTCTATAACCACCAAGTACTTATTATTATATATCAATGGAAAGTTCTTTTCCATGCATTACAAATTCTATCGATGACATTTTTTAGTTGAACGATTGCATAATTTTTCATAGAATAAAATGGAAGTATGTGCAATCGTTAAATATTATAGTATTTTGGTTTGTACACGGTTAACATGCAAACAGCGGCAGTTACGATTAAAAGGTATATGACTTTAATTTTAGGTAATACTGTAATATGAGAAAGCCATCGAGATAAATTTATGTTTAAACATTCCCAATAGAGCTAGATAATATAATGGAGAATTCGCGTGAACGCTTGCAATATAAAGACTTGAGACGGCATAGGCGAGGTATCCAACCAGAGAGTTGGGGGGTCAAGCACGCTCCCGCTCTGCATTCAGCTATGAGCAAGGCAGCTCTATTACATTCTATCCTCACTGGTCATAACACATAAGGCAAATGGGCATGATTGAACATTCAACAGACGAAAGTTAAACTTTTGACAAGCTATCGCCACAGACAATATTCTATCAGTTTTTCTGTTGCCTTTACCTTCATCCACTGTATCGTCAGCAAACAATAACAAGAACAATTTAACCAATTTAAAATCAGAGAGTAAAGGGCTTTGAAAACAAATTCAAAAGAAGAAAAGCACAAGATAACAATAGTTTGTGAAAGTAAAGGGTTAGCATATTATCAGCGCACTCACATGGGGTTCGCTGTAATCCAACGCTGAATAGGGGGAGAATTCTAATGCATAAAATTTAGAAATCGAACATTTGAGTTGTACGAGAAAAGAATGTAAGTTTATATTTACTTGACTCCTGCAGTTCCTATTTAAAAGTTCTGAAATTGGATATAAAGGCTATAAAGTGTTACAGAGTTATGTTTTATCATTAATAAAATGAGCTATGGCTATGGCTATGCCTGTTGTTCTCTCTCCATCATATTCATATGATTTGTAATTGTATCAAGTTCAAAGTATTATAATTTGTGTTGGTGATGAAAACTTGTATAACTGAAATGAAATAGAAATGCATCTATAAGAAATACAAGAGACTCAACACATACAGTTTTCATTAATGAAACCAATTTAAAGCTAAATAGAGCTGCACTCTACACGTTTGAGAACTGATTTATAGAAGGGCTGATTATGAACTTTAACCGCTTATAAATGCGCCTATTAAATTTAACCGCACGTAGTTATTTAAATCAATAGATCAACCGCTGATAAATAAAGATTTCCGCTTATCTCATTAGTTTTCGTTACATAACGCCATTTAATCACTGAAAATTCAATAGACGAACACCCAAGAGGAGAATTTTTACCATCGACAATTTACATTTTAAAAAGTTCAAATAACTAGATTACAGCTGAAAATTTTTCAACACAACTTGATGCCAGTTGATTTAAATAACGGTTTATAACAATAGTTGATTAGAATATCAATATAGTTAACAACTGTTAACTTTAAATAACTGGTAGCCACAACAGTTGATATTGTTGAGACCAAAAACTGATTGAAAAAGAATATTGTAAAGTATGTCAATTACTATTATGAAACATTTAAATTGGGAAGGTTTTATTGCCGGACTCTGTATTTATTTAAAAATAAATAGTTATATAAGGAAGAAGAGAAGATTGTTCTTGAACTGCTTCTTGTTTCCTATTACGCTGATGCCATGAAAATGCGTTCATGTTATTGAAGAAAGAATTAATTATTGCATTCAACCCTTATATTCAATACGTCTTTTAGCCTACATTTAAGGATTTAAAAAATAAATATTTTGGAAAACGGGATTGATAATTACATTCAACTCAAAAAGATCATTCGATATTAAAAAAAAAGATTATATTTAGAAACAAATGAGCCACTCTTAGATAAATCAACACAATAATAAGAACAGACGAATACGTTTGTCATCTGTAGAAAAAATGTTCCTCGAAAAAAATAGATTAATTAACTAACATCTTTAATTTATTGTTTTTTAAGAAGAAAATTTTCATATTTCTTTATTTTTCTAATTATTGATCAAATAGAATGCGTGCTTAAATTCTAAACCAAACATCATGTTGTATATTAACAATATGCACAGTCAAAAATTCAAAAGAGACAAGTTCTACTTAAATTGTTTCACAAATTATCATGTGTTTCAAAAATGACGACTCGGGTTTGAACAGCAATATTACAAGAAATATAAAATAACACAAACCGTATGTAAAAGAACTTACAAAATATAAAATTTTCAGGCAATTTATCAAAAATAATGCTCCATATAAACTTCACCAGTAACATAACTCCAAACGGTAACCAAATTCATCTCAAACTGCTCTTAAGTTGTATTCTACGTCTGAAACTACATCAGCTTTTATTCTTTTTCAAATGGGGTTAACAGTATGGCTCTCTCTCTCTCTCTCTCTCTCTCTACAATGGCGCTACAGCCCAAATCGCCTTCCTTGGCACTCGTGCTTCAGGCATTCTTTGCACATGCCCTGCCCATCGGAGGCGCATCAATTTTAAGTAGGCTGATAATTGGGGCTCTGCATAAATCTCCTTTAATCCAGCATTAAACAGTTTACATGTTCTATTCCTATTTATATTTCCTCTTTACCATGTGACATCGATGAAATTGAAAACAGAATAAGAGAGGCAGAGATGTTAGGGATGAATTTCGTTACCATTCGCATGTACTTTAACTGTGTTGCTTGTGAAGGGCATTGTGATTAATTGTCCACAAACTTTCTACGTTGTACTTTGTACCCAAGTACGGTTTATATTATTTATTCATTGTAATAAATATGACGGTTTCAAATCGAGTCATTATTTTTAAGCACCTGGCATTTCATCTAAAATAATTGATTGCAAATTATCTAGAAGCATTTGGGGTGTCATGCTTGATAAAGTAGCGCAGGCCTATTGATAAAACAGAGGCCAAGTCTCGTGCAAGCGTTTTTAAGCGTTTTGACCTGTCCAGTCATGTGGCAAAGAGTACATTTTTAGTGACAGGAAGAGGAACAATCAAGTCAGAGTAAGGCAACAATCGTTGTTAATCACTGAATTGAGGAGCCAGCCTATGTCAGTCATGCGGACAGCATTGTCATTTTGATATTAAGTCACGGCTGCGCTTGGATGGGTAACCGGGCAACGCTATTTCATTCATTATCACTAACCTAATAAACAGTTTAGTCCAATACACAGTAGGTTCTGATAATACGGAATAATTATCTTCTGGGTTTATGATATAAGATCACAGCAGAGTGACTCTTCATCCTAAGCAAAGAAGTTTTGTAATACACATGAATGAAGAAATACAACGTGAAGTAATCTAATATCTTCATCTCCATAGAGAAAACTCAATAATTGAATACATCACATACAATAAACTGAGTATTCCAAATGGGAACTATCAATCAGCCGTATTCAATTCAATTGTATTTGATGAAGTAGGCCTAGGCCTATAACAGCTTTAATTACATAATTTCATGGATGACTCCCCATACTTCCCCCCATACTCCTCCAACTTGCAACTAATTTTGTACGCAACATTTTTCATGGTGGGAAAAATTGTTGATACTTTCATTTTCTTTCAAAATTCATGCATAACAAATTTGGAAAAAATGAACAATGATTAACTCGATCTTAGCCTTACTTTGAATGATGTAGAGTCTCATTTACTTCAATTTTTTCAAAATGCAATTGAAATTCCTAAGATTTACTCAGAATTGCATACTATATGGTGTTGAGAAAATGTTTGAAAAGTGTAAAATTTGAAAAAAAAATTTATAAATGAGACTCGGTGGTAGCAAGAGGGTGTCAAATCAATACGAATGGGAGGTTTCATTGCAAGGAAAACTGATTTCCATTATTATTTGTTAGTAAAACCTGTGGGGAGTTGAATCCATTGCCATAATCATTGTGAACCTCTGGCGTGGAGAGTTCAACTTCAACCGATACCGATAATTCTTGCATTTCATTTTCCTGTTGAAAGCAGACGGTATAATGAATATACTTGATCGAAATACACGTTGAATATTATAGAATTGGAATCGTTTTAGTCTGAAAGCAGATGGTATAGTATGTAACTTGAATAAAATACACATGAATAATTGAGAATTGAAATCGATTTGAAAGAAATAGAGTGTTAATTATGAAGCTCACCTGAGACTGAGATCTTTCTATCTTTGGAACTTTAGCAGCTTGAAGCCACTTGCTAGTCTGTCGCGTCAGAAGGTTGGACTTGTTGAACATTGTTACAACTTGGCTCTCAAGCTCTGATGGTATAGCGATTGATCTACCTTTGGCTGCAGAGCAATAAAACAGTTCCAATTATTCGTTTATTCAATTCAATTAGATTGTATGCGTATGGCGTGAGGAAAGAAAACGAACATAAATAACATTATTTACACTGTATGAAGTGCTGTCATAATAATAATAAAATCAAACAATATTCTGAGAATGTCGTCCTTGCCAGTCAAATAGCTCTGTCAAAATGTGAAACATAGAGAAAATAGTTATTGGGTTCTAGTACCCTACACAGAAAATCAAACTCCTTATTTCAAATGTCAACCTCCAGGTCACTTAGCCACTCGCTTCTCTGGTGAGAGTGAGGATTCAATGAGATTCATTGAAAGACACAAAAACACATTGAAAGAAAGAATTACAATAAGTACAAAAATCAAACAAACACAAAAAACAGTTATTATTATACAGCAAATAATAAAAATATTGATAGTGTCGTTTTCGCTCACTGAATAATTGCGAGTATGCATAGGCATCAACTTGGAAATTTGGCTTGTTTGAGAAATGGAATACCTACCAACTTCAGATAGTGTTCTAATACAATTCTCAACATTGAACCGTTGTGAGGGTGTGAGCCAAGTGCACTGAGATACCCGAAAAGCAGCCTGAAGCAGCTGCACAAAAATTGGCTGACGTGTCTGAAAAAATAACAAAAAACTCAATAGAATATACATAAAAATCGCACTCTCAGTTCTAAAAATGTCATGAAAAACTACTAGACTAAAAACCTTCTTGATCCATTAGCATATATATTATACAGATGCATACAAAATTAAGATAAAGATATAGATCATGTAAGAAAATTAAAACATATTCACACACAAAATAGAGTCAAAGTCAATAAGTTAGTGAATGATAATATGCCTATATGGTTTCAGCTGTTGTTGAGCATTGCAGGTCTATGCTGGATTTAGACAGCTGAAGAAACTCTTCAACATCATAAAAAGGGATTAAGCAGAGCCACAAATTGGGTTTGAATTTTCTGGGAATAGTGCAATGCTGAACTTGAGGGGTAATCTATTAAATAAACGTGTACCCATAATCAGATGACTAGACCTCAGACTTTCCAGACGGATAAAAGGAATGTTGACGTTATGACTATGTCTAGTATTGATTCCATGAACGTTTGATGAACACTGAAGCGTTTCTTTCACTTTATTTATGAGTGTAAAAAAGCTACTGAAATAAACCACCGTAATAATGCCAAGCTGAACAAAAGGTGGCTTACATAGGGCAATTATATCAGCTCTACTCATTATTCTGATTGCTCACTTCTGCTTAACCAATACCTCTCCAATCTTGGTGGCATTAACCCAGACCATACCCTAAAACCAACCTAATACTGGAACAAAGCAAAGTACGAGGATTTTACATATTCAAAAGGTACACACGATATCAAACGCAGTAAGACGAAGGACACTCGAAACAACCTATCCAAAACTGTATCAATATGAGAAACCCACGCCAAATCCCTATCCACAGTCAAACCCAGAAATTTGGCCTCATTAGAAACAGAGGAGTTTACCATATATGGTCTGAAATTTGTCTGAGAACAGCGGAAATAGGTCTGTCGGTCCATAGATGTTCTTGGTGTTGACACAAAATCTGCGGACGTTCAGATATCTGTTGCTCTGTAGCTCTGCAGAGTAAAATAGTTTGGTCTGAACATAGCTTTATGAGGTAAGTCAATTACAGCTATAAAAAACCAGGGGCAAAAGCCCTGAGGCCAAAGAAATTCAGTTTTTTTAATTAACATTTTGTGACTGACACAGCCAAACGCTCGATGCAGGTCTCCAGGTAAGATCCCTCTTCTCAAATGCATAGAGTCTGTTAGTAAAAAACCTTCAATAGCATTGGTTGTTAATCTCCCTAAACGAAAACCAAATTGGAGCTCGAAACCTTTAACCAAGACAGGGATGAGTGATACTGGCCGATAGTCAGCTGGATCTTTTCTGTTTACTTTCTTAAAAATTGGACATACACAAGCAAAATAAAAGAAAACAACTAAGGCATCATGGACCATCTTGAGCGGTATTAACAACTCTAGAAAAATAATTGTATTTGATCATAAATAATTAATTCCATTATTAATCAATAATTTTGCCAGTATGACTCAATTATGATTTTGATTCAATCATGATTGATGTATCAGCGTAATAAAATTTCTGTAACTGTACAAAGTGATCAGGCACAGCTATTAAAAATTACAAAAGTAAACAAAGAACAATGAATAATTAAAGAGTATAACATACCTGCACAGTGGTGCTCTGATCTGAGAACGGACTGTTGAAAAATGTATTAATAATCTGCATGACACTGTTGGTGACGTAGTTTTCCATAGCCATGTCTGCATGCTTCCTATCATGAGTTCCATTAGCCACAACTCCCATATCAATCAAAAAGCTCTTTTCAAACAAACTCCACATATGGTTTGATGTGTAGATTTCTTTCATTTCGACTTCGGTGTCGATGTAACAATGATTGAGGAAGTTTATGTAGGCTTCTTTAACCTGAAATAAAGAAAAAAAAATAGCCGAGTTCTAATTACTCTCAAAAATATTCGTGATTGTGGATGATTCATTTACACGTATCACACTCTATCATGATTAATCTTGGTACGTCCATTATATTTAACTGTGAAAGAATAAGTCATATAATATAACCGAAGCAATACCATGAGAATGAAACAATGAATGGGGAGAACGACAATGCAATGACGTCATTTAACCGCTTTTGAATTCAATAGACAGACGTACATGGAGCCCGGCGTATATCTTACACTGATTCATCTAGGTAGAGGTAATTAAAATGGATGTTACAGGAACAACAGGCTAAACACAAAACTATTTCTCTACCAAAATTGAATAAATAGCATAGAAAAAAATAAGGTTATATTTTTTCATTTTGATTTCATTTTTAAAAATTCAACACATAAACTTAGCCTGTAAATATTTCAACTAAAAGTTTCGAAATTAGTTGGATAAAACTATTTTAGATTGTTACAACCACTCAATTATTAATATATCGAGATACATGTTTCGGTTGTTACGCCATTATCAATCTCTGGTAAACTGAAAAAGAAGTGCAGAACAACAGAATATGTTTAGGAATTTAATAAAGCTTAAATTGTGTTCTAAATAAACCCATAAGTTCAAATAAAGTCGGAACAATAAGAAACTGAACTATTAAATTGTACTTTTAATACAGTCCATAAAACAATATTATATTTTTAACTAACTGGTCCGGCGAAATTCGTACCGCCAAAAAGTGAATGTCTCTCATGTCAAACTTGACTTTATTTGATGAATCATGAAATTTATCTGACAATCAATATTTTCATTCAAATCTCAATACGGACTTCCTATGTGCTTAGTCATGCAGAATTTATTATTCCGAATTGTATTTTAAATTGGTAGTAATATCTATCAGTAAAGTGTTGAATTAAAAAAATAGATAGGTTGGAATAATTGCTAGCAGATAGATAGGAAATGTATAGGTATTGTATTATATATAATATAATTGTATTGTATTATTGTATACCTCGGGTATACAATCCTGATGAGAAACCATTGCAACAATGTCATCCAAAGGAAGAAGACTGTGACATTTGATCTCTGTGTAGACGTTTTTTCCCATTGTACAACAAGCCAGAAGTTTCACCAACTCGATATGATACCTGAAAGGACGATTATTTTCAAATTGTAATTACAATGGAAAATGTTTGATAGGAAGAGTGGAGCCACTTTATATTATCCACTAATTTATAAAAATTCAAGGAAGACTATTAATAGTCACTGATTTATACAAGAAACTACCAAAATTTAAAAGAGCAAACCTAGTTCAAAAGCTAAAATTAAAATTTATTTTAATATTGAATTGGAAATTATTTAATAAATAATCTATTTATTTAATAAGAACAACTTTGTACAATCTATTAAATGAGAAGCTTCTCATGTAACGAGCATTCTTAGAAATAATAATGTTATGTTTATGTTTACCACTATTCACAGTTATGTAATGATACTTGCACTCAAATTGCCACAGAATATTTCTTTACTTCAGTAGTGGAAGTAGATTGAATTCATACATAAGAAACATAATAAGCATGAAAAATATCACATTTTATCTAACATTGAATTCTGAGTCAGCTAGTATAAACCGTGATCAATACAATAAAACGTTGGGGATCACAATACCAAATATGTACCCTCATCATGCACGTGCTTTCAAAGAACAAGTTTAAAACAATACCAACTTCATTAAAAATTACATGTGTATAACTGTATTTGAAATTGTATAGTCGTACAATATTGTTTGGATTCCCAGTACACACCTCAAGGCACTGCTTTCATCCATTCTATGCCTCTCTGAACGCATCATTGATACAAAAAATTGAAACGATGACTTGTCATTGTAGAATACCAGGACATCTTCACCGGCATTCACTAACTGTTGTTAAAAATCACAAAAATTGGGTGTTAATCTAAAGCAGAATCAAACACTAAATAGCTAGTCAAAACTATTCAACGAAATCGATTGTAATAAAGTTTCATGCATTTAACGTCACACTAAACACAAATTTCAAAGATCTTAAAACGGCAATGGGATTTATAAATCACAAACTCTTCTCATACGATTAAAACTTTACACTCAAGCCAAATGAAAAAATCAAATTTAGTCTAAAAATTTCAAATTTATTAGATTAAAAAACACTTTAGACTACAACTTTCAATAATACATTACAAGATATTTCAAAAACATAAAAAACAAAAAAAAATTGAATTAGCCCAGAGAAGATCATCATGGTGCTTGAATTATTATTTAAAACCCGAAACGTTTCACTTTTTTAATTTTCATTCCATATCTCAAATTCCTATTCTGAATCTTAATTTTTGATCAAGAACTGTTTAAGATTCATTACGAGATTATATAGCTCCCAATATTATTAATTATTGCGTTTACAAAATGAGAAAGTATTGTTTCTCAAAGCAGTAATATATATTTTCAAAACATAAATTAATATCTCTATCTCAATACGTTTTTAATAAGTAAAACAGGAAAGGCAATAGGATTAGAATTCAACTTAGTAAATGAGGAAAATATAGCAAATGTAGAAAGGTTTGAAGATGAAAGCAATGAATGTATGTAATATTTGTTTGAAGAATGTTGAAGGGAATAGATACATCCTACAGCTTCGAATTTCAGAGGAAATCTTGAGTTCACATGGTGTGAAAATAGGCTCTAATAGAAGCCGGAAGAGTGGATTATTGGAATATCAATTAAAATATTTGAAGCTAATACAATATGAAGGCTTAGAAACTGTCGAGTTTGAAAAATACAGCTATTGGCTGACGAAATAGAGATGAAAGCTTATAATGAAACGATTTAGAAAAGGGTTCAATTGAACTTACAAGACGGAACAAATTATGATTGAGAACATTATTGAACAAATAAAGGCTAGAGTAAAAATAAAATCTTCCATTAATGACTCATTAAAATACAGTCGAAATTTGGGTTCAATTAAACCTAAAATAGCCGCTATTTTGGATACAAGTATAATAGAATATTTCTATTGATGTCATCTTTCTAAAAGGGCCTTGTTCTAAAAAGGCCTTGAAAATTATGTACCACACAATGGGTGTTTACATTTAAAATATTCGAGTTACAACCCCTAAGTCACCCCCTTATGAGGGGTTGAAAATCAGTTATACGTCAAAAGGTAGAGTATTTGACCAATAACTTATTCTGAAAGTTACAGTATTATATCTACAACAGTCTCCAATTTATTGAAGGGTTCCCATAGCTATGTCTCACTCTGTATATTAATAAATATATTCAAATAATAAATTTATTGGCATTTAGATAGGTTTGTAGATGAAAGCAAAATGAATTGGGGAGCGATTTGACTCAGTGGTCACGCTGATAAGCTATTGCTTAGATAAGTTTAGATAAGCTTAGATAAAGAATCATGGGCCTGGTACTCCCGTTGGAAGAGTGGCCACTTGAGCCATCTCCTCTGGATAATGGATTCATGAGTTGAAGAAGCGCTTCCCGGTGGTTCTGAACCAACCTAGAACAGTAGGCCAATTCATTATCGGTCTATCGGTCTCATTATCATCCGCCTCATTACCCACGCACAAGCCTAGAGATCATGTGGGAATCACCCTCAGCAAAAAAAACATGTCAAAAGGTTTAATAATTGTAATCAATCAATTTAACTCGCCTTGATTTCATTTTTTCTTCATAATTAATGAGTTAATTCGATGAATATTATTGAAATTACTAGAACAATCCACATGTTTCAAACATAATTCCAAGCTTCTTACAAATTTTTACGAATCCATAGGCCTTTTGCCACTGGTTTTTTGGGTTCGACTGTATGATACGAATAAACACATTCATATATCCAATTCAGCACACCAGTATTTAGACCCAGGAAAACAAATAGGAAAAATCACTTACCCCAATCCAAACTATGACGTAATGATATACCGATTTGTTACAAACAGGGTTTCAGGTGGTAAATTGGAATAAGGAATATGAAGGAGACAGATGGGTGAAAACAAATCGATATTATTCTGCGGTGGTGTGTGATCCGCTCTTGTGGTCCTTAGTCCTCAAACATTTGTACTGACTGGATATATATTTCACTCAAAGTATTTTAAACGATTTAGGGCGTTGGCTTTCACTCTCAATATATTTTCACAAACACAAACACAAGCACAAGTTATGAATCAATTACACGAAACGAATATATTATATTTACAATAATAATGGGACAAATTTCCCACGATGACATATTCAAAAAAAAAACAAATTAAACAAATAGGAGTAGCTAATTATGGATCAACTATCCAAACAAAGAACAACGATCTGTCTACAATGAGATCTGTTTTGCAACTGAGCTCAGCTCCGGGCTGCACACGCCTAGAGCGGAGGGGATGGCTCAAGTCGTGGGAATGAAAACGATAACAGGACAAAATCTCTTCCTCAGCACTATGCAGCGGATAAAGGAAAACTAAAACTACTATACAAAGAAACGCTTGAACAAAGCTAGAAAAATGTATTGTTGACGAAACTGTAAAATACACGCTGCTTGCAAATGACAGAAGAAAATTATTCGTTTATAATATTAAAAAGTGTGATAACTGGATCACTTACCTCTTGCATAACCATGTCTTGGCAATTTCTGATGAATTGATTTTCGGCCTTCACAATTGTTTGGAAGAATTTCAGGTACTGCACATGCTTTCCATGAGTTTCAATACAATGAATAAAATGTTGAATGACCTTATCATTCACTTCATTGCAAAGCGTTGAGTTGTCTTGGAAGATACTGCACACTGTTTCAGCCTCCCTAATCTGAAAATTCATAGTTGCATGATGTTCAGTGTCTTTCAAAAGGAACCTGCCAAACATCTCAGGCTGATTCCTCTTACTAAAATATTCAAGAGTTATTTCAAACACGGGTTCAGAAATTCTTTGCTATCGATCGTTTAGTTCACTAATCACAACAATTTCATGTAAAATGAATTGATAATCGAATTAACCCATTCCCAGAATATACTACGTCCAATATTTCATTAGGGAAAAATGCATTCCACTGACATGACTAACCACTCGAAAATGAAGCTTGATAAATTTTATAAAAGTTTTGAGAATAAAACTTGTTTTTAAGAAGGAACTTACGCCAGGATTCAAAAAAAGATCCAACTGCTTGTGCAGAAGTACTTGGTTCTGTTGATTTCCCAAACAGAAATTCTGCAAGAATTCGTGAGCGAGAGCCATGAGTTTGTTCATTCTGATATCCTCTTTCTGATCATAGGGAATCTGAAGAAGATCTAGAACTACTGTATGGACACCCACATTCCTCAATAGACGCTGCTCGTGTTTCCTCGGCTTTCCTCCAATCACACACAGCTTATTCATCCTTATCAGTATCTGTTAACAAATTCAAATTGAACTTTAAACATAACACCTATGAAAATGATACACTTATATAAAACTGGGGTGTGGTAAACCATAACTTATTTATTATCGTAATTCCTATAAATTTCAAAATAATTCTTTCTACAGATCTTTTATCTTGTTATATTTTGATAGCCTGATACCATCAGATGCACTAGAAGTGTGCACTTATTCCACTTCATCACTCTCAAATATTCTATAAAGAAGAAATCATTTAACCGATTTATATTCTATAGAGACGAAATCATTTAAATAATTTAATTATGTTATCAAACATAATTTTGTTGGTTATGTATTCTGTGGCTTTGCTATAGTAGACCAACAAGCTATTTATTTATTTATTCTTACAAAAATCTAGGAGTGCAACAGGCATAACAGCCCACAGCCCAAACGCACTCATCAATACAGCAAATACATTATTAAAAATTATTAAAGAATATATAATATATATATATATATATATATATATACTAGAAAAGTAATAAAAGAGAATGATTAAAATGGTACATGTGAAAAACAGACAAGAAAAAAGTATTATAGCTACTTGGAGAAAGAAAAGATTAACATTAATGTTAATGGTAATTGATAAAACTGAATTTTGATTATTCAATAAGATAGACTATAACCACATAAAACAACAACATATAACCTACGTATTAAATATGGTTAATTTTAAGAGAAGTGATAAAAGAACTAGAGAAAAAAGGGAGCAAAAGAGAAGTGGAAAAAATATTGAAAGTTAGTTAGTGGAAAAAGGGTGACCATGGAGAGAACAAAGAAAAGGCTATTGTGAACCAGAGTAAATTAAGAACAACAGGTCTATATTACTCTTCAATTGAAGAATGATGATATTTTTCTCTGTAAGCTACATTTAGACAAGGAGAAGAGATCCACCTGACCATCACAGCAGAGGAATATACGAGGAATACGATTCATTGGTGAGTAATAATGACCAACCGTGTTAAATCTACAGATTGAAAACTCTTGCCGATTACGATTATTGAAGACAGGAACCCTAAACTTCAGCCTTGCCAACAGATAAGGACTGCTCACGGAACCGTTCACAAGACCATAGAGCAATAAACAAGAAAGTACCTTCCGTCTGGATGTCAAAGTCTCAAAGCCGAACATGCTGCGCAACACACCAGTTGGAAACCCCAAAGGACAAGGGCGATTCTGTTTTCTACAGAATAACAATCTCAAAAATTTATTCTGAACAATTTCAATCTCATGTATCAGACCCACCTGATGGGGATCCCATACCACCGCACAATATTCAAGCAAGCTCCGAACAAGGCTAGGAAAGAGAGCCATCAAGGCTTCAACATCTCTAAACCCAGCTGTAGATCTCATCATGAAACCTAGCATCCTATTAGCCCTACCAACCAAAGAATGGACATGGGGAGCAGAACTCAGAGAAGATTCAAACAATACACCCAGATCGTTGAAACTATCGACTCCACAGAGTTGAAAGCCGTTAATTTTGTAATTGAAAATAGGATAATTCAGCTTACGAGTGAATACCATAAATTTACATTTATTTTTATTTATTTGCCAACATTGAGATCGAGGCCGTTATCCGTGCACCACCCCGAGACAAAATCCAGGTCACTTTGCAGCAGAACAGAATCATTATGGCAATCAATCCTCCTGTAGATCTTCAAGTCATCAGCAAACATCAAACAATTGGATTGCAACAGGCAGCCAGGTAGGTCATTAATAAACATTAGGGACAACAAAGGACCCAAATTACTACCCTGAGGCACATCAGAAGAACTGACATAAGGGTTGGATTTCAAATTCAAGACAGAAACATAATTAAGACGATCACTCAGGTAGTCAGAAAAGAAACTAACAAGCCGAGGCACCAAACCAAAACTAGATAATTTGCAAACAAGCCGCTTATGACTGATTCTATCCTGGCTCAGGAGACCATGCTGACTATTAGATAAAAAGGGACTAATATGACCAATCACACATCATAAAGCACTCTCTCAAATACCTTAGCAAATGGTGACAATTGAGTTATTGGGCGGAAGTTGGATATGTCATTCCTTCTTCCAGACTTAAATATGGGAATAACCTTACCAATTTTCCATCTGGTGGGGAACACTGAAGACCTCAAGGACAGATCAAAGATGAACTTCATGGGAGAACCCAGTATTTCAGCACAACCCTATACAATAAATGGAGGAACATTGTCAGGGCCACAGCCAGAACTAGGTCTCAGATTACCTATTGCTGCCAATATTGTACTCAGGTCAATAGAACCAATTGAAAGGGAAGGTACATTAATTCCAGGATTGATGTTGCCATCGTCGACATCAGCCATCAGAAAAAACTGAAGAAAAATATTGAGGAAGCCATCCGGCAAATCATGCAATCCAAAAACCAGATCACCCAAATGCATACCTTCATGAGTAGAGCCATTAGCTCTCCTTGAGTTGACAAAAACCCAAAAGCTCTTGACATCACTTTTGATACCCGACCCTGGATATATAGTTACTATATTGCCGAGCAATCAACTGCTTGACCCGAGTTCTCAAGCTTTTAAATTGTTCCAAGTGGTATAAAGAGAAACTTTTCTTTTTAGCACACCTATCTTCCTTTTCAGTAATCCTATTATTTCACCATGGTGGATATTTAGTGCCTCCCAGCCTGACCCTCCTCTTTGGCACACAATTATCAAAGCACTCATAGATGAAGTTGTAAAATATATCAACAGCTTCATCCACATTAGAAGAATTATAAATAAGTTCCCAATGACAGTCTCTCAACTGAGTATAAAGCATGAGATAGTCCGCCCTCCTGAAGTCATACAGTTCAATACAATTCGAACGGGAATCAGGAAATGTGGACACCATCTGAACTCTAATGACAAGCGATGGATGGTGAGCATCCTCTGGAACTAGGAAATAATCACAACGCTCGACATTAATGTCAATGCTGGAAAAGTCCAAATCCAAGATACGATTATTACAATTAAGAACTGTATTACAGAGAGCCAACTCATAAAAGTTAACGAAAGAGACCAATCTTCTGGCAGAAGGAGAGCCCAGCTTCAAAGAACACTTATCATTGGTAATTTCAGGTAAGTTAAATCCCCCATAAAGATCAACTTATCACCAATAGCTGCATAACAAGATTCCAGGTGACTCAAATACGTATCGAAGTACTGAAAGCTAGAAGAGCAAGGAATGTAAACAGCGATTACTGTATGGCTAACACCCTCAAAGTTGATATTAACACCAAGACTCTCGTACGGATCAAGATTTAAACAGGGACATAGATTAGAGCGAACCCTACGATTAACAGCAATCAATGCATGTGCAGACGGTTCATCTTATCGACCAATGACAGCTCTTCGATTATGGTACATTCTGAATGCACCGCGGTGCGAGACAGGAATAATTTACTGGTAACTTGATTTTGGAACATTTACTGTCAAAATGGTTCCCATGAGACGCGGAACTTTTTACGGCAAGTCACAATAATTTACCACTTGGAACAATTTACCGTGTTCCCAGAACGTACACAATATAGTCACATTTATTCTCTCTCCCTCTCTCTTTTCATACTAGATATTCTTCCTGTCACTCTTCCTTATATAACACATTTGTATAACTTTTCACTTCTATATTCTATTTTTCCAACCTACTGGAAATACTCAGCCGTCTTACCCCTCAATAAGATACCAAATCCCGTTTCACCTTCCGACTTCAGGCCCATACATATTCTCTCACCCCTTTCTAAGGGTTTAGAGAGGGTAGTACATCAGCAGGTTAGTAATTATCTTACAATGAACAACTCTTCAAGTGATTTTCAATCTGGTTTTAAGAAAGTCCACAGTACAACCACTGCATTGCTTTGTGTGACTGAGGATATTCGTGGGGCGATGGATGAAAGACAGGCTACTCTGCTAGTGCTGATAGATTTCAGTAAAGCATTCGATTGCGCCTACCATCCTCTCCTGCTGAAAAAAAACTAAGGAATTTAAGGTTCTCCACTCATGTAGTGGATTGGTTCAGTTCCTACCTGAGCAACAGGTGCCAATCTGTGAAATACAATGGGTTCTCATCTGGCTATCACATTGTAGGGAGGGGCGTTCCCCAGGGGTCTGTACTTGGGCCTCTCTTGTTCAGTATATATATATTAATGATGTAACCAATATCTTCAGATTCTCCAAACAGCACCTATATGCCGATGACCTGCAATAATCGTACATCCACTTTGACTTGAACGACTTTACTGCTACAGTTGACAATATGAATAGTGATCTTGAGACTCTTACAGACTGGACTGTGAAACATGGACTTAGAATTAACGAAACGAAATCCAAGGCAATAATTATTGGTTACACTAAACTCATGACTCGCCGAGGTTTCAACGTTGATAATGGACCGTACATCAAAATAAATGACAAAAATTTGAATTACAGTGACTTTGTTACAAATCTGGGACTGACGATAGACAAAACACTTGACTGGACGAAACAAATCAACACCACCTGTAATAAGGTATTTACTGGTATCCACTCACTTAAGAAGGTTAGTGACTTCATACCATTTCATGTGAAGGTGATGCTGGTTAAGTCATTGATTTTCCCATATTTCTCTTACGGTGACATTGTGATCAATGACATGACTGTGGCCTTGTCTGAGCGACTGCAGAGGGCTCAGAATCATTGCATCCAGTTCATCTACAATCTTAGAAGAGATTACATTGTGATCAATGACATGACTGTGGCCTTGTCTGAGCGACTGCAGAGGGCTCAGAATCATTGCATCCGGTTCATCTACAATCTTAGAAGAGATTACATTGTGATCAATGACATGACTGTGGCCTTGTCTGAGCGACTGCAGAGGGCTCAGAATCATTGCATCCAGTTCATCTATAATCTTAGAAGAGACAATCTACATATCACCATTTTTCTCCAGCAACTACATGTGCCAAAGCTCAAACATATGAGGGAGTATCACATTCTGATGCTGCTTCATGACCTATTACATTTAAAAACCCCAGGTTATTTGACTAATATATTTTTTTTATTGGGGATCGTAGTGTGAGAGGTACTAGGCAGGGCTCCCAACTATTAGTTATTACGAACCATAGAACATCCATGTACAACAAATCATTTCATGTATCAGCTTGCCGGATCTGGAATCTGTTGCCTCCAACGGTAAAGAGTATTGGCAGTCGAGCTCTATTTGGCGTGGCGGTATTGAATTGGCTGGGATCTGGCGGCGCGGATTAGGCTTGGGTCGAGTTGAGTTTTATTTTTATTGTTCTATTTACATTATCAATCTACCTGAATTTTGCTCCTTTTTACTATATTATGCAACTACAGATATTTATCTTATGTTATGTTGTTTTCTGATAATTAGTATACTTATCTAGTATTTTTAGTAGGCCTATTTATATTCTAGTATTTTTTATAATTAGTATTTTTAGGGTGTTTTGTGTGCGTGTAGGATTGATCAAGTGAAATATTCTATTAACTATTGTTTTCCAATTGTATTAATAAATTGAGTTTAAGATTCTCTTTTATTATATATGATTGTATTTTTATTAAGAATTTTATTTATTTCTATTATTAATCTTATGTAATCTTATTACATAATATGTAATCAATTATTTTTGTAATCTATTGAGTAATATATTTATGTATTTTTTTCTTATTGTAAAGGGTTGTGTGGTAGAGAGGACTAGGAGTCCTAACTCCGCCCTAATAAAGGCAATTAATCAATCAATCAATATCTCTCTCTCACTCTCTCTCTCTCTCTCTCTCTCTCTCTCTCTCTCTCTCTCTCCAGAGGTACCAGGCAGGGCTCCCAACTATTAGTTATTCCAAACCATAGATCATCTATGTATAACAAATCATTCCATGTATCAGCATGCCGGATCTGGAATCTGTTGCCCCCAACTGTGAAGAGTATTGGCGATCGAGCTCTGTTAGGCGTGGCACTATTGAATTGGTTCGGATCTGGTGGCGCAGATTAGGCTGGTCGGGTTGAGCTTTATTTTTATATTTCTATTTAGATTGTATCAATCTACATGAATTTAGCTTCTTTTCAATTTTTAAGATACAAAAATATTTCATCTTATATTGTTTTATTATAATTATTATACTTTGTAAAATCTTTGTTTTTAGGGTTGTTTTGTGTGCATGTTTGAGTGAATGGCAACTTGATTAGATCTTCATTTCTGATAGGTTTTCTTATAGGATTTATCTAGTGAAATTGGAAATATTGTTTTCCAATTGTACAAATAAATTCAGTTTAAAATTCTCTTTTATTATATGTAATTGTATTTTGATTAAGAATTTTATTTATTTATGTTATGTAATCTTATTACATACTATGTAATCTATTATTTTTGTATTCTTATGTAATTTGTTCTTATTTTGTAAAGGGTTGTGTGGCAGAGAGGACCAGGAGTCCTAACTCCGCCCTAATAAAGGCATATATAATCAATCAATCAATCTCTCTCAACCCTGTATTGAGGGTTGAGTGTAAGAGAGGGCCGGCTGCGCCCTAACTCCGCCCTCCTAGGTAAAAAATAAAGGCAGCGATTCTATTCTATTCTCTCTCTCTCTCTCTCTTTCTAACGGTAGTGTGTTAATGGTAAGGATATTATTTTATACCCTTTTTAGAAATTTGACAACTATTTGTTGAAACACAGCCGATCTATGTAGTTACATCATATTATTATATCATCGTTATTCAAGTTGCATTCAATGGTTATTCCCATTAATTAATTTTTCATTCTTTGTAAAATTCGTTGAATAATTATAAATATTGTCATTTAATTTAAATTAGTGTATAAGGCGGTACATATTGTAACATACATGAATAAATCTAAATCTAAATCTAATCTAATCTAATCGCCTGAGCATAGTAAATACTTCAATCACATTCCAAATAAAAATTCTCCTACACAACCTTCCTCTATCGCACCTCGACACGTTCTTCCTTTAGTTTGATCTCTCCACGGTCATCACACTCTCAGCTCGCCAGTTCAAAATATTTTTCCAATGTTAAAGTTCAAAATACTAGTAGTTCTGTGAACAGTAGACCTCGCGCAGTTGAAAACCACAACCTCCTCTAATACTGACCGTCAGAGTGAATTCATGTCCTGTCCAGACGTGTTGGCGAGATATCGGTGTATAAATAACTAATGGCTGTTTGGTTGTATCGACAATAATTTGTTGTAAACAACTATGCTACTATCATCAAAAGCTTACCGAGTTGAAAGCTTACATTGATATCTAATTCAACATCCAATTTTAAAATAATATGCTACTTCGAGTTATCAATTGCATGCCTCACTGCTTGCAATAAATAGTCCACACGACAGCTGATTTTTTACCAAGTTTCATTGAGATATTAATTGCATGCCTCATTGCATGCAATTAATAATCCACTCAACAGCTGATTTATGATGAATAATATTCTATATTCTGATTTTTACGGTAATATTGGCGTTCAAAGGAAACTCTTTTTCCTTTTTTATTATCCTTAAAATACCAAATTTCAAAAAAAAACATTATATATACGTTGACGCGAAATTCAAAAAAGAACATACCTATCAAATTTCATGAAAATCTATTGCTGCGTTTCGCCGTAAATGTGGAACATATAAACATAAAGAGGAATGCAAAACCGTCGCCTTGAATCTTAGACCTCACTTCGCTCGGTCAATTATTCCAGTTCAATCTCATTTGAAGGCCTGAGTGATTACTTCGTTATTCTTACGTAATAGAGCGGCCGGGGTGCTTGAATGAATTGCCACAATTTCAATATCTAAATATCTAATTCAACATCCAATTTTAACACTAGTTTGGGATTACATGAATATGATCTCATTCAACATATAAGTTATAAGTAGTGTTGAGTGTAAGTTATACTGTGCATGTTGGTTATGATTAATATTACCAGGTAGAAAATTACACGATTTCGGTGTAAGAAGACTGAAATGTCTGTTAAATTAGCATAATATAATAGAGAGAAGTGAATAAATTACCTGTTGTATCTTCTTGTACTCGTCAATTTGTTCAGTCTGTCCAGAAACTTGCATATCGAGGGCGGACCCCTGCTTGTCAAGGGTCTGCTTGCCAACAGTGCTAGCACTGCCTTCCCCTCCTTCTCCTCCTCCTTCATCCTCATCTTCTTTGGCCATTTTCTTGCCTCCTCCCCCTCCTCCTCCGCCCTCTTCACCACTGCGCGATTTGTACACCCAAAGCTCTGATTTCTCAACTGACTGACGGAGTACATCCAAGTCGGATTTGATTTGTTTGTAGGATTCAACATCGCTATCTGACACAAGTAGTTGAACCTGTCAACAAATGAGAAAATCATTTCATTTATTCAAACACTTCATTTGCAGTTGAATTTCATTCTTGATGCCCAGATAAACTTGTTGCTTGTACATTAGCGATGAAATGAATCAATTTTATTAATAAAATCAACATAAAACATGGCGAATTTTATTTTGTTCAACTGTTTTTTCAAAAGCATTAAAATACAAGTAAACATGATACAGAATACAATTTAGAAACCCTATTTCAAAGAGAGAAGTTTTGTTTTAGCTATAGTATTAATCCAACAAATGTTCACATTAGGTCACTTATCACTGGGTCTCGTAATGACGTAGTAGTCCGATTCTCAAGTCATTGGTACGTTAGATTACGGCATTTAACTGTTATTAAATTTGACGGCATTGACATCCAATTCATTTATTGGTTCCCATGTGACATTCGATCATCAAGTCAAATCAAGTTCCATTTATTTCATTAAATAAATTACATTTTTTCAATATCAAATCAGTTTTATTTTGCCAAACAAAATTGAATCAAATTACATACAATAAATTCAGAACAGAAAAAAATAATACAATTTCTCATAAATTACTTAGGATAATGGATTGAATGGAATCTTCACATTACCCTGGCAAAACAAAAATACTACTTGCAAAATTAAAATTCATAGGAGCAGTTAAAATAAGGTTTTTGTAATGCGTCATTCACACAGTTTCGCTTTAATGAATGATCACCATTTACAGTATAGTTTTATTCATGAAAATTTTAAATATTTCATAGTTATCTATGCTCTATTCGAATCATCAATGCATTTAATATGATATAAGCATAGACCTCACAAATAAAATGTAAATCGTCCAGTTCATAAAACGTTAACTGCATAATAGAATTCAATTAGAGGTTTCAGTTTATTTCAATGACTCACTGTAGTTTCACCCATGGAATCATCCGAATGATACCTTCTTTTCAGTTCACCCAATAATAATTTTGGGACTCACACTCATCAAATATGTAGTTGAACTGCATATCATTATCTTATCAATTGGCCTGAAATTTTATGTTTGAAAAATTTATTTTTTTATCTGTAAGACCAAGAGATTGACAAAAGGTAAAAATATGTTGACTGAGCTAGAAATTGGAACTTTTCTTATATTGGTACGTAAATACTGGTTCTTTAGATTCAAATATTTCAAACTACAAGTTTCAAATGCTCTGAAGTGGACTGTATAAAACGAATCAAATCTTTGTGCTGAATAATATATCCATTCAGAAAAACCACATACATAGAACACATAGAAAATCAGAAAAGGTACTCACCAAATCCCAAATCCAACATGTCGCGAATCGAATTGCTTGCCTACTTATATTTGAGGTAAAAGGTGGACAGTTGGATAGGATAGATGAGAGGAAGAGATAGGTGAAATTATGCAAACCGATCTATCCGAAATGCGATTGTTAAAGTTGGTTCCTTGCTGTTTTCCCGTTCTAAGATGAAGTTTACTGTCTGGATATATATAACACTATGACTTGACTATTGATAAAAAAAAAACTAAAAATTGAGTTCTGGCATTCACTTTACACTAATACGAAAACGTGAGTAACTTTTCACGTAAAACGAAAATGCAATTTATGTACACGAATTAATGTATAGGCCGAATTTCCTATAATATTAAACGACACGAATATTTAGGCAGATTCAGGACGAATTTCCTGAATCTTAAAGCCTCGAGAGTGAGTAGATAGCTGTACGAAAGCTAAATTCACACTGACTCGCAAACTTTCCAGTGCCTGGAACGATACATTGATGAGTAATGGATATTATAAAATTATAGAACCTCTCCTGCCATCTGGCAGTCAATGAGCGAATGAATACAATTTCAAATGGCCTCAACATATATATTCATCTATCTTTCTATTATTGTCAACTTATTATTGCTAACTTGATTGGTTTTGTTAAGCAAATATTCAGCAAAAGGAAGAATCCTTTCAAGGTTTAAGAAAATTGAATAAAATAAGAGTTTCTTAAATAGATTACACGAAGCAGCTTTTGATAAAAACAGTTTTAAGGAACCAGACACAAATCAAACAGTTAAATGAAGTGCATCCATGCAGTAGGTAGTTTCATTTATTTTCAATTGAAGGAAACGCAACCTTAAATTTATCTTCAAAACCCTTGAATTTAGTTGAATATTGTGAGAACTTTAATATAACTCACCTGTTCCCGAAAATTCCTTCTGCCTGTGTACCAATAGTTTCAAGATCAATCGGCTTTTGAAGTGCTTCATTAGTTACCGAAGTCCGATTCTCATTGCCATCAAATTCTTGTTTGAATATAGACAGTAAGCAGCTGATTCGATAATCCAATCTCACATCCAGAATGAACTATATACACAATTAATCATGTTTGTAAAATTGTAGAATCATACAAAAAATACGAGTCAAGTCCACAAATTTCAGTTTACAATATGTTGGCTACAGTACACAAAATGACAGGAATTTCCCTACAAGACGATAAATCTTAAAAACAAAACAGCTGAAGTATAAAACTTTTGTAACGCGAGTTTATGGGAAACTATCAAAGACTTCTAAGTAAAAATTATTTGAACAATTACAAAAGAGTAAATATTTATACTCTTCGTTACAAGTACGTCTACTAAATTTAACCGAAGTTAAATAGCGTCATCTAACATACGAATATGTGATCATTTTTAAGGACAAAGTAGCCTACTCAAATGTATTTGTTATTTATTTTTAATAACAGTTTATTTTCATAAGTACTAAATTAACCTGTTATATCCTCAAGAAGTACTAATGAGTGTAACGAGAATGCATTGACATAGAGTTCTGAAGTTTCAGGTCTCCAGCTAGTCGGGAGGTGGTTATAAAAAGATGGCGTTATAAAATTTGTACGCTTCAGACAAGAACGAAATAAGTTAGATTAGAAACGTTAGAAAATTGCTAAAAATATTAATGGTATTAGTGACGGTTCAGTTTAAATAAGTGATTACAGTAGTTCTGGGCGAATGCCTGTTAGTTGATGATCTTCGCATCAATACATAATTGTATAATGGATAAACATACATGTATATGTAAATAAATAAATATTCACCTGTAGAATTTCTATTATCTTCAGTTTGGTATCCATCACAAGTGGATACTCCTTTTTCAGTTGAGTTGTCTTCTTCTGCACAGTTGGTGAAATGGAATTTCTTCCGATTCCGGTAGCTCCAAGCGTCAGGCCAGTTACAACTGCACCCATATCACCGATTGAACGCAAAACCCCACCTTCAGCTGTAATTCACGAAAATGATTAATTAGCGGATAAAAATTATATTATTTAAATAATGAAAACCGCAATAATCTGAACAGAGAGAAACGATTGAATAAAAGCACAATATGGTGTCCTTTCTACAGGTTCAACTGATGATTATGCATTGAGCATTGAAACCTAGGTTTGGCATCATTAATTAATACTGAATATAAAGCAAAAATGCGATTAATTCATATAGAACAATTCTAAAACATCTCTCACAAAAGAGCTAAATTTAAGAGAAACAATTCAAGGTACAGAAAAATTACTTGTAATATACGGTATAAGTAGGATATCAATTATCGTTATATTGCGTTACAATACCACGATAGTGATGCTATTAGAGGAAGACATAAATGTATCCTAGTGTAGAGAATCCAAGAGGATCAATAGTTTTTACTACTATTTTACCTGGATGATGAACATCTTGACACCTCATCCACTTTGAATACATATATTATAATTTAGCAATTTATTTAATAATTTGGATAAAACCTACAATAGAATTTATGTGACTACAGCGAGAATTAGACATCAATGACAGATTATTATGGATTTTAGCCCAGTCAATAAAGACATTGATGCGCAACAAATTAGGGGAAAGCTCCAGGCTATGTACTATGTATACTAGCATCCTGCAAAAAATCAGCTTTCCCCCTATTTGTTGCGCAACCCCAGTTTTTTTGTCTTCATTGACTGGGCTATTTATTCAACCTATTAATAAAAAAAGTTGCCCGTATCAAATTATCAAAATTGATCAGTAAATTATCAAATAATCAGTATTATTTGATTAGTGATTTTCTGATGTTGAGACACATAACTAACTTGATAAAAAATACTAGGACTTTATCGAGATGAGAAAGTACTCAGTATATTTTACATCACGCAGGGACAGTCGTAGCTTCCACTAGCTGCGGAATTGGAAATGTCATGTACATTTGAGTTTCAGACATTTCCGATTCCGCATTCCCACCTCAGCTATTGGAAGCTATTATTGTCCCTGTGTGCAGTGTGCTTAACCTTAAGTCACCAATAAGGTAGATAGAAATTAGTTTGAGTAAGAAGATTGAGGCACGGTGCACAAAAGCCGATTAAAATTTGATCGTGATTAATTTCACAAGAACCAACCAGAGAAGGCGTTTTTGAATAGACTCTGATTGGTTCTTGGAAATGATGAGATTAAAATTTAATTTTGGGCAACCGGCACTAAGAGAGGAAAAGATCGATAGAGTATGCGAAGATAAATTCGTCTAATACTACAGGACCTAGGGCGAATCAGTCAAATTAAGAGTGAATAAATGTTACTATGTATACCATTAACTGGTGAGTAACTGATTTCAAAAAATATTTGAGTTACTCCGATAAATGTTACTTCAAATTGTGACCAATAAAATCACATGAATGTAATATTCATGCTAATAATTGATATTTGAAAAAATGACAAATATTTTACAATAAGCAACATTTGATGGAAATCCCTATCGAATTTCACTACAGTGAAATTCCGTCACAATGAGTTAAATCGTCAATAAAGGCAAGAATTAACTAAATTGTCTCACATCAAAAATCTTTAATCCATCATAACTTCGTTTGTGAGACGATATTGTTGCATTAGGGCTCATTCTGGATTCTTGTGTAACTAACCTTTATTCAATAAAATGAATAAGTAACTAATGAGAACATAAAATTCATGGTTTGGTGTAATGTGGAGAGTGTATCCGAAATAGGATTAACTCTTTTTTATGTTGATATACTTTTCAACCATCTTTCAGTTTACTATTTGATAAAAGACATATTTCAATATCATAAAATGATTAGCTGTATCTCAAGAGGAGTAGTAGGCTATTTTTTTAGATATTGATGATTAACTAGCATTTCAATTATATTTGTTACTCTTGGAAAAGTAATGATGAAAAAGTGTTGGATGAACATGTTTGCTAGAACTTTACAAAAAAAAATATACTGATCAATCAACAATCAATTTCAATAGCAAGAGAAAGATCATTCACATATGAAAACATAACATAAATTCTGCTGAAACTGAAAATGGAACAAAAATGTATAATAATTATTTCTGACTCGCTCGTAAAGTTTTCTAGTGGGAGTAATCAATAATTAACATCATGCACTTCATGGCAATATCTAACACTAGTAGTAATGATAAAGTGTGCAAATATTGGTTGAGTGCTAAAAGAAAAGTATATAATTATAAAAAACATTACAAGAAACTAAATAAAATACATCGTAAATTCGTTCCAGAAAACTACAAAAGTTACTTACTCTTTTCTGTCAAGCCTGGAATCAAGACAAATTATTGAGTATAGAGCAAGAAGCAAACATGTATCAAGTATTTTGGCTTTTCAAACAGTATGGAATACAAATGAAAAAATACGTGTGATTAAACAACTTCTAACTTTGTTGAAGGCGAAGGTAAAGTGTTGGACAGCACAATGCATACGGCGTGAATGTCACAGAATCTGTCAGAGGAAATGAAAATGAAGGTGAAATTTCCTATTTCGAATAAATGAGTTTGCACCGCAGGAAAAAAGCATGATTGGAGTGATTTTATTTTCTGTACTAAGATAAATTTAATAATCATTACTATACACAGTACGAAACATTATGTGACAAGTAAGTCATACAACTTATATACGGCGAGGTGGAACTACCCTTGGGTCTCCCCACCATTGGAAGCCATACGCTAATAATAATTATAATAAAATCAATTAACAATAAAAATTGAATCTGTGATAGTGATTTCCAACAGCTATTTTTGACTAAATGTTTTTAACCATCTAAAGAACAAATGCATCTTATCTGTGCTTTGATCCCTTGCTCATTGTATTGAAGCAGTGTGATAAACTTAAAATGGTAAAACACTTATTGACATGGGCTGCATTTAAATTAATAAAACAAAATAAATCTTATAGCACCCTTTATTCTTAAAAAACTTTAAAATAGTTGAACAACTAGTTTCGGTTTACACCATCTTCAAATTATAAAACATTTTGAAGTAACAAATGTATATGATACCAAATTTATTGATAAGATGATATATAAGCAAAAATATAAACAAATTGATAGAAATTCAGAAAATAGGGAATATATTTGTGTTCCATACAACACTATTCTCAAATAAGGCAATTAGGAAGACGTTCGCAAAAAATTTTTATTTGGGATACAAAACAACAAATAATGCTTTTGATTTAATAAAGAAGATTTCTAATAAAAAAATACAACAGGAACAATTTAAAAAATCAGGCGTTTATAAACTGGAATGTAGTAATTGTGAAAAATTTTACATTGGTCAGACACGTAGATGTTTTCAAAAAAGGTTCAATGAACATATTCAGGCTTTAAATTCAAAAAAATACTACTAAAAAATCAGCGTTTGCTGAGCATTTAATTGAGAATAATCATAATTATATCAATATAAATTCTAATAAGAAAATATTAAGCATTGGTAGTGAAAGTAATAAATTGAATGTAAAAGAAGAATTTTATATCTATAAAACTGCAAAATTGAATAGGAATAATTTAATAAATATAATCCAATTTGACTTAAATAATCCTATTTTTGATAAAATTAAAAGTGAATAAATAAAATTTTAGATTTTAAAATATGAATTTAAATTTAATAACGTTTACCAGAAATAATTAGTCATATGAATTTAAACACATGTTCGTTTTATATCAATTAGTAAACAGTTATTGAATTTTATTTTATTTTAGAACCTGAAGATGGTGTAAACCGAAACTAGTTGTTCAACTATTTTTAAGTTTTTTAAGAATAAAGGGTGCTATAAGATTTATTTTGTTTTATCAACTTAAAATGGTTTATGCTTAATGTACAGTTTTGAGGGGGAAAGTCTGTACAAGTCAAACAATAATTTTTTCCTGTAGAGCTTTTCTGGATTTTGGATCATAACAGTTGAAATTATCTAATATTTTATTGATCAAGATAGTTCATATCAATAAATTCTACTTTCCATTATTTATCATTCCATCAGTTATATTAATTACTATCATTTTAGAATACTACCAATGCTGACTTTGAACGATAGAGATTTCAACAGTTCAGATCATACTTCTTTAAATCAGTTGATGGAATTTCCTAGAGGTGATAATGACAAGCACTCACAATGTATTTCTCCGGTTGGAATTTTTCCTTTGATAAAATCATTCTCAGACACGCAATCAAGTATGCTGAGTAGTGTTTTTGTGAGACGCAGCAGATCGCTGAAGCTGTAGAACCCAAAGTAAATCAAATCTCTTGCAAGTTTCACCACCTAAAAAATTTCAATAAATCAAACATTGAGATGTAGATCACAATTAAAATTTTCTTTTCAAATAATGATCATAAGAATTTTCAGCCAATCTAAAAATTCTAGACGAATCTAGCCATCACTACAACATGAAAAACTGTTATGATCGTTCAAAGAACAAATATCTAAGTTTCCGATGACAAAAGAAATCTAAAATATATCTTAATTTGTATATTTTTTTAGAAATTATGTGAAATGAACTTAGTTTATTGATAGTTCTACTTCCCATTCACCTACGATTTTGGAATGAGACCAATAATGTCACAAACCCGAATCAATGTTCAAGAATGAAGAATACTCGACGTTTTAAACTGCAATTACAGCCAGAATTGTTTGATGGGGCCTAAAAAATTGCCTACAATAATAATCCGACATGTTTTTGAACAATACGAACATTACTAATGGGTGTTTCACAACCCAAAGTTCAAGACGATAGGCGAATTTTAGACACCAAAACTTTAATATTGGCAAGAGTCTTTCATTAGTGATGTTTCAGCTGTCGTTTTGTTACCTTCTGTCAGAAATAGTTTTGCCAAGGATGAACGCGTGTTTGTTTGTAAATTTTACAAATCTGGGAAGATAAATTATGAATAAGAGTTTCCCTAAATTGCAGTTCCTGATAAGTCGACCATAATGCGGTTGATTAATAAATTTCTTACAACTGGTAGTACGCAAGATGATAAGAAGCTCACTCGCCTGTCAATAGAGTTAATCGTGAAAGTTAAGAGCAATCGTTTGTTGCAGTCACCTAATAAGACTCACTGAGAAGGTTTTCATCACAAGCTGAGGTGACATCAACTACTTCAGTCATAAAAAATCATGTATTTACATACTAACATAATTTTTTGCAATATGTAACTATACTGCAATATAGTTCATATTAATTTATAGTGCAATAAATTTTGTCATTTTACATTCAACTGTGGGTTGCGTCGGTCGAGATTCGTGAAGAATCCTATAGAATAGTAATAGAGGAGATAAGGAAATAAATAGTGGGCTTACTTCGAATGTCAGTTTGTTTTGGTACTGGTCCGCGAAAGTCCACATTTTGGCCACAACATTGCACAGGTAGTCTTCGACAAAAAGTATAGTTGAGTTGAATCTAGCATGTACTGCTTTCTTATTTTGATCAGGCTGATGATTTCTGTCATAGCTGTAATCATGTTCAAACATTTTCACATACATGATTAAAGGAAAGAACAACAACTGAGTTGCTAAAAACAAATATAATATAATTTGCCCATTACTAATATTATACTTATGTATGTACTATTAGTATAGACTTATTGTTGAATAAATTTTAGTATTATTGAATATAATAATACAAAAATTTATTCAACAATAATACGATACTAAAAGATATAAGCATAATATTAGTGAGAAATTATACCTACATAGATGTTAAACATGTACGTAATTTTGTGTAAAAATAAATCAAACACTAGATTTGTATGCTAACTATGAAAACCTTGTCAATTGTAAGGAGTGAGAACGAAGTCTCAAACCTAAGGAGCTTATTTCGACTTTATTCAATTAACATTTTTCAAAATTTGGGTAGAAAAGGTTTAGACAAATTATCTACTTATTATTGCACGTATGCTCAGCACAAACAAGGGTTACACGATTTTCTATTTATATTTTTATATTGTCTTTTCAACCGTATTTTATGATATGTCAGTAGCAGGCACAAATTAATTCAATTCAACTTTCCTTAATGACATTTAAATAAACCTAGCAAATAACTCATGCTTTGCACTGGGGAAAATTTTATGCTATAAAATGCAATCTCCTTATGTCCAGGAAACAAACAAAAATTATACAACTATTTTGTCAAAATTACGTGTATAATCTACATTAAAGTTGAAAATTCTCAGCAAAAAAAATGAGTTTGATTGGTCTCTAAATCAAACCTTTGATTCATGAGCCGCGCCTGCGACTAATTATCCTATGGCATCCATCACTTGGAGAAAGCTCTGTTTGGTTGGGCTTTTATTGTTGCGTAAACTTTGAATCACAAATTTGATAAAGTTGTTTTAATTATTAAAATAAAATTAATTGATTAATAGCAATGAGAATAAGCCTATATCCATCCTCGGTAAATTTATGTAAAATTGCAAGTTAATCAGTTCATTATTTCATAAGTGATAATGTGTCAATCGTGTATTTCCTATCCCATACATGTACTGTATAATACAAATCGTTTCTTTATTAATAGGATAATTTCGAAGAAATAATAATTCATGCTAAACAAAAAACAAATGCCGAAGGAAAAGCATGAGAATTGAGTAAACAAACTTACTCATTGATTGACATCTTTGAAGGTATTTCAGACCACAACCGTGCATATTTGACTGGCGTCACTGGTTCTTGTGGGTCTCTATCAACGTGTAAATGCAACATCAAGCGACAAAATGATGCTCGCAGTTCATATGAAACACTCTCATCTGCCATGCATCTGTAAAACGATAAATAAAGAGTAGACGAAAAATACTACTATTGATACAGAATCTGTTATATAGAATACGGAATCTGTTCGCCACAATCATATCTGTTGAATTTCCCCGCACTCAATGAAATATGGGATGATGACTGTAGTTCGAGCAAAACATTTATAGAAAACTTCTAAACCTGTCACTCTGTCGCAGCATGTTGGTGATCCATCATTCTTTTCCTACAGTTAATTTTTAAACACCATTTTTTGTAAACTTGTTGAAATTGGCTTGATGAATGAATGTTATATCTCTCTAAGTATAAATTACGACATTTATCCAGTAATACGTTTAAAAAAATATGCATCATTGCAGCATTCGGATAGTTTTAATCATAATATTTGCACTTACTTGAGAATGAGATCAATATCAAGATGTGGAGATAGATTGTTGAGTGCTAGATACTGTCTATTGAGGCACATATTCGAGAATAGATTCAGTTGATGTCTATAGTAATCGAGGAGAGCTTGCTCTTGTTGGCCTCCCAGTTTCGAGTCACCGGAAAGAACAACCAAACAACGAGACATCTACAAACAAATAAATGATCAAGTTATTACGTAATAGATTCAAAAATAATAAAACAACATGGAACTACCATGACGCAGGTACGTTTTCAGTCTGGATACAAACAACTGAATATCATGTGTGTCCTTGAACATATTTATGAAAAAGTTATGTTATTACGCTTAAAGAGTAGTATACATAGAGCTAACTTAGCACTAAGCATTATTTACTACATAGAATGCGAAAGGAGTCAGAGAATTCCTGAAGTGTTTTAAACCCAGTTAGTGAGAATATGATGGCTTATTATGTATTAACAGCGTGAAACGCAAATTTATTGCATAAGCAAAACAGTTTTTGCGAAAGCAATAGAGAAGTTTTACGCTCGAGTTACATACATTTTTTTTTCTACAACATTTTTTCAATGCAGTATGGGACTAAAAACAATAAAATACACAATACAGGTTGTTTCCGAACTTTCTACAAATATTCTAAGGCATTGTTCTTGGGTAAGAAACATATCTGAATATCATTTTTCTATAACTGTGCGTAAAGAAAGAATACAGCTTATTTCTGAGGAGAATCTACTTTTTCGCTCGCTAACCATCCGCGCATGCGCAGTAGATTTACTTTACGCTCCCAAATCATTCGCGCATGCGCAGAAGAGTTTCTTTACGCTCCCTAATCAGCTGATTGTAAGCAGTTCGCCAAAAAGTCAGATCTTAACCTAAAAAGTCGGTAATTGTAACTCCGCCGATATAAGTAATTTAACAGGTTTGGGCAGTTGTAGAAAAAATTTTGTATGTAATTCGCGCGTAATGATTCTTTATCGCTCTTGCAAAATTATCACGCTCCGCTTCGCGTCGCGTGATAACTGTTTTGCGCGAGCGATAAAGTCGCACATTACGCTCTTAATACATAGACTCTATTTCAAACTGTCCGGAAGTCCTAAGTTACTCACACAGCAGCCATTTTGTTCACTATTTTATTCCAAACTTTGAAAAATCATTTATAACAACTAGACAGAGCTAGAAGAAAATGATGACGATTCAAATGCATAAAACAAAATGGCGGCCACTTAAAATGTTATTTCTCACTATTTTATTCCAAACTTTGAAAAATCATTTATAACAACTAGACAGAGCTAGAAGAAAATGATGACGATTCAAATGCATAAAACAAAATGGCGGCCGCTTAAAATGTTATTTCTTAAATAACCAAAAACCGTCGATTTAAAAAAAAAGTATTACAAGTAAATCTGATTACAAATCAATTGACACATAATTTTTAAAAATTGAACGAATATTATGTGAGATATGGCAGCTTTAGTGAGGTTTGTTGCAGTGCAGTTGCAGAAAGATTTCCAATTCCATTACTATAATAATAAAGAATTTTATATTATTGACAAGATCAAAAACATGTGGTAGGAATAAAAGTAACTGAAGTAAATGTTACCTTCCTGTTATTCCAAAGAAGAAATACTTCTTCGACAGTTTGATCAGTGTCTTCAATATCAGATCCCTCGACTCCAACCACATTCGATTTCATCATTCTGCAAATCAATTGAAATACATAGTACAATCATCAACTGCTAAAATTCCAAATTCAATACAATCTAGAATTTTCAAGTTAAAATTTGAAATTCTACAGCATATGATGAGCATGATTAAAGGGTGTGTGTAGGCTATTCCTGATTGTAAAATTTATTGTTTAATTGAATTTTTCATTAAATGCAAGGGTAGGCCCACACGGAGAGTGAACTCAGATGTATGCAGCAGATTGCGGCGCTAAAATTGACAAAATGGAATATAAGGGACCAGACGCGCTGCAAATAGCCGCACATTTTATTTACAGTAAATAAACTTAATCAAACTTTTTCGTGGACTTGAAGTTGATTATTGTATAACTTGAAAACGTTCCAACAAACTAAATAATTGAACACGTGATCTTTCATGTTAAGCTATTATATTCTGCAAATATAACTTATATAATAAAATGTAATTCTACAGGGCATTATAAACTGAATTCATAAGAATATATTAATATATTCTTCTATGAATAGTATTAACAAATGTTAAATACTGTTGGAAAAATGACTACATCATAGTTATTGAAAAAATTGACGAATTTCTAACATCTTACTAACCAAGTTTGACTTACCTTGTTTCAATAAGAATGTCAGAGTTTTTGGCACTTAGAACACTTTTACAAATCAGTTCCTGCGTTATGGCAATGGCTTTTTTATTTGATATGCACAAATCCGAGAGGTAGTCAAGAAATCGAGATTCCCAATTGTGCATATTTTTCCTGACTAGGCCCACAAATGTTTCGATCTCAGCTGCAGTTATGTGTTTTTCGAGTAGTTTTCTATTATTGTGAAGAAGAGCTGTGATTGTATCTTCTGCAAGAATGTCCAAACCGATTTGCTTCTGCATAAAGCCAAAGTGTTTCGCTATATATTCCTGAAAATGACGCAATTCACTGAAACGTATCTAAAAATGGAAGGTTAATTTCTCAAAAATGCTAATGGCTCTCTTCACCTCTCCATTATCAAAAGTTGTATATAAAAAAGGGAATGAGACCTGTCAGTTACCTCCTGAATCATCGAAGAAATGACATGTTCATTAAATATTTGAGCTCTATTCAGTCAATTGAACAGAAATTCATATTTAACCGCCAAAAATGACATCTTCTAGCCTAATCAATGACATGAGAGCCAATCAAAAAGTCTAGGTATGGCTGCAATGCAATAATCATCATTTCATTGTATTTAAATTCAACTGGATTTTCGTATGAAATATTAAATAAATCTATATTGGAAAATTTTTCAGATATTATTGTTGATTGGACTTTTTTTGAATATTGATAGAATTATTTTCATGCTTGAAAGTTTGGTATTTATCATTCTAAAATTACTTTAGATTCGACTATCAATATTTTATCTAATGATATTATTAGTAATCATCATAAATAAAAAAATCAAGATAATCAGCTTTAAGAGGTGTTGAAGAAATCCATAGGCTAATACAAAACAATGCAAATCAAGAGATTTAAATAAATTTTATGAGATTTGATTACTCAACATGATCCAGGGCAAAAGATTCAAAACACTTGAGAGTATTTAAAACACAGGGACAGTTCATTCTACTGCCTTAATGGAGCATGTAGCGAGAGTGAATCATATTATAGGTATATTATTATTGTTTCCTATATTTTAAAACATACTTTCTATGAAACAGGTCCCACATCTTCAAATAATATATTGATAGATTGATGTTTCAATTCTAGTTTTGGAGCTGATAAACTGTATTCTGAAATATGAAAAGATTGCTGAATCAAATCTGGAATAAATTTATTTTATAGATGAATTCGAAAGGTAAAGCTTGATACAGATCAAGGCATTAATATAGTATCTGGATAATCTTGCTGAATGAATCGAAGAATACGATAGGTATTGCAATCAATGGACATTATGTAAAAATGAGACATTCTAATGAGATATTCTAGTTCACGTGACATTTTCCAATTCATTTCATTCTAAAATAATAAGAAGGTAAATGAGAGAGATTGAGAGAGAGTTTGAACAATAATTGGAAAGATCAAATTTTAAAATGAAATTACAACATTTTATTCATCACTATCAGGTAACCCTTGCTAGTGTTAATTTCTTGTAACCCTTGCAGGTAACAAGATTGCTAATGAAAATTTAGAACCAATTCATTTCAAAAATGAACCAGAAAGAAAAAATTAATAAAGACTACCTGATTTTTTCGATAATCTTGCTGACTTAATCGAAGAATCCGATAGCATAGTCTGAACATATATTTATAGGCTGCATGTCTGGGATCACTAAGCTCTTCGATACGAAGGAAAGGTCCTTCACCCTCGGTGGATTCCATGAATGGTGCTTGAAGAATTTTGAACAGCTGTTTCAGAATGTACTGTTCCCTCAAAAGTTTCTGTCGATCCCTGAAAATAACGAGAAAATGAATTGGGCAAATAACACAAGAAAAACTGTCAAATTATCATTTTCCTCTAATCATCAGGATGTTATGTCTTGAGATGACAACGAGGAACCCGAAATAAGCACTGTTATAGAAAATGTAATATGTATTACAGTTAGTAGTGTTATTAAATGGTGATAAACGGATTAATTAAAAGTGATAAGGCTTTTACAAGAAATAAAAGCTCCATTTATTTATACGGAGTATGAATTATTATTCTGTTTTCAAATAATACTTTTTGTAATAAATCTCAATTTCAATTCTACAAAAAAGACTACTAGTGAGTCATGTGTACATGATTGGGTGAAGGTAGAATTGGGTTTTAAAACTTCTTTGGATTATTTACAATATACAGAATAACTATAATCAAACATATATAAACCATTATCCTTCAATATACAATGTTTTTGATAAACTTACAAAATAATTCAATGACCACGCAAAACGTTTGAATACCAGAGGCTCAATCATAACTCAAATGTATATTGATAATGATGATTCAATGGAAAAAAAATTGGAAATAACATAAATTATATAAATATTACTTAAATATAAGTGCAATTACCTGTTTGGATTTGCTACACTTAATTCTAATGCCTCGGCTTTGCTTTGCTCACTTTCCAGACCAGCGATGAAATAAACGATATCTTGAAGCAAACTGGTTACAGCCCTGTCCAACAAAACAAGCATTATACTAATGTAGTTAAAATATTTATCAATGTCAGACAAAAGCTTTAATTTACTCATTTTTATAATAACATTAAATGATTAATAGAAGGAGAAAAAATAAACTCTGATTATGGGAGTGAATTTGTGACGGAACAGATTCGATACAATTATTCATTATTGAGGTAATTTTCTGTGTAATTACTTTGCAATAAGTAAGTTGGTTTCCTTACCTACTCTACAGTTATTATTGAAATAATTAGAATTATTTCATGATATCCAACGTCCTTATCTTACTTATTGCTGTCTGACTCGACTAGTAGCCTTTTTATCAGATTTAATCAAGTCTGTCCCAGAAGTCAGATGAGCGGGATTGCGGTGATCACCTCCGGCTGCGCTGATTATTTTCTCTCACTCCTCACCCTCTGACTAGTTCCTCTAGTCGACTCAATGCAGAAATTGGAGAGCTTCGACAGCTTTCGTAGTGCGAACATCTCCGAGACCTTCGCGTCACTCTGCTCAACGGCAGCGGGGAGCGCCCTATTCTGCCCAATCCGGTAGGGTTACTTCTCCACTTAATGTGTACTATACGTTACGACGTCGTCTTCCTTCGATTTCTTCGCGACGACTTCGAACGCGTTCTTAAGCCATCTCAAGACTCAGTCCCTTTTACTTCGCGACGACTTCAAACGCGTTCTTAAGCCATCTCAAGACTCAGTCCCTTTTACTTCGCGACGACTTCAAACGCGTTCTTAAGCCATCTCAAGACTCAGTCCCTTTTACTTCGCGACGACTTCAAACGCGTTCTTAAGCCATCTCAAGACTCAGTCCCTTTTACTTCGCGACGACTTCAAACGCGTTCTTAAGCCATCTCAAGACTCAGTCCCTTTTACTTCGCGACGACTTCGAACGCGTTCTTAAGCTGTTTTCCACCCTACGCAGTTTTCAGGCAAACGGATATTATCCTCCTTTGTACCTCAATCCAGGGCTCGCAGTTTTCAGACTGCCCACCGACATCACGCAGTTTTTAAACTACCTTAAAAAGACAACAAGTTGTTGTGAACAGCTAGCTCCCAAACTGTAGGGCCCGCCGCAAAGTAGACCCACGCTAATCCACGTCACTCCAACCCACGCCGTGGGATGTTTTGTAAACCATTGCTATAGTAAACGCAAATTGGTGAGGCGAGTGATGGTGGCACCATCGCTGAGTGAAATTGGTAAATTTCAAGCTTTAAATTGCATATGTTATACTAAATATTGGAGATGTGTCAATCTTATGTCAATTTTAAAATCAGGTTTTATTTATGTTTAAGAGAAAAACAAACAAATACTCGTCACTTGTACAATTGCAATGGTTTAGTGAAGGCTTGAATTGGTGCTTGAAATGTTGATGTCCATTCCAAATTATTCAGTTAGAATAAAATGTATGACTGAATTTGAAAAATCTTGAAAAAAAATAGTTTTTATGAGAACACGAAGCAGAGACAAACTGTTTGAACTTTTTTTACTGCTTAAAATTTACCAATTTCACTCATAGATGTAGCCACCATCACCCGCCTCTCCAATTTGAATTTTCTATAGCAATGGTTTACAAAATATCCTTTGGCGTGGGTTAGAGTAGCGTGGATTAGCATGGGTCTACTTTGCGGCGGGCCTTAACCCTATCTAATATCTCCCCACTTTACCCACCCTAATCATCCTGTACCCTAGAACCCGTGCCTCTTAGCTACTGGTAGCCGTGCCTCACACGCACGTCCGGATAAGTCAACACACACGGCGTCTCCAGTTACATGACACTACGAGAACAGTAGGACCTCTATCCCCATCTGCAACTTCGCTAACGCCCCCCGATCCTACCGCGTCTGGGTCTAGTCTACCAAGAGCGACTCTTGGTGAATTTCCAGGTACCTTGGAGGGTGATCCAAGGCTATCTGGCACTACATTAAATATATTAGTGTATTAATAGTAAGCAAAAATACTCAACATTAGTATTTTTCGGGAGTTGATTATTGGAAAAAGGGCATATGTGAAGACATCCCTTCTGAAACATTTATATTCAGCTTCAAATTAATTCACTTGACCCGGCACCTATTCTTATTGAATTTCCTTGTCATAGAGTAGAATAAAAGTTGCTACATATCATTTTTTATATATATTATCGTATTCGTCTATATTAGAATATGTGTCGGCCCGAAACTATATGGACTAAGGAATACTTTAATATGAAATTTACCTTCTCTCGTTGTGTGAAATCGTTCCTTTTTCCAATTTAGTGGAATTGGCTGCAAGCACTTTGCATGCGTCATTGGCAAAGTCTAGATCTCTCACTTCAGTTGGAGAAACCGATATCAGAGCAAACGCTTCCTTATCCTCTTTGATTGGAGCACATCCAACCTGAAATCACAAAATACAAGATATTTTTAGAAAATAATTGCGTCAAAAGAAAAATGTTTTCTCTAGAAAAATAATCAAGCGATAATACCTAATAAGAAATTGTCAAGTACTAATAAATTAACTGGATATTCTTACAAACCCAAATTCACTGGGAATAAGCAAAAGATCATACACATGTCAGTTAGAGTGTTGAATTGACTGAAATGCATTATAGCATTTAAACTGACATTCAGACACATGCCATCATTCTATTCGCGTCCATACAATTCAATGTTCAAAGGTGTTAATAAGTTATGAAAAATATTCAACTTGAAATTTTGGCATGGCTGGGACAAGAAAAGCTAAAAGTTCTAAAAGGAAGTTCAATAAAAGTACAATTGAGAAATAATATTTATATGTTCTTATAACAATTTGATTGAATTAAAGTGCAAGAGCTATTCAAGTGCAAAATCAATGTCTTCTCCTTCATTTTTATTTTAACGTGTACAGAAATAGGTTATGTAAGAACTTGTCCAATTTTCAAGATAAAAGTATGAAAGATAAAAATTTTTAATTAGTATGATCTTGAAAAAGAATAAAATATTGAATTCAATACTGAATAAGAATAAAATATTGCAATCAATTACAGATTGATAAATATTGAGTTATTCAAAAAAATATTAATTTATTCTTCTCAAAAACCAACTAAATAGGAAAATTGTTTTGAATATAGAATAAATTAGTACCCTTTTTGTTTTTCAGACACAACTGAACTCTAAATTGATAAAAAAAAATTATTAGGTTTTTGTTTATAATGTGTTTGCTGTTACGTTTTTCAGACACAACTTAGGGCCGGTTTCCGAGCTCGGGATTTAGCTAAGTCCTAGGCTTTAAACAGCTGCAGTCAGAAAATTAGCTTTCCAAAACGGGGCTTAGTTGCAGCTTTTATAACATTAGTCGTAGTTTTTATTTTCTCATTTCTATAATTGGAAACGTTTTTCCTTGACGAAATTAGACATTCCTAAATAATTCAAAATAGCTGAAACTTTACACAATTTTCTCTTTATTTTATTTTGTGTTCAATTTTCTAGTTTTTCGAAATTTAATTCAAACGTGACTATGACAATGCCTGCGACTACGCCCCGTTTTGGAAAGCTAATTTTCTGACTCCAGCTGTTTAAAGCCTAGGACTTAGCTAAATCCCGAGCTCGGAAACCGGCCCTAAGTTGTGTCTGGAAAAACATAACAGAAAACATTATAAACAAAAACCTAATAAAGAATGTTTATTAATTTTTATAATTGATGGCTAGGTCAGCTATAGAATTATCAAGTATCCCTATACAAATTCAGTAGCAATTCAGAAGTCGTAGAGAGAACATCGTTTTAATTGTTCGTCGTAGTTTAGTGTAGTCAGCAAATTTTTGTGTGAGTGTACAAAAATTTCGTCAGTAGTGATAATTAGGTCAGAGCATTGAACTGTGTACAACGTTAAATATTGTAAATTCGATATGAAATGGGATCGCCAGAAAAACTTTCTCAGTTTCTAGCATCGGAGTTTGAGGAAAGTGAAAATACTAGATGTGAAAGTGATAATCCTCAAAAATCAATGGAGCCCAATAAAGATAATAATTTGGTTAACCAACTTTGGACTCTAAAGGCATCTTTTGAAGATTGGGGCACAAAGCTGTATGATAAGAAAAAAATATGTCAAGCAGACTATAAAGAATTTCTTGTGCTTTGTGAGAGTCTTGCAGTAATCACAGGGAAAACCGAAGTGAGCAGTGAGGGAAACGCGCAAAATACAAAGGTAGATGAAAGACTTAACATGATTGAAAAACAAATTGAGAAGCTTTCATCAAGTCTGATAGTTTCAACTCCAATCAAGAAGCCTAGCTACGCCGAGATGGTCCAACTACCCAAGAAGAAAGAAGAAAAGAAGCCAGGAGAAACAAAGGAGAAATCCAGTGAGCAGAGGAGCCGGCCGGTTCCTAAGGATAAGACTATCCTAATAAAGCCGAAGGAGATCCAGGGAACGGAAAAACAGACCAGCGAGAACCTGAAAAAAGTTATTAAAAAAACTATGTCTATCGAGAACTCTTTGAAAGTTAAAAAAGCAATCAATGTGAATGGCGGAGGAGTACTTCTTGTGATGGACTCTAGTGTAGATAAAAATAAAATTTTTAGCGATTCTACGCTACAAGATGCTAAATTCGAGGTAAGTGAGCCACCTAAAATTAAACCTAAATTGGTAATATACAATGTCCCTGCCGAGTGGAGTCAAGAAGAAATAGTTAGCGATATTTTCAATAGGAACTTTCAAGATTATATTTCACTTGAGAAATTCAGAAATTCTTTTAAACCAATTTTCAAGATAGGCCAAAAGATAGGAAGCAGGTTAACTGGGTTGTAGAATGCGCAGCAGATATTAGAAATAAATTAAAAAATATGAGAAGAGTATTTATAGACTGGTCATCAAGCAATGTAAAAGACTTTGTATCAGTAAGTAGGTGTTTCAAATGCAATGGACTTGGCCACATCGGACGTTTCTGTTCCCAGGAACACAACACATGCAGCCACTGTGCAGAGACCAATCATGATATCAAGTCGTGTCCAAATCTAAATAAACAACCAGTATGTATAAACTGTAAAAAACGTAACAATCCAGCTAACCACAAAGTAAGTGACAAAAACTGTCCGGAGTATGAAAAGGCGCTGAGGAAGGTTGTTGAAAAGACCGACTATGGGTATTAAAAAGATTTTTCTCGGTGCCTTGCAACACTTCAGTAAACAGAAAGTTTCTATTGTTACACAAAATAATATTACCAATAAGAATATATGTGAAACACTAGATACATTTAAAATGTTCAACATGACTGTTAAAACCCCAAAAAGTAGAATCAATCTTGTTTATAATTATGGTGAATATGTAGATTTAGTTATCTCGTTTGCATGTAAAGAAGGAGACAGCATGATGTTATCTAAGGGGCTTTCAAAATTCTTACAATGCTCCAAAATTGATTTTAACGAATGGTTACAACTTCCTAACACTGAGGTAAAATATGTTAAGGCCTTTTCTGTAGAATCTCACTGTCCTGTATTCATTGTAGAAACAAGCAAACAAGCTCAACTAAGATTTAATAATATGCTTGCTCTACTTAACAGGTGGAGTTTGGATAATTACCCTTTAGTAATAGGAATTGATATTTTTAACTATTCAATTCAAGATAATATACCGTCAATAAGTATGCTGAGTTCTGTCCTTGAAAATGAAGCCCTTCGCTTTGTATTTTATAATCAAGGGATTAGAAATATTGATTACTTGGAAATACCCAGTCAATTTAATAACAGCGATACTGAGTATCCTGCTGGTTTATTTGAGGGTATGTCAAAGTACGAAAGATATATTAATACAATGATAGACCTGCGTAATCTCCTTGAAAAGGCGGATGCTGAAAATGCGAAAATATATAAAGAAGTTCTCAATAGTATATACAAAGACGTAACGAACAAAACAATTGATGCTGTGAAGAGAAAAAATATGAACATATTTGATAATGATATGAAGAAATTTTTATTCAAAACAAACACTTTTTACAGAATGGGGTATAGTCTAGAAGAAGGAGGCAAATATGTTGAATTCCTAGAAGCCGAAAATAAGTTCAAAACCACTGAAAAATACATATTAGTCACTAAAGATACAGAACTTATGCTGGATGGCGAGCTAATAACTAAAATAAATAAAATACACATCAACAAGCCTCTATTCCCACAAGTCAGTTGGATAGAAGGAGTACCTGGCTGTGGAAAATCTACATATATCATAAGAGAACACACGCCAGGAAAAGATCTAGTATTAACTCAAACTAGAGCAAGCATTAAAGATATAAGAGAATCAGTCTCAAGACGTTACACAAAAGAGAACTTATCTATCCAGCTTAAATTAGATTATAGGACAGTAGCATCCTACATAATTAATAATTCGGGCAAAAAATATGAAAAAGTTTACATTGATGAGGGACTAATGATGCATGCGGGATACATCGGATTTATTGCAGAATTGAGTGGAGCAACGGAAATTATAGTAGTAGGTGACTCCAACCAGATACCTTACATAGAAAGATCTCCAGTAGTTACCAAGTGGAACAAAATTTCAGATTTCTGTGAGCCTGAGGAATATATAACAATGACTAAGCGGTGTCCTGTAGATGTCTGTTTTGCCCTTCAATCATTCTACCACGAAATCAGCACAAAAAAACCCCAAATAAAATCTATACTTCCAACTTTCAAAAACGGCGAAACTCATCAGCTAAAGGAAGATACTCTGATACTGACATTTACGCAAAAAGAGAAACAAATTCTAAGTAATTCAATGAAAAAAATATAAGTCTCAAAGAATTAACACAATTCAAGAAGCACAGGGGCTCACATCAAAGAATGTAGTATTAGTAAGAATTGACACAAGAGACAATACAATTTATAACAGTGTGCCGCAAGCTATTGTTGCAATATCCAGGCATACAGAAAGTTTCAGGTATCTAACAACAGGCTACAATGATGCAGTTCAGGACATAATTGATAGAGTGAAGGACAGGACAGGAGAAGAGCTTTTGTCATGGAATCGAGAAAGGTTGTTGAAAGGAGAAGCTAATACTAACAAAATTGATCATGGCTGATATCGATGAAATCCTTACATCACTGGAAACTGATAACTTCACTCCAGAAATCGATGACTACATTAATTTTGTTCCTTCCATAAATGGAAAAAATGTTGAATTTTTAAATATTTTTTCAACTAATATCCGTAGCCTCCATGCAAATTTCAACCAGCTCATTTGTTGTATAAACAGCTTAAAAACTGATATACATGTAATTGTTCTAACCGAAACTTGGCATACCGTGAACATGCCATTCACTTACAAGATCTCAGGTTTCACCGAAGTAAATAAATGCTCAAAGATGAACAAATGCGACGGTCTGTGCATTTATGTTAGAGATAATATTGATGTCTGTGAGATTGCCTGTAACATAGTTGATGCCAACTCTTTGTGCTTGGAATTGAAAATGTCGAATGAAAAAATTTTTAGAATTATAGGAATTTATAGATCACCTAGAAATCAAAACACTGAGAATTTTATCAGCAGTCTAAATAACTTCCTCGATAATATACCTAATTCAATAACTGTTTGCATGGTTGGTGATATCATCACCATTTTAATCTTTGATGAAAATGACTATCTAATTGTACTGGGTGGCTCAAATAATATAAATGAACCTAACTTGAATCATCTTCCTCAAGTAACAGAAAAAATCAAGGAAATTGTGCCACTCAGCAAAAAAAAACAAACTTAATAATAAGTACTATTCCTAATAGGTTTGATAGGCCAGAGTTAAATGAAGCAATCAATTCGACAAACAAATCAATCCATAATACAATCAACAGCCTAAAAAATAAGAATTCTAAACAACTGGGGATTTGTTTTTTAAATGAAAGGCTGAAAAGACATAACTTCACTAATCATGGGTTGCATCTAAATCGATCTGGCAAAGTAATATTTTGTAATAGATTGGCAGAGCTGATTGAAAGCCGTTTGCAATCCTCTGGTTTAAAAACAGTCAAAAAAACAAATAACGATTTTTTAGTAAATTGGCTCAAAACAGGGAAAGGGAAATAGCTACAAATGCTAGAGATAGAGTAGCACAAGTTGGTAAGGTTTTTAGTATTTATCATCAAAATATTCAGTATCTTCGCAACAAAATTGACAGATTAGAAGTATTTCTTGAACAGGAGGATCCTGACATTGTTATTTTCACAGAGCATGGCTTAAAAATAAAGGAAATAAATCAAGTTAGGATTCCAGGCTATTCACTGAGATCAGAATTTTGTAGAATAGCTCATAGAAGTGGTGGTGTATGTATATTCACTAGCAATGCCAAACATACCCAAACTTATGAACTGGATTTTGTTAAGAGATTTTCTGTTGAGATGGATTTAGAGGTGACGGGACTAAGGTTAAAAATTGATGATCGATTTGAGGTAGCAGTGTTAGGTATCTATAGGTCACCAAATGGAGACTGGCAAAAATTTTGTGAGCTGCTCCACACACTTTTGGAAATTACAACCGCTCGTTTCACAAATGTTATAGTAGTAGGAGATTTCAATACCGATTTTGCCAGGCAGGATAAAATGACAGAGGATATTAGAGATATTATTAATATGAATAATTTAGAAATTAAGGTCCACGAATATACAAGAGTAACTCGAACTTCACAGACAATTATTGATAATATCCTCACAAATATAGAAGGTTGTAATGTCAGGTTAGGTAGCTCAGATCTATCAGATCATAACTATCAAATTTTAGATGTTAAGTTGCAGGGCCAGAATCCAAGCAGAAAAAAAACTTTTGTGAAAGAAATTCAGCAATATGAGCTAGGAAATATAAATTGTTTGAAGCAGGAACTGCTTCAAGAAAATTGGAGTAGTGTTTATAACAGTTGTAACCTAAATTACAAATATAAGCAATTCATTGATACTCTAAGATTTCACATTAGTGTATGCTGTCCAAAAAAAAAGTCAAAGTAAAAAGTAAATTGGACAAAGTAGATGAATGGATAACTGAAGATATTCTTACTCAAAGAAATATTGTTAGGGAAGCCTATGAGGAATTTAAATTAGTGAGGGATGTTCCGAGTGAAGTCAAATACAAATGTCTAAAGAAAAACTATGCAAAAGAAGTGAGGAAAGCTAAGTGTAAGAAAACAGCTGAAATATTAACAACTAGTACCAATTTTAACTCTGCTGTTTGGGAGGTAATTAATAGAAATAGGAGAGCAGCTCAAAAAGATACAGTTACTAATGTCCCTAGGATAATCGATGAACATGGAAATTATATGGATGATAGTATAGACATTTGTAACTTTTTCAATAAGTATTATCAACAGGTTGCATATAATCTCCAAAAGTCACTGAACACTAATACTTGTAATACAACTACATTAAATGCTGAGCCAATTGAAAAGGTATTTAAATTTCATCCATTATCAAGAGATGAGTTGTCAAGAATAATAAAAAATTTGAATAACAAAAAAACAGTAGGATTGGATGGGGTCTCAAGCAAAATTTTAAAAGAATGTGAAAATGAATTACTGGACCCTTTATTGCATCTCCTTAATACTTCACTAGAGCAGGGTATTTTCCCTGATGATCTGAAACAAGGAAAAATTTTGCCAATTTTCAAGAGCGGTGATTCTGAAAGAGTTGAAAATTATAGACCCATTAGTATTCTAAATGTAATAAGTAAAATTTTTGAAAGAGTAGTTTTAAATAGGCTATTGATGCACCTGGAAGAAATTAATTTCATATGTGATGAACAGCATGGGTTCCAGAGAGGGAAATCTACTAAGACTGCAATAGTATCCCTTGTTGAAAGACTAATAGATATAATAGATTCAGGTGAGAAGGCAGCCGCAATATTTCTTGATTTATCCAAAGCTTTTGATTGTGTGAACCATAGAATATTATTGGAAATACTAAAAACTGTAGGTGTGAATGGTATAGAACTAAAATGGTTTGAATCATATCTCAGAGGTAGAAACCAGTGTGTTGAGCTTACCAAGGTGGATGGGAATGAAATAGTAAAAATTAAATCTCAAAAACTGGAGGTCCAGGCTGGAGTTCCTCAAGGCTCAATTTTGGGTCCCTTACTGTTTCTGTTGTATGTGAACCAATTACCAAAAGAGTTAAAAGATCACAGAGCTCTGTTGTTTGCTGATGACACATTGCTTATCTTTAACAATTATTTATTAGATAGTCTAGAAATAAATGCTTTTACTGGAGTACAGTCAATTGTCCAATTCTTGAAGCAAAGGCAATTAACAATAAATAGTAAGAAATGTCAATTCCTACAATTCAAAAGTAAATATAATTCAGTAGAGGATAGAGAAATAAATGTGTTTGTAGAGGAAAATGAATTAGACCAAGAAGAGAAAGTAGCATTCTTGGGAATTTTATTGGACAGGAAATTAACATGGCATCCTTACATTGAGAGGATATGTAATAAGATATCATCTGGGGTATTTGTCCTGCGGCAGCTTGCTAGGCTGAATGATAAAAAACTACTGTTAACTGCTTACCATGGACTTATACTATCTCATATTAGGTATGCTATTTTAGTATGGGGTAATTCATCTCAACAAAATATGGACAGGGTGTTTAAGATTCAAAAGAAGGCAATCAGATGTATAGAGAAAGTGAATAGGTTAGACTCTTGTAGGCCTTTATTTAAAAAGCTTGGTCTATTAACTGTGCCATCTTTGTATGTATATGAAGTTGTAATGCATGTGAAAACGAGTGGTGTGATCCAGAATTCAGATGTTCATGAGTATAATACGCGAAACAGAGCAGATTATCATATAATGGGTCACAATAGTAGGTTATTTGAACAAAAACCAGATTATATTGGTAGGAAATTTTATAACAAGCTACCTCAAATCTTGAAAAGTAATGATGATTTGAAGATTTTCAAAAAACAAATTAAAAAATATTTAGTTGATAGAGCTTTTTATAGTGTACAAGAATTCCTTTCAAACCTAAACTAGGTTGAACTACTTAGTGTTAGAATTATTATGTAATAACATGACTTGTCTTATACTCCATGACTGGAGTCTTTAGGACGTAATCTTAAAAAAAAAAAAAAAAAATATATATAAATAATAAATATTAATATTCAATCAACTAGCACACAGGTTCAGGAATACCTGCATATTTTACTGAGTAGAGGTTATAAGTCTTATATAAATGGGAGTACTAGAGTCTCGACCACAACTGAATCGTGCATAGATCACATATTTTTCAAAAAATAACAGCAAATTCAACTATATTTTTGGAAATATTTTCAAAACAACAATAACTGATCATTATTCTGTACTATTACACTTGGGTAATGAGAAAAATCCTGAAACCACTTCACATAGAAACAGGACTACAAATAACGTTAAAATTGCATACAACTACAAACTAATTGCTGAAAAATCGGAAAAAGAAAATTGGAATACTATTTTTGGAAATGATGATACTATAGATACCCTAGTTGACAATTTTGTGGATCGTATAAATGGTTTTATGGATTCAAGTAAAACTGAGAAGTATATTCCTCGCCGAAAGCGTCCCTTAAAACCTTGGATTACGGACGGAATAATAAGATCAATTATTATACGGGATAAAATGCATGATAAAATAAGAAAAGGCCCTGCAGATGCTGATTCGATAAATACATACAGAGTTTATCGTAATACATTGAATAGACTCATAAGTGAGGCGAAGGATAACTATTATAGGGATAAAATAGAACAATGTAACACCAATAGTTCAAAGCTTTGGAGGTGTATTAATGAGGCTATCGGGGAGGGGAAGAAAGAGTGTTGTAAAATTGGAGTTGATGCCAAGAGGTTGAATGACTTTTTCACCAATGTTGGGGAGAGACAGGCTAAAACTATAAACAATGATCCCACAAGCTCTCCAAATTTCAATTTCAACAACGATGTAATTGAAACTCCTCTACCGAATTCCTTCTTTATGAGACCGACAAACTTCAATGAAGTTCAAGCGACAATAAAAGAGCTGAAAAATAACTGCACCCCAGGCTTGGATAATCTCAATAACAAAGTACTCAAACATATAAGCCACACTATTTCACAGCCGCTTTCCGTGATTTTCAACAAATGCTTTGAACAAGGCTACTTCCCTAAACATTTCAAAACCGCCAAGATAAAACCTTTATTCAAGCAAGGAGATCCCTTGGACCCAAGTAACTACAGACCAATCAGCCTTATTAGTAATCTAGCAAAAATCATGGAGAAAATTATAAAGAAGAGATTAGTTGTGTATTTGAACAAGCATAAAATAATATATAAGAATCAATTTGGATTCCAGACTGCGAAAAGTACCGAAGATGCGTTAATTGAATTTTCTAATACTGTTTCACAAAGCTTGAATTCCAATTACAAATCTATAGCAGTTTTCCTGGATATTAAAAAAGCCTTTGATACTATACCACATAGTTTTCTTTACAATAAACTCGAAAGCTATGGCTTTAGGGGAATATTTCTAGAACTCATAAAGAGCTACTTGAGAGATAGAACCCAGTCTTTAACAATCGACGGACTTACTGATGTCTCCAAAATGACCTCCTACGGTTTGCCTCAGGGAACGGTACTATCACCAATCCTCTTTATATTTATGTCAATGACTTATTAAAGCTGAAATTAAAAAACGCCACAACTATATCTTTCGCAGATGACACTGCAGCTATTTTCCATGGGGAATCTTGGACTGGGGTACATGAAATTGCAGAACAGAACTGTTTGCTCATAAAAAATTGGTTGGACAGAAACACCCTGAGCCTGAACATTGAAAAAACCAATTACATCACCTTCGCATTCAATACAACTGGTAAACCTGATGAGAATTTAAATCTGAAACTCCACTCAAACTGCAACAATAACTGCACCTGCCCTACTATAAAAAGAGTCAAAAGTACCAAATATCTAGGTGTCCAAATAGATGAAAATTTGAAGTGGGACATACACATAAAATTTATTTGCAGAAGAATGAGATATCTATCCTATAAATTCTACGAAGCAAAAAAAATTCTGAACTCAAAACATCTAAAAATGGTTTACTTTGCACTGGTCAAGTCCATAATTCAGTATGGTATATCCGTATGGGGGGGCTGTTATAATTCTCACTTAGAAGAGCTTTTCATAATTCAAAAATCAATAATCAAAACAATTTTAAATAAACCCAGACTTTACCCAACCGACTTGACTTTCAAAGAGTTTAATGTGTTAACAGTTAGGCAGTTGTACGTAATAAATGTAGCGAAATATATAATCAAACATAAAGCTAATTTTCCTTGCACAAATAACACAATCAATAACCTGTACAATCTGAGACCCTCCTCAAATAAGTATCTTATGTACAATACAAACATTGAAACCATCAGAAGACAACTTATATATTTAAGCACTAAATTGATAAATAAAATTCCTGAAGAATATACCTGCTGCGCAGAGTTGACTAAAAAAATAAAACATGATATTAGTATTTGGATTAAAACGAACTATTTTTTCTACCTGTAAATTAAACAAAGTAAAAGAGGAACTTAGTGTTTTTGTGTGCTCACTTACCAATCTAGTGTGGACCTTTTTATTTATTTTTCTTTATTAAATTAACTATCCTATCATCCCACCTCACCTTTTTTCCTAATCCTTTATTTTCCCTCTCAAGGATTGAAAGCCTTCCTAGTACATGGGTAACCATAGTTGGATGAGCTTCAATCCCACCCCTTTACACCAAATTCTGAATTAGCATCTTGTACGGACATTTTTGTTTTTTTTTTTTTTGTACTAATTTTGCTAGTTGTTTATTCTTGTTGTAATTTAATATTACTTGTATTTTATGTATGTGTGTAAAGGAAAATAATTTGAAATTGAAATTGAAATTGAAATAATTCTATGGTATTAAGGTACCCTATAAGATAATCAAATCAGCTCTTTAAAACGAAATTCTTTAGGGAATTTTATATTACTACCATAGTTGACATAATTTCTGGTTGATTAGTTTATTTTTTGTTGTACGTGTCTCATTAATTTGTTGTTCATTATAGTGGACATTATTGTTCAAACTTGGCACGTCACCAAATGAACTCTAATTCTGAACTAAAAATATCAGTTTTCAATTTTAAAATAATAGTCACCCTCCACCTATGATTTCAATAGTAAATAAATAACCCTTTATTGCTTCTAAAACTTATATACATAATATAATATTGCACTTACAATAAAAATTATATTCTTCGCAATTCAGCATCTGCTGGGGTATCCTATTTAGGATAAAATGAGTATCTTATCATATTAGTAGAGTTCATATAAAATTAATTTCAACTTAAACATCTCAATCCCTGTAGAACCAGACCTATTTGTACACGTTTTTCATCCTCTCCCATTCCTTTCTTTCCCGTGCGACTCTCTGCCAAGTTAATCCTCCACAAACTCGCCGGAATTCTTCATCCCATCTGTAGCTAGGTCTTCCTCTGCTTCTTTTCCTATTCCGTGGATGCCAGTCCAATATTCTTCTCGTCCATCTGTCGTCCTTTGTTCGCACCACATGGCCAGCCCAATTCCATTTCCTTTCTACTATTATCTTGCCAATGTCTTCGATGTTTGTTTCATTAGTAGAGGGAAACTAAGATTTAAGACGCACTTTTTTGCTCCAAAACCCCCTCCCCACTCCGCCCTCGTCCATCCCGCCTCCCCTTCCCCCCGCCTGTAGGGTGGGGGGTGTTCTAAAAATAGATTTCCCCTTCCCCCTGCCCAGTGGAGGTGAGGGGGATGAAAAGAGAGGAAGATATCTTTCTCTCTCTCTCTTTCTAAAAATAGATTTCCCCTTCCCCTTGTCCAGTGGTGGTGAGGGGGTTGAAAAGAGATATCTCTCTCTCTAACCTTCCCCTTGCCCAGGTGAGGGAAAAAAAATTTCCCTTTTAGGAGGAAAAATTCCCTCTCTATACTGACAGATTAAAGTGAATCCATATTTCTACATCTAATGCTATACTGACAGATTGAAGTGAATGCTGGATGAGGGAAAAAAATCTCTTTGAGAGGGAAAAATTCTCTACTGTCAAATTAAAGTGAATCCATATTACTACATCTATACTGACAGATTAAAGTGAATCCATATTACTACATCTATACTGACAGATTAAAGTGAATCCATATTGCTATACTGACAAATTAAAGTGAATGCTAGATGAGGGAAAAAATCTCTTTGAGAGGGAAAAAGTGAATCCATATTTCTACATCTAATGCTATACTGTCAAATTAAAGTGAATGCTAGATGAGGGAAAAAAATCTCTTTGAGAGGGAAAAATTCCCTTGGTGACAGATTAAAGTGAATCCATATTTCTACATCTAATGCACGTGCACTCGCTCGTCACCCTCTCCCCCGTCTAGACAAATGACACGTGCGCTCTGCTCTCTGCTAGGTTCCTCTAGAATAACTCCTGCATCAAAAACCGTTACATTCTGTTACAAGAAAAAATGTCTAAATCGATTTATCATCTGTGACATGTGTTTAGCCATTAAAGTTACTTCACTCTCTCTCATAATATCTCATCCTTTTACAAGATTTATGTAGAAAACCGATAAAGTCAAAAATGCCTAGGCTGAAATTTGAAGCTGCAGGTGTTTAAATACTTCACTCTCTCTCACGCAAGTGTTTATGCAATCAATCATGGTCAAAAATGTCTAGACTGAAATTTGAAACAACATGTGTTAAAGTTCACTCTCTCTCACGCAAGTGTTTATGCAATCAATCAAAGTCAAAAAATGTCTAGGCTGAAATTTGAAGCAGCAGGTGTTTAAATACTTCACTCTCTCTAATAATATGTCATCCTTTTACAAGATTTATGCAAAAACTGATATATCATAGTCAAAAATGTCTAGGCTGAAATTTGAAGCTGCAGGTGTTTAAATACTTCACTCTCTCTCATGCAAGTGTTTATGCAATCAATCATGGTCAAAAATGTCTAGACTGAAATTTGAAACAACATGTGTTAAAGTTCACTCTCTCTCACACAACTGTTTACAAGATTTTATGTTTTCGGCGGCAATATAAAGTCTTTATATTTGGCTAAATCCATTTTTTCTGTAATAATTTGCACTACCTGATTTTCGGAAAGGTTGTGTTCCTTGGCCTCAATCCAGTTCATGTGAAAACTTACCTGGGCGTATTTGGATACGATGTCCAGGGCCATTCTGTGGATGAATAAATTTAGATAGTCAATGAATGGAGCCGAACATTGCAGTCTCATGACAGTACCCTCTTCCGAATTTTTAATTGCCTCAGCTATTTCATCACGAACGCTTTCACAGCGACTCCCATCTCATTTTTCTTAATAAAATCTCCTATATCATTTTTAGTTGCATACTTTTCTGCAATTTGCTTAATTAGAATAGCAATAGCATCTTTTGTAATGAACTGTTCAATACCCTCCATAATATTAGCTTTTATTGCACTCGCCATTTCAGATAATCGTTTTTCAAACTCTTCCTTTGTTAATGAAGAACTAATCAATTTCTGCAAAGCAGATTCTAAATATTGCTTATCAATTGACGATGGCTGTGTTTCATTTACTTTAGTAAAAATTTCTGTACTAAGTTGTTTTAATTTAGTATTGAGATAGTTTCTGTCCAGCACCTCCAAATTCTTAATTTTATCTGATACGGCTTTTAATTTCTCATCTAAATAAGCTTTATCAACTTTATCGTTGTTAATACTGAGCAACTGAGATGAAAAGCTGTCTGTTAAAGTTTTCACTTCTCCTAGAGCGGATTCTAAATTTAGAGTTCTCTCTGCAATAGCTTTATCGATATTAGCACTGAAATTTTGTAATGTACTTAGAATATGTTCTCTTTCAATTATGCTCACTCCAATATTCTTTGTATTTTCCGAAACGAGTTTGGTTATTTGCGAATCTAAATAAAATTTCACAGCTTCGCTGATTCCTTGTTGATTTATCGATTCGATTATCTTCTGTGTTATCGAGTCAATATCACACATAAGATTAGCAACAGCAGCCCCAGCACTAGGTGTATCAATTCGACCAAATCGATGTAGAGTCATCGTAACACTAAACAATTAATTTTGCTTCTTTTAGCTCTTCAATTATAGACGCGATCTCAATATCATGCCCGGTGTTGCCAGTAGCTTTTGAGGAATAGAGTAAATTTAATCTTTCCACTAATTTGTCAAAATTATCAAAGTATTGATAAATTCTATCATGAGAATTATTTTTTGCAAATTTCAATAAACCCCACCCCTTCTTTTTACTAATTTTTTTACTGGGAAATAACTTTTGAATCATTTGCGATTTAATTCCCTGATTTCGTTTAACATAGCCTCTTCGATCTAAATGTATGCCTGTAAGTGTTACGATTTTTTTATACTTATCCAGATCTCTATGATTATAAATATTCGAGTTTGGTCTCACACTGAATAATAACTCAAGTAGGCCATGTGTTAAATGAAATCTTTCATTATTAATATCTATATAACCGTTATCGAATATTACTTGCTGATTTCCAATATAATACACGTCATCTTTAGAATTATATGAAATTCCATAACTGATTGAATTATTCAATTTTTCCGCATGAAACGTTTTTAGATATTGTGACAGCACATCATCGTTTCTGCTAGAACCAAGTAAACTGTTTTCAAATTTAGTCTAGCTTAAAAAATTGTCTGTTGAACTTTCATAACTCTGTTCATCCCCCTCCTCATTATCATCAATTTCCATACTCTGTTCCTCTTTTACTTCTTCCTTTTTTGGTTTTACACTAGAGTGTGAGAATTTGTTTTTTCCCAATTCAATTATAGGTTCTATCAATGGAGATAGAGTTTTCCTATTGTATTCCTCCGATCGCCTCTCAAAATTGACTAAGCTTTTATGCTTGTCTCTAATTACTTTTCTCAATTTCTTAATCTTTTCGATTAAACCAACGTTCTTTCTATTCAGTTTTCTGCTGCTGTATGACAACATGACTGCACAAAGAATTAATCTCTACTGAACGGTAAGAAACATATCGAGCGAATCTCGGTATTTGCCACTATTAATTCCACACTCGCTCATAATAGTTACAAAATTATGAGGTTTACGATTCCAAACTTTATGACAAAGTTCAACGAAATCTTTATAAGAAATATCTCCTCCAACATGATCTCTGTGAATTAATTTCAGACTCAATAAATCTACCTTGAAGATTATAATCATATTCGCATTGTCCCTAGTGAAATGTTTCTGTGTAGCTCCATAACTCTGAATTAAATATGCAGTGTCAATATTACGATGTCGTCCCATGGTAAAATATTCTCTTATTTGAGGTACGTGATTAAGTTGGAAGTCGTGGAATATGACAAGAGAAAATTGTTGAATTTTGTTTGGGTAAGGAATAGATTCCGAATTGCTGTTTATATGAAATTCAATACCCTTCATTTTTGAAAAGACTTTTCTCAAAAACAAGTACTTATCTTGATACTCGCTCTTCGTGTGCAAGTATATAGTTTTAAATCTCAAGCCATTCTTTGAAAAAATTAAATTAAATAGCAAATTGGTCTTGCCACAGCCTGAAGAGCCTATTATAAGGATCCTTGCATTATGTGGTAACAACTTACCATTTTTACACCATGTTGGCATTTCTTTCTCTCTTATAACATTGTCGAAATTTACTATCGGAATCATGTAAGTCACGTGTACAGCATGTGATCTGATAAGGAACTGATAAGTTATCAGAGAGGAGGGTGAGCCACCACATGGCTAGACAGAGGCTCGCTCCCTCCCACTGATAGAAGTTTCTCACTTCAACTGGCCCTCTCTTTCACGCACCCTCTTCACGAGAATGCATCTGTTGCTTGAGCCTTAGCAAATTACGAAACTTCAGATTGAAATGAAAAGCAATGTTTGATAATAATACTTCTATTATATTTTCAACGAATGTACATCATGATATTTACACTGAATGGAATGTATTTACAATAGATTATTTACAATAAATGTACATGATATTTACAATAGATTACAAAAGATTATTTTTCATCTAATAGTTGATCTTTACTAATATAACTAGGCATTGAAAACCCAATCCATTTCACTAGCAATCCTTTTTTATCACGTTTTAATATTTTTTCAATCAAATACACTTGTCTCTCCGATTCGTTTAATTGTGTTTTTTTAATTTCTTCTGCATAAAACCTACCACTAATTACTTCTCCGTTTAGATCTAACAAGCTATACGTTACAGGTTGAGAAGGAAATATAGAATGAATTACAAAATACTCTGCGCTCCAGTTTATGTTATAAGATTTATCGAAAAGAACCCTTTTCTTTGAGATTCGCACAACATCTCCTAGCTTAAATTTCGGTTTTGAATTTTTCAATTTATATCGTCTATTGAATGCAGAATTCAAAGACATTAAAACATGATTCCAATCTTTCTTCCTCACATCTTTAGGTTTCATTCTAATTGAAGTGTGCATTGTTGCATTATAATCGCGAACCAAACTGTCTAGTTGCAATATCCAGTTTTTGGTTCCATGTTCAGTTAAATATCTATAAATTTTTGCTTTAATTGTTCTATTAAACCTTTCAACTATGGAGGCTTTCTTATCGGTAAAAACATGATAATGTTTAATACTATATCTATCTAATAACGCTTTAACTTTTGAATTAAAGAATTCTGTTCCCTGATCTGTTTGGAACAGCTTAACTCCCTTATTTTTAGAAATAATTGGTTCGAGAGCGTTAAATACAGATTGGCTTGCCTTGTCTTTTAATGCTACACAATATGCAAATTTTGAAAAACAATTAATAACAGCTAAGATATATTTATAACCCTTATTAAAACGCAATAAACTTGTCATCTCAATGAGATCGGCTTGAAGCAAGTCTTTTTTACTTTTCAACTCATATTTGCGAGTGGGATAGTTCACACGTGGCACGCTATGAAGCTCTAAAGCTAGCTTAGATCTAATAATATTCATGATATTTACAACTCGAAATCAGTGGTGTTGGATGATTGTCACGGGACATACTGAGCAATCAGTTAGAGTGTTGGCACTCTATAATGTCCAAATGGGAGAGTATCAACACCATTCTCAGCAATGTACCTCTTATCATCATAAGGGCTCAAACAGATTTTTGCACATTCAACCTGATACATGGTGTGGTGGAACAAGAACTAATAACCAATTCATCAAAGTCGACAATAGCTAATCCATTTTTATTTATTTATTTTTTTTTTTTTGAAATATCTTTCTCTTCTACCATAATATTCTATGTTGTTAGTATGAAGACTTCCTTACTACTGTTCAATCAATTTTATATGTGTACATACTTAATCAGACTAAACCGGCTTCATATATTATTCTAACTTACACATAGCTTTACAACTAGAGTAGCTTGGTTTAATTCAATAAATCAACATAGAATGAGAAACATTATACAGCATTTATTTTTTGATAATTCTTTACATAATTCAAGTATATAGTTTACATTCATTAAATATGGCATGCAATAATCAAAAATTTGTACAATATCGTCTTTATTTTTCAAACTTTTGTCAATAGTTATAATAATTTTGCATTTATTTGTAACTTACAACTAATACATTTATTCCTTAAACCTCTACAAGTATTACAATTAATTTTCACATTCAAAGCTTTTAGTATTTAATAGTTTTATTCTCTCCTCAATTAACGAGTTCATCATAATTTCTGTAAAAAAGTTAAAGTTATAGTTTGTACAACATTGCTGATTCGCCACACATTTTCATAATTTCAAATGTAAATCTTACACTATCAATGTTTTTATCTGTTAACCTATCATCAATGAAATAATACATTTGAATATTCAACCAACCTAATGAATTACAATAGCAAAATTCAGGAATTTCCTTTAATTCACATCTTCGATGTCTATCAACTATATTCTTATTTATAATATAACATACGCTTATATGTTCTGACTTCTGTTCTTCACTTTTACCAGGTTTTATAAATGTTAAATATTCCTTAAACGTTAGTCCTTCTTTTCTGAAATTATTCAATTCTAATATTGTTTTCTCAATAAGTTCGAAATAACAACATCTATATTTTTCATCGATTTTATTCGAAAAATAGTTCTTATCAAATGAAATTGAATCCATCTCCAATCTGAAATTAAACATAATATGCTATCAATCTTGTTCTAGCCCACTCTCATCTGAACAAATAAATAAAAAATTCCAGATAAGTTCATTTAATTGTTCTTTTGTTAAATGTTTATTTTTTTCTGTTATACATTTTTTAATTTTATTGATAGACTCTTTAAGATGTGCACACTCACATCTCCATGAATCGGGGCAATCTTTTTCCCTGTAAGCATCATATGATGTACCGTATAAATCACAAACTGAAATATGATTATAGTTATCACTATGCCAAACTCCTAATTTTTCATAGTCTCTCACAAATGTTAGATATTTCATATTCGTCCATCCTTTTTCTGCTAACTGGTCCAATAATTGCTGATGCATCTCCAATAGTTCAGTTAGTTCACAACGATAACTTTGTATTCTCGCCATTTTTTCTAAAGAAACAGAATCATATTTACGTAATTCATTAAAATGCCTATTTATAATATATACTGAGCTTATATATTCATCAAATGATTTCCGTTCGACAGCTCATATCTGAAAACATATTAAACTATAAGTTGGAATGATCAGCGTATATAATCAATTGTAAAATATTTACTTAGTTAGTAATTGACTCTTATCTATCCAAGACGGTTCACTAAAACCGAGACGCTTTACGAGATAACGCTTTCCAACTTTCTTTAATATTCAAGATAAACTTGCATTTCATCTAAAGCTAACTCTGATTTCTTTAATTCTTGTTCATAAAATTTGTCAGCATCCAAATCTTGTTTCAATAATTCTGTATGAGGTCATTTCTCAACTATCTTACTATAAATACCACTGCATTGATCTGCATTCGTTCAGTTTGATAGTGTCAACGGTGGAGTAAACATGGATACTTCTAAGGTGTTTAATGTGCATATGCTCTGTGGTAATAAAATCAAGCCTACCAATGAGCGGTTTGGTTTGTGGCTTCTATCAGAAAACTTGTGTGATAACAACCTTGTGACAGACATTGGAAATATTGATTACACTGCTGGAGAAGAACTGTTAGTGCAGGTTGACTCAAATCTTATGCCTATAACAGAACCTTTTTGTGACAATATAATGCTTGTGAAAATCTGTGCTTTGGATGATTGTGAGCCAATGGATAAGAGACGCTTCGTTCTAAAAAAGGATATATGTGGTGCATTCAACTTATATTTAAGAGGGAAATTCTCTAATATGGTGACAGCTAAACATGGAGTCAAAGCAAAGCTGGCTTACCTATTGGACAGTGGAAGTGATATGTCTCAAAAGATTCTACAAGTGCTTGGTAAAGATGATTACAACGAGGTGAAACAAAAATACCAGGAACCAGTGGGGATACCTTACAAAGTGGAGCTTGCAGATGTCCCAATTGCTACATTGATAGAAGAACTACCGAGATTATTGGAGCAGCTGAGGAAGGTGCACTTCTATCTACTAGACTTGCACATAACACAGGACTTTGCTGGAATATTCAACAAGAATGGAATGTGTGACTTTCTAACTACAAATCATTGTTTCTGCTTTCAAGGAGAATATAAAGAAGACTATAATGTGATAGTAGATAACAATAAAACTGTTGGGATTGATTGCTTGACTTGGGTTAATAGTAATGTGAGGGTAAAAATTTATAATAAGTTGGTATGCCAAATCACAAGCCCTGGTGTAAATAAGCAGTTAGGTAACCATATTGTAGACTTTATTGCCTGTCCAGATACAAGATTACGGGAAACCTTTACCTCTGATGCAGCTAAAATGCATGGTATTACACGTTTGGAAGCTACAATCTATAACTATAGTTTAACAAATAGAGACAATAGCAAAATCTTTGACCCTATTCAAGATAGCTTGTCACTCTTGAATGATAGTAGAAATTATTTCCAAAATGCTCCAATTTATTCTGTGTCCTTGGCTAAAATGTGGAGAAAACTGACAGATAATTTAAAAAATTGTTGTTGTTTGGTCTATAATGATCTTCTACAGTATGTTTACTGGGGTAATAGCAATACCAAGAAATTGACTGGTGTACAAGTAAAGCTGCCCACTGACCCACAACATAGAAATAAAATAATTTCTTATGTTATTTCTGCATTCAGTTTCAATTTACTACCTATAAATTATGTAGAAATTTTTGAGGATCCATCAAACAAGAATAATATCAGTTTCTCACAAAAGTGTTATATTAAGAGTGGTGAGACATAATTCTCCAAGTCAACCACAGTTTTCTCTACCATATCCAAAGTTGTTGAGCTAGATGAGTTGGGCTTTGTAGCAACAGGTAACTTGATACCACAAGTCTTAAGAAAACGAGCAAACATAACTTGTAAGCTTCTCCCATACCCTGTTAAAGAGATACAGCCCACGTCTCCTATCACAGTGCTATCAGACAAAAAGCGTAAGCTAGAACTGGATGAAATTGATCTAAAACGGAGGAAAACTGAGTTTTTTGAAACCACACAGTCATTTAGGGCACAGCATAAGCAGATAGAAGAATTTGAGGAAGAAATAGAAAATTTGAGAGAGGAACTTGAGCCATATTTCCATTCACATTGGCGAAATTTTGATCTAAGTGGAGTGTACAATGTGACTGCATTTACTGTAAATAATAAAGGAAAATTTGCATATGTAGGTGTTTTAGGAGAAAAGGAAGGTTCGAAAAATGTTTACTTTGTAAAGGGGTGCCATAAAAATGTTTTTATTAATGCATACAATGCAAGAGAAGACCTTAAGAAAGAGGGTTATTTTGTAATCCCTTACACTGACAAAAAAGAAATTATTTGTCTACCAAGGGAAGAGAAAATTTGTGTAATTACAGTCAATGGTATGACAAGCTATAATGGTCATACATTTCCTAGAATAGAATCACTTAAGTTTCTGTCAGATGTATGGAAAAACTTGGAAGACACTCCCTTCACACAAAAAGAAGTGGAGCAGTATAATAACATCACAATGCTGGAAATTAAAGGGAAAGTAAAAGTAGGACAGTGTAAAAGATTGGAAGAGTTACCACAAGGTATAGAGTTAGTCATTATTGCAATAAAAGAAATGTACAATAGAAACAATACTCGCTATATTCTGCAGTTTGAAAATCTGGAAGAATTGTATGTCTCAAACTATTGGTTAGAGGAGGAATTTGAGAGCTCTAACATTGATTTGAATTATAAAATTAGAATCAAGCTAGATGTTTTTAAATATACACCCAGTAGAAATAAATCGAGAATGCTATTCCTCTATGTTGTGAAATATTTAATAATATTAGAAATATGTTTGAGTGAGTTGACATGGGGGATTTCAGCTTCTAGCAGGTGTTTTCACCCTCTCATGCTGAGTTCTAGACGAGATTTTTTTTTTTCGTCTTCTAACACATGGATGCTATTTGAAAAATGATTGAGTGTCTTATAGGAGAGAGAATACTTACAAACCGATAATGATGTGGGAGCACGTGTTGTTGGAGAGAAATTTGAATTTTTTTCGCCTTGTAGCACGCTCTCGCTCGCACGAGCCTGGAACAGAGAGAGAAACGTATGCTATATAAACAGAAGCGATGAGAGGAAAATTATCATTAACATCTGAGCCACCTTCACGATGACTTCACAATCAACATCTTCTCCATCATACATCCTGCCGGATAGCCCGCCGCAGCGCGTGCTCAACTATTGGCAGCAGCAGAAAGCTCGCAGCTCGACTACCACCTCCGCTGCCACGGCTGCCGCCTCCGCTACCTCCCCCGCCTCCTCCTCCGCCTCACCCCTGAAGAGACAGGGAATCTTCGTTCAACAAGAGAGGGGTGAGGAGATCGTGATTCCGGACAGTCCTCTGCCACAATCTACAGCGGCTACCTGGGCGCCGCGGCATGCGGTGCTGACAACGCTGAGCAACAACATCAAGCAGAAGCAGGGGAAGAGGAGGCTAGTTTTCGAGGAAGAGGACGTGCTCACTCAATCAAAGGTTAGTTTCAACAAAAATTATTATTATTGTATTAACATGTAATGTGCACAAAATCTTTATAAAATGTGAATTTTTAAAACTAATTTCCAATGGATAAAATCTTTTGTGTGCATTACAAGTCATTACTGATTCTTATACTGTGAGCGAAGACTGAGCTTGACTTCTAATTGTGCTATCAAAACAATCCGAACACAGATAAATTTTCATGATGGTTGCATTGAAATTTGGATAAAAATTCAAAATAAACATGTTTTAGTAATTTCGATAACAAATTTGAATATGTTGCATGAAACAATTCAATTATCTACCAATTTGAATTGAGTTCAAGTAATCGGAGAATTTCCGAGTTATTACTTATATATATATATATATATATATATATATATTACTTACTATATCAAATTACTGATTCGAATAATGCATAAACTGTTTATAATATTCTGTGTGAAATAAAATTATTGTTGATAAAAATGAGCATGTAATGAACTGAAATATTGATTCGAATAATACATTGTTATTTGAATTATGAAAAAATGCGTTCACATGCATAAACTGTTTATAATATTTCGTGTGAAATAAAATTATTGTTGATAAAAATGAGCATGTAATGAACTGAAATATTGATTCGAATAATACATTGTTATTTGAATTATGAAAAATGTGTTCACATGCATAAACTGTTTATAATATTCCGTGTGAAACAAAATTATTGTTGATAAAAATGAGCATGTAATGAACTGAAATATTTTTTGAGTCAATTATCTAGCAATTTGAATTGAGTTCAAGTAATCGGAGAATTTCCGAGTTATTACTTACTTTCAGTTTTGAATAGTGAATCTGTTGAGCAAGTTCTCCCTCTCTCGTATGATTTGATGATGAAAAATCTGAAACAAATAAGAGTCTAATGAAATATTTTTTCAACAGAAACGTGTGCCGGAAGAGAACTCATCCATGCTGCCGCTGATGGAGGAGGTGCGACGAAGGGAGGAGGAGGAGGAGGAGGAAGTGGAGATAGAGAACGAGATGGAATCAGAAAGCTTCCTGAAATTATTAAATAGTCGGGTCGAGAAACCGTGGACGCCTCTCTGTGAGCTGGAAGAGGGGTTACCTTACCCAATATGCGACGTGAGAGAGGCGTGCAACCAGCACGGTCGCCGAATTGTGGTCAAAATCCGGGTGCCTGGACTAAGAACAACTGATGTTTATTTGCCAGAAAGATTCGCCCGGATTTTGAGCGAAAAAGACATTCAAAATTTCAAATTGAAGTGTAAAACATTATGTCTGTTTGTAAAGCATGTTAATGCTTTTATGACAGACATAAAAATTGTTAAATGCTAATTTAGCATTTAACAATTTTTATGTCGCTAAGCACCTGGCATTAACATGCTTTACATGATATTATTATGTATGTGTGAATAGATAAATAAAATGTGTGCATATTTGATAAAAAATTGTTTTCAATTCTTACCTGTTGTTATTGTTGATAAGTTCGTAATGAATAGTAGAAACACACAGAAGAAGAAATGCTGCTTCACCTGCTCTGTTGTGAATGATATTTGAATAAGGTGACTGAGTCTTTTATAGTTTGTTGTGAGCATGCTCAGTAGTCTTTACCGCTACACACACACACACAAACACACACACACACACACACACACACACAGCCATACAGGCAAGCAGTGCTGGCTTCTCGCTCGCTCCCTCCTACATCTGTTTTAGCATGTGTTCCTGCAGATGTGGGTGGGCGTGCAATGCCAGCATCATTTCCCCCCCCCCTTTTCAAATTGCATTCACCTTTCAGATTTGAAATAATATTCTTATCATTCAAGCAATGTTATAAGCACATAGCAATCTGATACATGGTGTGAATTCATTTCCAACTCGATTGAAAATTAAACCAATTCAATTCAATTCAAGTTGATGTATTGATTAATTAACCTCAGTTAATGTTCAACCATTGAGTTGAAAGGTAATGAAAAATGGTATGTAGGAGAAAAAAGCAGAGTTCGAGGAAACAGGGTAAAGGAATCTTGAGTTCAGCGGCAAGAGTTTTTAAAGGTGTGTCAGGTTTGGCAGGTAATGTGACATCAACTATTTTAAATAAGGTAATTGATAACCTGGGAGAAGAATATCATATTCCGGGATACGAGTATTGTGGACCGGGCACAAAGGTTAATGAAAGGTTAAAGAGGGGTGATCAAGGTATAAATTTATTAGATAGAGCTTGCAAGATACATGATATAGCCTATACTCAAAATAGCGATAATAAAACTCGAGTGGTAGCTGACAGAGCTCTAGCAAACGCTGCATGGGACATTTTCAAAAATCCTCAAACACCCCTTGCCGAGAAAGCACTTAGCTATCTTGTTACAAACGTCATGAAAGCTAAAGCGGCGTTTGGTGGGTCTTTGAGAAAGAAGAAGAAGAAGAAGAATGAGAGGAGAAGTTATAGTAATGATATTAGACGCAAAGCTATAGCTCAGTTGAAAAAGCATATTGCAGGAAAAGGGTATTTTTTGAAGCCTTTTCCTCAAATAACTAGTGGGGGGAGAGTTCCACCCCTACCCCCATCATCATCATATGGAGTGAGTTTATTCCCTCAAGTTAAGAAACGTAGAACAACAAAGAAGAGTAGGAAGAAGACAAAGAAGAAGAAGGTATGAATATTGAAGGAGAATTGAGTAATTATGATTTGATTGATTGGTCAAAATTATTACAGATTCAGCTAAGAGGCATATATATGCTAGATGCATTACCCAAAAAAATTCTAAAAAACGAGAATGCCATTGTGAATTTAGCAAGGGAAAGCAAGGATGGCACACATTGGGTAGCATATAAGAAAGTTGGCTCTAATGTTTGGTATTTTGATCCAATTGGAAATTTACAACCTCCATACGAATTGGACAAATATTGGAAAAAAGAAAATGGAGTAAATATATTTTATAATGTGGAGCATATGCAACCATTAAATAGTGATTTTTGTGGTCATCTTACATTATTGTTTCTTGCAAATCAGTTGTAATTAAGTGTTTGTGGTGAACACACAAGATGGTAGTTATTACATTACGATCTAACACAAGTAACCTCTATGAACATTTACAAGAAATTATAGAATTGGATAAAAATTGTGAATGGGAAATTGGATTGATTAATTTTTCTAGTTACAATAGTATTGCAAACATTAACAAAGGAACAAATTCCAGCTTCAAATATGGTGATAGATTAATCGAGTTGGATACTGGTGCATATGAAGTTGAGGATATTATAAAATCTTTAAAGAATAAATTGAATATTGATGGGAAGAAGAATAAACTTATTATACGTGCAAACGCAAATACTATGAAGATTGAAATTCATTCTGATAAACCCATTGATTTAACACGTTCTGATTCGATTGCTAAGATACTTGGTTATGATAATGTTGTTTTGCAGCCAAATAAATGGCATTATTCCAAACATTTGGTTAACATAACAAGCGTTGACAGTATTGTAGTTGAGTGTAATTTAGCTTGCGGCAGTTACTCTGAGGGAAAACAAAAACATATAATCTATGAATTTTTACCAAAGGTTCCTAGCGGTTATTTAATAAACAAAGTACCATCACCGATTATTTATGTACCTTTGAATACGCATCGAATTCAAACTATTAATGTAAAGGTAACGGACCAGAACGGATCGTTTATTGATTTCCGTGGAGATACAATTACAATTAGGTTGCACATACGTGAAAAGTAATGGGTTATCTTATTTTCAACCCACGTTCGAATATGTGCATGCACAATCAAGTCATTAGAGAAAGGAACGAGATAGCGTCAACACCTAAAAACAAACGTGCTTTGTCGGCTAAAAGCGCGAGAATATTAGAAAAGTTGGGTTTTATAGTTGATTGGCGACATGTTAGGAGGGGGAGCGGCAGCAATTAGTGGAATTCTGGATGTGGAGACAGACCTTCAGTTTTATAATGATATTACTAAATTCCAATTTCACACTCATACAGTTTATTCGGGACAGGAAATAAAAAACTCTGACGAGGCACGTATTGGCATAAATTCTTTAGATGTCTATTCTTTACCTTGTAAATCATTCATATTGATTGAGGGAACAGTTAACTGTACAAAACCGGGAACAGAGCCGAGCGATGCACCAGTTGCAGCAGACTATAAATTAAGCAGTAACGTAATCGGCAACCTTTTTGACGAAATACAATATGAATTAGCAGGTCAGCAAATTTCTAAATCAAGATTGATTGGATTAACATCCACAATTAAAGCTATTCTAGTGAAGAATACTCTCGATAAAAACACATATCACTTGGCTGGTTTTGACAGAGCAGGATATGAGCTAACGGAAAATAAATTCACTTTCTGTGTACCGCTGAAATTAATCCTCCCGTTTTTTGAAGATTTTCAAAGAATAATTTTAAATTTGAAACAGGAACTCGTCTTATTGAGGTCACCGACAGATCTAAATTGTGTTGAGTCTACAAGTGGAACAAGCGTTAGTGTGAAAATTACAAAACTACAATGGAGAATGCCCTACATAACTTTAGAAGATCATGTAAGACTGAAATTTTTGAGACTGCTCGATGCTGACATTCCACTGAAATTAGGTTTCCGACATTGGGAAATTTGTGAATTACCAAATTTGCAAAATTCACTTAACCATTCTTGGGCAGTTCGTACCACATCGAGTTTTGATAGTCCAAAATACGTTATAATTGCATTTCAAACTGATCGTAAGAATAAAATTAAAAAATCAATATCTAATTTCGATAGCTGTGGTATTTACAATGTTAAAGCATATTTGAACAGCGAGTATTATCCATATGAAAATCTGCTAGGTAAGAAGGAGGTATTATACCGCATGTTCCTGGATTTCGCGCCCTTGTATTATAATCATTCAATCAATAGCAAACTCAGAACAGAAATTGACTTTAAAACGTTTTGTGAATCAACACTGCTGATTGTTGTAGATTGTTCACACCAACCAAGTCATTTGAAATCATCGACAGATGTTCGTATTGAAATGGAATTTAATAGTGCAGTACCTGCAAATACTTCCGCGTATTGCGTTTTAATTAGCGATCGTGTGATGGAGTACACACCTCTCACGAGCATGGTGAAAGAAGTTCAGTAATTTTATTGATAGAGCGCACCGCCTATATAAGGTGTGCATTCTGCTCAATTTAGTTCATTATCAGTTTCACCTTTGAACAGACAACATGTCCTATTCTTTGTGTTCTGATATTTTGGACAAGCCACAAACTCGCTCTATTGGTATTCAGTGCGATCTTGATAGTTTCTATTATGAAGCAAGGTGCAGTACACCGAAGCCGCTGCAGGTGGAGGAGGAGGAGAAACGAGAAGAGGAGGGGAGAGACGAAGGATTCGAGGAGCCCGACGCCGCAAAAGATAAAGAAGTGGACAAGGAAGCGAGTGCGAAAATTGCTATGGTTGATCTTTCTTTGGTTTAAACAAGATTGTAATCAAATTATTGTGAAAGAACTTAACATAATTGATCAGTTTAATAATTATATTGTGTTACATTTCAAATCACCATTTGAAAAGACAGAATTGAGTGCAAAATTGTATAACGATGTAACATGGTTAGAACGTCACTATCATAAAATAAAATGGGAAGATGGAGATTTAGAATACAGTGACTCATTAATACGTGATTACCTTGCAGGTTATGAGAAAATTTTCACAAAAGGAACTGAGAAAGCAAAGTTTTTAAGAAGATTGCATAGCAACATTCAATGTATACCAGAGGATTATCCAAAACCTGATTTCAGCTTTTTCACTAGTTCATGGTGTTATGCTGTGTGTAACATTCATAAAAATAGAGCACATTCTCGCTGTGCTTTATTCTCTGCCCAACATTATAATTCTTTGTTGTTTAAAAATATGTATCAAACAAATAATTTCTTGTGCGAAAACAATCGAATGCAAAGTATGAAAATGGCTCCGATGTACACGAATTCACAGAAAAGAAACTTTACTCGTTATGGATTCTTCTACAATGGAAAGGATTTACAATGCCTGCATGCATTGAGACTGCATAAAGCACGTACATGTTGTCTCTCGTCAATTAATGAAGAAAGACCACTTAATTACTCTATAATAGTTCCTGCCTACACTTAGTTTTCTTCATTCGCTCAACAACATGGATCCGAGAAAGTGGTTGGCTGCTGACAACGAATTGGAAGTGAGGTTAAAAAACTGTATTGATTGGTACGATGAGTGTGAAAGTGCAATTAGGAAATCAACTCCTGAAAATTATAGTTTGGCGAAACAATTGAAAGACATTTTTCTAAGCACGGTTAATTTAAATGATATAAGAGACTATCTATGTTATTATCGTCCTCATAATTTGTGTATAGATAAGCTAATTAGAATTGAAGATGAAATTATGAATAGTTGTGCCGAAATGTGTAAATAAACGTTTTCTGCCTTCAAATGATTTTTCATTCCAATATCCCATTCACGATTTTTAGTTTAGTTGCTGCTTAGAGCTAGACCTGACAACACGTGTGGGGTGATCTTTTTTATACAGACAGGAGCCCCTATAACACGTGCATCTCATCAATTTAGAAAGAGAGATATATCTTTCTCTATTCCCCTCATTCGAGACATGTCAAACATCTGCGAGATGCAGTGTTATGGTTTTTCAAAATTCAAAAAATTAACTCGTCTCTTGATGTCAATTTCATTTAATGAATTTGATTCAATTGCGAAGAATATTAAATTTTCAACAGGATGTCAAGATGTTGATTTACCGTTAACAAAAACAGAAAATGTACACTTTTCGATTTTATCTGAGATTTTCGAACTGCTCAATATTCTAGACAGCGGTCATCTACATTATGATTGTACAAATGATTCAGCATTATCTGTTGTTAAAAATTCCGATGAACTTTGGAAATGCTTGTACGATATTGCAGATAAAAAATGTAAAAGAACTTAGATCATTGTAGAGATTTATAGCATTAGATGTGAGAGAGAGAGAATTTCTCAATTCAATTAGATGTAGAGAGAGTCATTGACCTCACTCTGGATTCGCTAGTATAGAGTAATATGGATTCACTTTAATTTGTCAGTAGAGAATTTTTTCCCCCTCAAAGGGAAATTATTCCCCCTCATCTATACTGGGAGAGAGAGAGAATTTCTCAATTCACTTCAATCTGTCAGTATAGCATTAGATGTAAAAATATGGATTCACTTTAATCTGTCAGTATAGAGAGGGAATTTTTCCCTCTCAAAGAGATTTTTTTCCCTCATCTAGCATTCACCTCAATTTGACAGTATAGCATTAGATGTAGAAATATGGATTCACTTTAATCAGTCACCAAGGGAATTTTTCCCTCTCAAAGAGATTTTTTTCCTCATCTAGCATTCACTTTAATTTGACAGTATAGCATTAGATGTAGAAATATGGATTCACTTTAATCTGTCACCAAGGGAATTTTTCCCTCTCAAAGAGATTTTTTTCCCTCATCTAGCATTCACTTTAATTTGACAGTATAGCATTAGATGTAGAAATATGGATTCACTTTAATCTGTCAGTATAGAGAGGGAATTTTTCCTCCTAAAAGGGAAATTTTTTTTCCCTCACCTGGGCAAGGGGAAGGGGAGAGAGAGAGAGAGATATCTCTTTTCAACCCCCTCACCTCCACTGGGCAAGGGGAAGGGGAGAGAGAAAGAGAGAAAGAGATATATCTCTCTTTTCAACCCCTCACCTCCACTGGACAAGGGGAAGGGGAAATCTATTTTTAGAAAGAGAGAGAGAGAAAGATATCTTCCTCTCTTTTCATCCCCCTCACCTCCACTGGGCAGGGGGAAGGGGAAATCTATTTTTAGAACACCCCCCACCCTACAGGCGGGGGGAAGGGGAGGCGGGATGGACGAGGGGGGAGGGGGTTTTGGAGCAAAAAAGTGCGTCTTAAATCTTAGTTTCCCTCTACTTTCATTCCTAACCCAAGTATTTCTTTTCCTATTTCTTCTTGTCACTCCGATCATTATTCTTTCCATCGATCTTATACTAGTTCTTAGCTTTTTTATTAATTTTTCATTCAATGTCCAAGTTTCACAGCCGTATAATATCACTGGCAGAACGCTCCTTTGAAATAATGTTCTTTTGCCACTCATGTCGATTTTAGATCGGAATAGGTAATTGAAACGTCTGAACATCGACCAGCCCAACGCAATCCTCCTGGTAATCTCTCCCCTTTGACCGTCCTTTCCAATCTTTTGCCCCAAATAAATGAAGTTTTCCACTCTCTCTATTTTCCCTTCCTCCAGTAATATTTCCTCTTCTTGGCAGTTGAATGACATGACTTTGGATTTATCATAGTTCACCTTTAATCCAATCCTCCTTGTTTCGCTATTTAGTTCCTCTAGCATACAACGAACTTCTGCGCTGCTCCCTATTAGAACTACGTCATCAGCATATTCAAGGTATTTAATTTTTGGCCAATAATGTCTATTCCATATCCTTCCCAATTGAGATTTCTGAAGCATGTTTCCAAGACAGCATTGAATATTTTTGCCGAAGGAATGTCACCTTGTCTTAATTCTCTTTTTACTTCCACGACTTTCTCTTTTCCTCTCAATTTAACCTCGATTTTCATTCTCTCATAAATGAGCTTGAATATTTCTAAGTATTTTCCTCTAATACCAAGTCCATAGAGCGTATCTAGTACAGATTTTGTTGTAACGCTATCGAATGCTTTCTCATAATCTATAAATAATAGAACCATTGGGAATTTGTAGTCTTTCGAATTTCTTATCAATTCCAATAATACAAGCATGTTGTCAAGAGTTGAGAAATTTTTCTTGAAACCAGTCTGATTCACAGAAGTTGATCCAGTCAAATAGTTGTCTATCCTATACGTTATAACCGCAATAAACACTTTATATATACTAGATAGAAGACTTATCGGCCGATAGTTCTTTATCTCTTTCCTATCACCTTTCTTGAAAAGGAGTATCAGGCTGGCTTTCAACCATATTTCTGGAATTCTTCCGAATCTAAGGCATATATTGAATAGCTTTGTTAATAGATCTATTACCGTATTTCCGCCTGCTTTCAATTCTTCATTCGATATTCGATCCGGGCCGCCTGCTTTTCCCTCCTTCAGGTGATCAATCGCTCGCTTCACCTCACTTTTAAGAATCGCCGGACACTCCTCATCCTCACCCTCTCTCTCCTGCTGAACCTCGCCTCCCAAGTCGCCAATGTCGTCATTATAGAGCTTCTGATAGTAATTACAGATTATTTCCAGCATTCCATCTATTTCCCTCACCTCGACTCCATACTCATTTCTCATACAAATCATAGTATTTTTTCCAAGTTGCTGTAGCCTATTACATTGTTTGATGCTTTTCCCAAATTTGATAGTTTCTTCTAGATCCGATGTTTTCCTATTGCTTGTCCATTCGTTCCATTTTCTTCTTATAAGCTTTGAGGTTTCGCTAAATTCAATCTTGTCTCTCCCAAATCGTTTTAATTTTCTTCTTTTCTCTAGTAATTTACTTATTTCTCTTGGTATTTTTCGTTTCTTGTTCTCCTGTTCATTGCCTAGCATTTGTCTCGTTCTTTTTAGAGCGTTTGTCAATTTGCTTGTTAAAGCCTCCATATCCTCACATATATGAATAGTTTCTTCATTGATTTTCATTTCTAGTTTCTCCTCAAAAGCTAAAAGTTTCAAAACATCAGTACTCAGTCTTGTGATTTTTTTCTCATGGTACCTTCTCCGATTTTCTTTTACTCTTATTTCAATTTTAACAGGTCGGTGATCACTTCCGGTATTTATTTCATCTTCTATATCTACTTCCTGAACAATACATTTTTTATCTATGATGAAAAAATCTATTTCATTTTTAGTCTCACCGTCGGGACTTACCCACGTCCATTTTCTTTCTTCATTTTTCTGGTAAAACGAGTTCATAATAAACATGTTCTTTCCTTCCACGTATTCGACTAGTCGCTTTCCTCGTTCGTTTCTTTCGCCGTATCCATATCTTCCAACACATCTCTCACCATCGTTCTTTCCTATTTTTGCATTAAGATCTCCCATGATTATATTGTACTTGCATGAATCATTTTCTAGAGCCTCTTCAAGATCTTCATAGAAATCCTCTATTTCTTCTTCTGTAGATGCTAAAGTTGGCGCGTACACTTGTATTAGTTTAATCCTTCCTTTTAAGTGTCCTTGCAGTTTCCAAATAATGACTGAAATTCTGTGTGAGTATTGCTTGAAGCTTATAATTCTCTTCTTCGATATCTTATTAACTAAAAATCCTGTTCCACCAGTTGGCCCATTTCCATTCATGTACAAAATCATATCATTTTCTAACAATAAGCACTGCTCGCTATCTCTTCTTATTTCTGCAAGCCCCATTATGTCCCATTCTACGTTCTTTAGTTCTTCTAATAACTGTTCAACCCTCCAGTTCTCTCTGAGAGATCTACAGTTATATGTGTATAACTTTATTTTATCTGTCTGTTCCTCTTCTTCAATTATTTTCTCATATTTCCCAAGATCTTTATCAGCCAATTTCGTTTTGTTGTCCTTATCATTGCTTGTAGCTATTAATCGTGATTGCTATTGTGGTTTAGAAGGCCCTTGTGTGTTAACATCATTTTTATTCTCTCTTACTTTAGAAGTAATATATGTCTCCATGGTATTTATGTTCTTTTTCTTTCCAAGTCTTATGTTATCTTTATCCAAGTTTTTAGCATCATTGTCATCCTTCGCCCTGGGAGAGCTTTCCTCACTTCTTGGTCTCTTCTTATCCTTATTGCTCAACTCTTAATTTTTCAAGACTGAGGAGTTCACCATCGACGATTAATTTCTCTTTTTTCATGGAAACTCTCTTTCCTTGTTTCTTGTAGTCGACCATGAACGGATGTAGCTCCTTCCAGATGGCGCGGGTATTCATGTCCAGGTCTTCATTTATTCTTATGTGTTCAAAATCTTTCTCTTTTGATAATTTGAATTTTTTCTTTAGTACTTCATTCCTAGTGAACGTTGAAGTGAATGTTGCTCTAATAAGTCCGTCCTCTTTGGTAGGATCTAGCCTTTTCAAATTATCTATATCTTGATTTCTGATGTTAACACCCATATATGTTAATACCTTAACTATTTCTTCTCTCAGAGTCCAATAGTTTCCTCCACCTCTCATACCAAAAATTATCACGTTCTTGTTCCTGAAGAAACTTTCTTTTTTCCCTCGTTCTAATTGCATTTGAGATTTCAACTCCCCTACTTCATGCTTGAGATTTTCCAACTCCTCATTGAATTTACTCGTGATTTTATCAAGTTTCATTTGTAAACAGTCCAATTTATTCAACTTTTGAAGAATTTCATCCAACTTTGCTTCCATTTTGAGTATTTCAATAAATAACAAATAGTTTCCGAGGTATGAATGAATAAAAATTATTTTGCAGTAGGCCTAGCTGATATCATTAGATGGGCCAAGTCCTGTAGCCTTTCATTCAGTTCGAAATATAAACAAAGCAAAACTAAGAGATAAGAACACTCTCACCCAGCTGTAGCAGACGTACTTCGAATTGTATTGTGTATATAGATATTGTTGTATTGTGTTGAGTACAAAGTCCAAACTGCTATCTTCTGAACATTTCGGCTCTTCTGTACCAAACCTAACCTCACCTTTGAATATTATGGATTAAAATCACTATAACTTATAAATTATCCAATAAACAAATCTGATACTGATGCATAATATCAACAGCACACTATCACAACGAACTGGTCACAGTTTTGGTAATTCAACTTCCTGGAACAATCGAGATCGACTTCGAAACACAGAGCTAACAAGAACACTACTTTCCACTACAAGCGCTTATCTGATACTGATCGATTTCAATAGTAGTGATAAAATTAAAACAACTCACCTTTGACATAACAGGCTTCTCTTCATCTTTGTCAATGGGTATAGAAGTGCTGTGTACCCATGTGTTGGTGCAAATATGGTGGAGACGAACGTATGAGGACTGTGGAACCAGCGAATCTCCACGTGTTAAAGTGGTGGGGTCAAGTTCAAAAAGTGATGAGATTTCGTTGGAATGTGGAACTGACACTAAGTGGTACACTGCACTTCCTTGGTTGTCTGAAATTCAAGTGAATGGATTAATAGATCCCTTGATCTATGCCATTGATTTCACGTCATTCATTTATCAAATCACATTCATAGGGAACAAAGTAAACAAATAACGTATCTTTTCCACAATCTTAATAAGAAGTTCAAATGGAAGTTATGTGATGATCATTATCATTTTTCAAAGTTTTTACTTGAAAAACAAATGACTAAAATCATTGTCACTTTTTAATTTTTACGACTGATGAAGTCTGAAACACATCAGCTAGATATTAAACTACACTCGAAACTTTTTAGCCGATTATAAGGACTTGATAGTTTTCAACTATTACAGTTGTAAAACTACAGTTGCTAAGTACTACAGGAACAGTGTAAGTGTTAACGTCTATTAATTACTCAATTACAAATTGCTATTAATTACTTAAATCATTATTTGTTTTGAAACTTTCAAAACCAATAATAGCCATTTAATGGAAAAAACTAAAATTTCCTATTTCTATTTGTTGTTTTGAGTAAAATTACGTCAACAAAAAATATGAAATAAGTTAAAATGTATGGTGATAAGCCATCTTTTCGCTTTTTGTGTGAACGCTGTTTGAACTAATTTGCTAGATACTACAATACTAAATTAAATGTGACCAAAAGATACAGCGGTTTGCGCAATACTACAATAATAAATTAAATTTGAGCAAAGGATGTAGCAGTTTGCGTAACACTATAATCTATAATATAATAAAGGAAAGAATGAGTTTATACACGTATGGGATAGGAAATTTACGAATGACGCATTATCACGTAAGAACTACTTAACTGATCAGCTTGAAATTTTGCATATTATAGATTCTCAATTTACCAAGGATTGTTATATGCCCATTTTAAATTCTTCAAGATATCAATAGACCAAGTTTTTAGTTTTTCAACTTTTCAATTAGACCTTTGCGGAGCACGGGTTACCTGCTAGTACTAAATAAAATTTGAACAAAGAATGTAGCGGATAGCATGCAAGTTATTGCTTCTGTACTAGGATGGATAATTTTGCACCACCATTTTAGTTGTCAATATAAGCAACTTCAATTTATTCAGTTGAGAATTGAACAGCTGAGCGTTGATGATGGTCAAAATGGAAATAAACTGTACAGTTAAACTACATGACACTAGAAACAGTACCAGCTACATATGACGGACAATTTGAAAAAAGCAAGTGGTACTTTGCACAGTACGGTGTCAGTAAAGTACTAATGGAAATTATTTATTATTATCAGAAATATTTCAATCCAGAAACAATTAGCCTAATTGAATGAATTGGAAACTTCTATTTAGTTTTTTTTATTTGATTGGATTTAATGAATAAGAGAGTTAATACTAACCTCTCAGTTTCAATCTCATCTGATCAGCAGATTCATCATCATCGTCAACTTCAGCAGCTAGATAGTGACCTGTTGCCAGATGCTTAAACCTGAACAAGGAATTCCAGTGACCGGCTCCCCCCTTACAGGGATCGTGTTGTACAACCTGTCAACATTCCAAAGTCAAATTCCAACTGGCCAAATAAAATTTCAGTTCAAAACATATAGAATCTATTCTTTTCAAACTTATAAAATCATATTTTAATTCAAACTATCGAATCATATTTATTTCCATTTCTGTAAATCACACATTAAAACTGTGCTACGAGTTGTACCATAAAAAAATGGATAGTTATTGATAAATACATGAATAAACAATGCATTGTTAAATATCGACAAAGCAAGATAAAAATACATGGGAGAATTAGAAACTGCTGGCTAACATTATTATAAAGCTGTTGTTCATACGAGTTTTTTTACAGCCTATTAAAAACACATTACAATTATTGTCAATAGAATTAATAATAGAATTTGAAAGGAGTTACGGATACACCTGAATGACAATACTGGCAGGCGGCAGGCGGTGAGCCGGTACTGCAGAGCAGAGGGGCATGGCAGTACACATTCTTTCTAGTCCAGCAGTTCAATTTTTGATTATTTTTGTTCAAGTTCTTTTGTGACAATATTTAAATGAAAGCACGTACATCTTCTTACTTTTTGTTTATTTTCCAATTTTACAGATAGTACAAACTTTCAATTTATACACATCCTTCTGATACCATTTACTGCACAATTCATTCTAACCTCTCTTTTCCACCAAAATCACGCTCTCTCCATTCACTCTGACGTCATCAACCAACGTAATATTATCAACATTCCAACATATCATTTCATATTGTCTATAAAATTATAAAAATATTTTATTTATTGTTATTTACTTGTTAAGTGGAAAAATGATAATTGATGTAACACTAGCCTTTGAACCTTTTACATTTCTTTAAAATCTGAACATTTATAAACTCCATCTACTCCTCCAGACGGCACTTTGCCATGGAGAAAAATGCCGATGATTAAATGTTATAATCGATTTCTTTTGTAATGCAATTATTGAGAAATTGTATAAAGGCCATTTTATTATTAATAATAGTAGAATTTGATTAATCAATTTGATTGATAGAATTTGATAAATCCATTTCAATTTACTTTTAGTTACGTTCATTTCATCCAGGAGGTTCGAAAATTTTCTTATAACTATTAAAGTGATGGATGGTTGAATTACATTTACAGTATCAATTCTATTCTCAAATTAAATAAAAGGTGGCAAATTTCAATAGATAAGGAAACACCCAAACACTATCAGAGATGTCAGTAAAAAAAAGACACATTTTTTTTCTCTATTAAGCTCTTGAAGTTGTCACAAAGTGAGTTTTTAATTAAGAAGATTTGAAGTAATTGGGTTAATATTATTTCGTAATAAATGGAATTATTCTTGTATTTCTTTTCACTGGCGGTAGCAAGTGGAATTTTAGCATATTTTGAAAAGTAATAGTGGCTAGTTTTGCGGAGATAACGAGGTTACTGAACGCGTTGGTGTACTCCCTCGTGCCTATTATAGTCTAGTTGTAGTCTTTCAGGAGGAACACCTGTTGATCTGCCAGGTACCTTGGAGGGTGGTCCAAGGCTCTAAAGCTCTTGAAACTCTAAGAAGGGAAAGTTAATACTTCAGGATTTATTACATGCTAAACATCTCAGAAAAGGTGAATTTGTTGGTGACACAGACATTGCAGACCTTCTTCTCTATTTTATTATTTTCTTTGTAATTTTGTTTAGTTTAATTAGTCAACTCTTTTTTTTCTTATTTATATTGAACTTATTTATATTTTTTCTCATTTTAATTGAACATATTTTTATTTTTTCTCATTTTAATTAAACTTATTTATATTGTACGATGCGAATAATTATAATGATATAAATAATTGGTATTTTATTTCAAGATTTAGCATGTAATTCTGAAGTTTGTTTAATTTCTGAATAAGTTGTTTTTTCTTCTTCTGCATTATTTTGTGTGGTGTGCGGTTTTGGGCAGTGTGCCTGTCGCATCCACACTGATTCACTACATTCACTACAATGTATCTTTTTTCAAATAAATTGAAATTGAAACTGAAATTGCCTGTGAACTTGTATGTTCTAGAAATTAGGGTCACATTGTAATTAGATCACCTATATAAATATTTAATTGATGAAATATATCTATAGTTAAGATTTGATGAGATATTGTGATAAAGCAGTACATTTAATGTAATTTATTTGTATTCATATTGTAATTTTTGGTGAATACCTCAACTTCCCATAAGGCTTTACTACTAGTAGCAAGAGTAGTAGACGTGCGTCCCGTGGTCCTCAGAAACACATGTTGCTTTTTTCTGTGTTCATCCATCGTCAGAAATTTCTCCTGTTCTGCGTGGAAAAGTCTTACCACATCACCACCTTTCAGAATTTCCTCCTGGTTTTCCTTGTGCTCCATGAAAAGCGTCACTTTCCACGGAGTGTTTGTATTGACAACATTCACCTGTAACAATTATTTATTCATTGAATAATTAATATTGAAAGTCCCGTACTATCAAAAATAAACAAAGGGATAAACTATATTTAACTGCAAGAAAGTAAACATAAACTGAAATTGTATACAAGAAACCTTGAGTAGAGCGGCGATGCTGACATGTAGCTAAAAATTTACATAGCGAGTTGGAAAAAATGCATCCAAACATATGCGCCGAACTTTGTCATTAGTCTTGAACTATTGGTCAAAATATTCAACTATTAGTCAACAATTCAAATTAGTAGTATCGAAGTAGAGTTTAACTCATACAACAGTACATACAATTTTAAATTCCGGACCCGTTTCAAGACATTGGACCCTAACTTCAGGGTACCATGATACGCTTGAACATTATTTTATTAGTATTCAATACTAAATTATATGTTCTATTATGTTAAAACACATTGAAGTAAATTACACATAGACAATGATGATACCGGTACATAATAAAGTCAATGAGGAGATTCATGAAAGAAATTCTGACAATATAATAAAAGTTAGTTGGAATAATTACCTCTTTGCATCCAGGATTATCGGGAAGTTCGTAGTTTTGAGCGACATGCAGTACCTGTTGGCCTGCATTTACGGGATTCATGATGACTTTATCACCGACAACCACATTATCACCTGTAGATCTAAGCTTGTAATAGGGTAAGATATAGAACCACGAGCCCTCATTTCCATTTCCATCCAAATAGACACGCATCGCATTTTTCTCTAGCAGAGCAGGCAACCGTTTATTTACAGTCAGGTACTTGTTTGATTTCAAATGCAACAGCTGAAAACAATTAATAAAACACAATCTCTAGAATGATTCGGTAAGTTAGGGTATAGTGTGCTGTGGTAATAGCTGTAGTTTTTGTGTATTTATGGATTTTCAGATAGCCAACTTAAAGTTCAACCTAATCAAGTTCAGTTCAGTTCGAGTGACACGATCACCTACATCTGAATTAAATGTTGAGCTATTTGAAAATCCAATAGTTATACATTATCTATTTCCTCTACAGTAAGGCTTGAAAGCAATAAATAACTTTATTATTATATACGACAAATGCTAACGTCTCACTTGGATGAAAGTTCTATAACACAAATTTATATACCACAGTTGAACGGATGTACCAAATTTCAGTTTTTCTTATCTATACAGAGTGTCCCACGAAAGTTGTAACAGCCGAAGACCATACATTCTACATGAAATTTGCAACAAACAATGTCTAGTAGAATGTTTTTATATCGACCTAAGTTTTCGAGATATATGATTTTTCGATTCTTTTTTAAACATCAATAACTAGTAAACTATTTATCAAAATCTAATTCTAAGGATATGGTTGGAAAGAGGAATAAATTTCCAATAAGAATCATATAATTTGTTCCTTTGACGTTTTTGAGCGTTCACAGTTAAAATTTGGCTTTGAATTTAACGAATGTACATTTTTCCAATTTCAGCGCTCATAAAAAGATCAAAAACGTCAAATAAAGAAACAAATTATATGAATTTTAATGGAAATTTCTTTCTCTTTCCAGCCATATCCTTAGAATTAGAGGTTAACTGATAGTTTTCTACTTATTGAAGTTTTTTTCAAAATTATCGAAAAATCTATACATCTCGAACAACTAAGGTGGAAAATTTTACTATGATTTTTTTTGTTGAAAATTTCATGTAGGCCTTCTGTTGTTACACCTTTCGTGTGACATTTTAACTGAGAAAATCAGCAATTTTTGCGTAATATTCGAGCATTTTCAAGACGAAATTACTAAACCCTAGCTGAAAATCTGTAAAAAAATTTGAACATTTTCTGTTCATTTGCTTTCGAAAAAGCTGAAATAACACAGATAAACGCAGATTCTGTGTGTATCTTTGGCGAGATTTCAAAGCTCTTTCAATTCAACCTTCACCTTAGCTGAACCTGCTAAGCTTAATAAATTTTCTACAAGTTTGATTGAGTCAAGTTCTTTATATCTATCAACAGCTTTCTTATAGGCTTAATCTGCTATTAAAATTTTGAAATTTCAAGATGACAGTTTTTCTCCCAATTGTCTTCTCTTTCTTTGCTTTAGAACTCTCCAACAATGCATCGGAAAAATAAATGCTAATCAGAGGGTTGTGGAGAATTATATTTTATTTCTATATAATGCTTTATTTTAATGAACTTACTTTAATTATTCTAATGTATTTTTCAATCCTCATGATTTTTGAAGCAGCGATGAGTTGGGAATCTTCAGTTTTGCAACAATAGATCAGTTTATAATGAAAATTGGCGGGAATGATTTTGTTGCCAACATAAAACGTTGGAAAGGAAGTGAAGTTCAGAATTATGATTCAAGAATTAGAAATTGGAGTTATATTTTTCTAAAAATAAAAAAGTCCATGTTCAAGTTTTATTTAGTTCTCATTTTCGGAATAAAATTTTAGATTGAATTTGGGGGAGGGGGCAGCCCCTTGACTACGCCCATGAGCATATGTGGATACCTATATTAGAGATTTTTATTGCGGAGTTCAAAATCTACAGTTGATAGTTGATACACATGGGAGGTGTTGAAAGATTTCTCAAATTTGGACATCGATCAATAGTAGATAGATAATTCAACCTTTCTCATCATAATTTTATAGTAGTTTCATAAAATCAATAGGCTACATAAAAAATAGAAAAATTTAAAAGATACCTTAACTAAATTAGAAAATATTACTTACCTGTATTACACTGCCATACTGAACAACTGATCCAAGCAGCTTTTTATTTTCAGTATCGTTTTGTTTCTTTTCAATTTCTGCGGCATGCTGTGAAAATACAATAAATTAATTGAATAGAATATCTTTATTAGCCTCAATAGTACATCACAATTTGACATATAGGCCAAACAACACAATACAATACAGAACAATAAAACGGTCAATAAAACACTACAATAAACAGTCACAGTACATTGGACTCAAATTCAAATATACATTACATAAAGTTCATAATATACAATAATACACATTATTCAAAAATATACATTATTTTTTAATTCATTTCAAAATCCTTTGGATATAATTTTTTCTCCATATATATTCTTTGACAGAGTAGAAGAGATTACCTACGAGAAATTTTTCTAACACATTTCTAAACCTTTTGTAATTATCAAGTTGTCTTGTTTCAAAGGGCAGTCTATTCAGAATTTTGATTGCGGCATTAGTGGGGCTAATAATTACAATAAATTATTAATTTAATAAAATTTGAACAAATCGAATAATTGAATAAATTATTCATATGATACTTGTACTAGGATACCAGTTTTATTATTCCCGTTCATCAATAGAAACCATAAAGCGAATATGGCCATTAGTGAATATTTCCCTTATTTTCGAGTACAAAAAGCTCAGAAAGCACTGGCAACACGAACTGGATAAGCCTGTATAGCCTATTATTTGAGTTTTAAAAATCGTTGCAACAGAAGAATGCACTCTACGTCATTATGTAATCACTAAACCTTATTTAGAGACGTGTTTGTTCGAAAAAAGATATGTAAATCAAGCTCTATTTATTCATAATTTAATTTTTTGTTGTGGATGGCCGCGATTGCTTTGAGAGAAAATAATAGCTACTGTCGTAAAATTCTTAGTCCTAAAAATGTATTGCGTGAAATAAATATTATATTTAGACTTACATGTAAACGTTTGAGTAGAACGGCATCGGTTGTAGAGCTAGCATTCTGCTTGGCGGCTTTCCAGAATTGCTTCTGGGCAGAATATCTGTTCATGGGGCATATTTTGAACAGGCAATCTAAAAAATTAACACTACATATAAGTAACACCAGATCTTTTCGAATAGATCTTACAAATTACAGATAATTTGAGACTTTATTTGAAGCTCTACAGTTGAGACTCAAGGGAAGGAATTTGATCATTGTGTAGTATTAAAAGAAACATTTCAGATTCTTTGGCTGATATATATCAAAAAGTGTTTTTAACGAAACTATGGAGTAATGGAAAAAAGTATTGATTGGCTAAGATTATCAGCAAGACTCAGTTGTAATTTATTCACATCTACTTTTCTCGTGGAAAAGGAATTACTTTTCAATTTGAGATTCCAATAATTCAAATATTTGAAACAGCATTTGAACTGTTGTGAATCAACCTACAGTAAATCCACCTGATGATTTCCTTCAAGCATCAGTCAATTATTTGTTTACTTCACTCCAGAGTTTGTTTGTATAGACTATAATAGGAGCTATGTGTACTAAAAAGATAAACGTTTCTTGAGAAGATTTAACTTACATATTTATACAAATTTTATTTCTCTCACCTCTGAACTTTTTAGGAGGATTGCCCAGATCCCCCGCTTCTGGACACACAACTGTTCTATCGTCGACCAGTCTGAAAGGAAAGATATTTTTTCATTTCTTTGTAGTGAAACGACAAAAACATGACATATCTTTTATTTCCGTCGACTGAGAAAACGATTCTGAAATCTACAGGTATAAAAGATTTCAGTGGGATATGCAATTTACCGTAACCTTTCATGAAGAAAGATTAAAATAATATTATGTTAATGTTAATTTATTCAAAGTCATGACAGGCTATTTTAAATTCGGCAGGGAAGTATTTTTAGAATCAACCTGTTGAATCTCTCAATGATTAATTGAAATAATATGTGCTAATTAATAGGAATGAAGAGATCAGTTAATAATATTTTAGGGAAAATAGTCAGTTGTAGTCGTGAATTCAATATTGTTCTATAACAGCATGAACAATAGGGAGAAAGAATAACACTTTTTGAAGAAAGACAAGAAATATAATTGATCAGAAGTCCAACTTGCATGTTTCATCAGGTAGAATCATAATCTGTTTTTCTCTTAACGGCTAAGCCTGAAGAACATTTTCCTTACTTGTGAAAGAAAATAAATACTAGGCTACTGAAAAAATGTTATAAATATTAATGACAAGAAGAAATGAGTTAATGTAAAAAATGTTATCTTTGGATGTGATATTTGAAATGTGTTTATAAAATTCTATAATATTTAAATTTCAATATAAATATAAATTAAAAATAAAAAATATCTCAAGTCGACTGTACTTTTAATTTGAAGAGTGATATGAATAAATGTATTTGACAGAAACTCACCCCAATGTACTGAGAAATCCACAGACATTGCCTTCAGCGAATAGTGAGACTATATCGCCAAGGTGAAGGAAACTGGCCGACCCTGCTATTTCGCCCATCATCATGCAAATCGATTAATTGAACAGCTTTTAGCTGCAGACTTCATAATCTGGAAAAGTTCACAAAGTGTTACAAAAAGGAATAGGAAATCATCAAGTTCGAATCACCTAATCAGCCAGAACCAGGAATAACTATCAATCCCAAAATTATTAGTTCGTCAATATTTTACACAATCTATTAACTTATACGATTTTGTCTATAGAATAATACCAAAAAAATCAGTTGGCAAACTACATGAACATTTGATTATTTATTTTTTAATTGGGCCTTTAGATTTCTTAACTATCTGTAACGATTCTATAATTCGATCAGAGTATTCTGAATTCTGATCTTCAATATCAATTGTCTACACAAGCTAAAAATATAAGGCATGTATACTTTCGAGAAAAAATACTTATTGTAAAAATGTCTATTGTAGCCGAATACCTAAAGAAAATTCGTAAGGTAATTTGTTGGTGGGAATGCCTTACGGGAAATTTCCAACTGACCTTAAAAAGTAATTCGAGCAGTCAATACGAGCCCGGCTACACAGCGAACAATCTACGATCCTAAACGTTTCTATATCTATATGTTTTCTCATAGCAGATAGTGGACGCTACCTTTAGGCAGATAGCCTAAAGTAGCATAACATTTTTATAAAAATTGTATGCACTACACCAAGTAAAAATAGGTCCACATCAAATTTAATTCAATAAACAACATTAAATTAGGCCTATGTGCAGTTCACAGAAGAACCAGAATTATCGACATTTAAAAAACACAGTAACCAATCTCTGCAATACTGAGATTTTTCACAAAACAACATCAGCATTTTATAGGTTATCTTGGTCAACTGACCTACTTCACTACTTTAGTATTCTATAATAAAACCTAAATTAATTAACGAATCTTATCTAGTTTTTAATATCTCAATAAATAGTACTTTCACGGAATAACTCATCCAATTGCTTTCAGAAATAAGCGAGTTGGTACAAGAATGAATAGCCTATTATCGAAATGTCAATTTCTACTTGTAACTAACTACAATAAATTATACATTATTACCTTTCAATTACAGAATCCATTTTATCGGAAGAGATGCGCATATTTTACAGGAGTTCTTACAAACAAAATAGTTCTCTGATTCTCCTAATAAATTATTATTAAGATATCTAATAGATGAAACTCAACCAGCCTATCAGTACTCAATAGCAGAAGCAGATTATTTTTCTCAGTACCGATATTATCGATATCAATGAGTATCGATACTATTATTCGATAGGTCCGATATTATATCGATATTACAGATGATGCTTTAAACTGTATTTGAGTTGACAAGGTCCGTAATTAACGATTTGGATAATGGTAAGAAATGCCTTGCAGTATTTCTGGATCTAGCAAAGGCGTTTGATACAGTATCTCATGGCATCTTACTGAAAAAGCTTCAGGCTATGGGTGTAAGAGGTGTTGTCTCAGAATGGTTCAAGTCATATCTGGAAAATCGTAGGCAGAGTCAGGATTGGGAGAAACCTAAGTGCAGGAGATGGCCATGAAAAATGGATGGAGGAATAGACATGATGAAAAATGTTTATTATGCAATAGTCGAGTCCATAGCAAGATATGGCATTTTGGCCTGGGGAACTACAAATCTCTGCCACATCGATCCTATCTTCAAGGTTCAGAAGCTAATTTTTAGGATAATAGGAATAGGACGCAAACATCCACTCTTCCCTTCAGTACTACTATACTCGGAGCTCAGCATCAGACAGATTTACATTCACAGACTTCCAACATTCACCAGAAAGAACCCACAACTCTTCATCAATTTGAATCACGCAGAAGGAACATGGACTTGGCAATTCCTAGGATGACAACATCAGCTGCTCAGAGGTCAGCCACATATTTAGGACCAAACATTTTCAATAAACTGCCAATAGCTATTAAAGAAACAGTTCCAATCAATTCATTCAAATCGAAAACAAAAAAGTGGCTCCTGTCCAATAGAATCAATCATGGAGAACAATTAGTTCTATGAAAAATTTTCCATACGGTACTGTTTCATTCTCATTTTCTTCATTATAATGATTTTTTTCCCATGAGTATTATAAATGTTTTTCTATGTTGAATTTTTATAAAATTTCTACATCTTAGGTTATCAATTTACTTTTTTACATTATTATTTGTGTATAGAAATGTGGTTTTTATGAACTTCTAATGACTCGCAAAATGTATCTTTATTAGAATTTTTAACTTTTGGCCAGGCCTGGGTTTAGGGTGAATAGCGCCCTGGGCTACACACAGCTTTGCACATTTTTGCGGCTACAGAGTAGTAGTTTCCAAATATAAATTTTCTCTACAGTGGAATATAACAAATAAGCAAATAAAAGATATTTTAAAAAATGGGAATTTGGGACCCCAAATATTTGGCGCCCCCAAATATCTTGCGCTCTGGGCTATAGCCCAGTCAGCCCACATATAAAATGGGGCCTGCTTTTGGCATAAAATCTTTAAACAATAGCAAAATTAGTGGCATCCCGACACATATTCATATATAGTGGGGCCACATTTTCTTAGATCAGCAAGTAATCAACCAATTGTATTAATACTTTGTAAATAATTGTGCCTTATATGCTTTTTGTAATCATGTCTATGATTTGAATAAACTCTTCTGGTCGTGTTGTACCCTTGACCAGAGACATTATTATTATTATTATTATTCAATAGTTACATATTATATCGATATTCTTATTTGATCGATTCAAATTGATATCGATATTTCTGTTCAGATATTGAATATTGAAATAATTATATTTTGACGTGACAACGTCTTATAAATTGGTTTGCCGGGAGACACTTCAAGAAACTGCGTTACGTTCCCACGTTATGCGCTCACAATGAGAGCGAATGAGAGCGTTCGTTTTGGTTCACGGTCGTCTGGAAAGAGCATGAATAGGAGCAGTGGCGAGCAACGCTCGCAGCAGCAAGCCCAGCAAGCCCAGCATTCACCTGGAGAGAGAGTGAAACGGAGCAGTCAACCTGCGCAGGCGCCGCAAGCAATCTCCTGCGACTGCGCCAGTAATTCAAAATGTCAAGTCAATGGTTGTCTCTCTCGCTCTTAGGTGGGCGCTGGCTAACCATGCCCGAGTGGAAGGGACGCGTGCCTCTCACTCACTCTCATTGTGAGTTATTATTTTTCTACAAATGCGCGTAAAGAAAGAATTTACATACTCAATTCTCCTTGCAAAACAGCTTATTTCTGTTTTGATATTCTTTTTTAATCTACTTTTTCGCTCGCTAACCATCTGTGCATGCGCAGTAGATTTTCTTTACGCTCGCAAATCATTCGCGCATGCGCAGAAGTTTCTTTACACTCGCTAATCAGCTGATGATAAGCAGCTCGCCAAAAGACAAACCACTCTCAGTAGCAGCTTCTCTTTGTCTCAGATACAGAGTAACGGCCAGCAACGGTCACAGTTATCACATAGTTATTCAAAAGTATTCTTTGAGTATCTATAGTGAGGTCCACGTTATAATGGAAGGTGTGATTTGCAATGATGTTGCTATCCTTGTGTATCATTCAACAAAGCAGATCTCTTTCAGGCATTGCAAGGTTGCCACATCGTTTATCAACAATGTAGAAATTCAACTATCTGACAAAATAGGGTTAAGGATTAGGTTTTATTTAGATTATATTTAATAATGTTTCATAAGGATAGGTTAGGTTTTAGCTTTGAAATTGCAATATGCTAGAAGGGGCTAAGGTCCAGGTGGAGTTATGTTTTTTGTTGTTTCAAAGGTGAAAGGATAGGTCAGGGGGTTAGGATTTCGCTTTGAAATCCAAAGTATTGAATGTGAAAGGTTAGTGGTTGGGTTATTTCAAGTTATATTTAAAATTGTTCCATAAGGCTAGGTTAGGTTTTTGCTTTAAAATTGCAATATGCTAGAAAGGGCTAGGGTACAGGTAGAATTATGGTTTTCGATATTTCAAAGGTGAAAAGATAGGTTAGGGGGTTAGGATTTTGCTTTGAATTGCAATATGCTGGAAGGGGTTACGGGTTTTCACAAAGATTTATGTTTATTAATGTTTTAAATATAAAAGGGGTGGTTAGGGGGTTAGGTTTTTGCTTTGAAATGACAATATGCTGACTTAGCTATAGTGTTTTTCAACATTAGTTAAATAACAACCGTTATATTCTATTAATTATATTATTGAAAGGTAATCTTACTTTTATTGAATGAAATGATGATAATATATTGATTATTATATCGAATTTAATGATAAATCATCATTGGATAATAATATCATCATCAAAATGGAATGACGGCTCCAGTTACGGTGCTCGGTAACCATCATCACAATGAACCTTATATTCAAAGATCTGACTGAATGGAACGGGAAAAAACCGTTACTAACGCATGCGCAATACTGTGCTGTCTGAGACCGAGAGTGGTTTGTCTCTCAGTCAGATCTTAACCTAAAAAGTCGGTAATTGTACCGATTCTACAGCCATGATGGATATCAGTGGAGACGAATTATTATTAAATCCGCCAGTTATAAGTAATTTAACAGGTTTGTGCAGTTGTAGGAAAAATTTTGTATGTAATTCACGCGTAATGCTTCTTTATCACTCTTGCAAAATTATCACGCTCTGCTTCACGTCGCATGATAACCGTTTTGCGTGAGCGATAAAGTCGCGCATCACGCTCTTAATACATAAATAATAGCTATTTTCTACAACTGCGCGTAAAAATAGCTATTTCGCCACACTGCACAGAAAACAGCTGTTTTCCAGTCCTTACGTAGATCTGAAAGACATTGTTTGCAGATGACAGTCATCTGACCTCATAACAGGTTTCTTTCCGGCTAAGGCTGGAAAGAGTACCCTTTCCGGCCGCTAAATTTCAAGTGTGCTAAACAGCTGATCAAAAAACTTTTCATCATTTGAGTTTATTATTCAATAATTAAAACATTTATAATAATATCATTTTATTGTCATTTGGAAGAATAAAAAAGTATAAACTCAACCTTCTAAATAATTGAGCATACCTAATCTTTTAGGTTATTTAGACAAATCAGAATAAAAAATAAAAATACTTGGACAATTTCCTGATATTCAGATTACCTCAGATTTGCTAGATCTATGACCTTCCACTTTTGCTTTTGGAAGTGCTCAATATCAAATTCAATTTATTTCTCAAAAAACATACACAATTATAATAATATAATATTATAACATCTAAAAATAATACAAGAAAATTACTATTAAATATATAAAATGATCCCAAAACTGCAGTATATATTTTATGTCCATCTATGTTTAAGGAGTAGCCTACAAGGTAAAACCTGTGCGTAGACCTAAGTTGCAGTAGTATATTTATTAAACATTACATGCCTCTGATACATATGACTCCTATGAGTTCTAGACAATCTTACATAGGGTGTGAGCAGGTCACCGTTTTGTCTGGTATTGTAATTATGGTTATCACTATTTTGAAGATAATTTCCCAAATTGTTTCTCACCTGGATTAGATTGTAGTAAATATACAATGAAGTCACAGTCATTATACCGAATTTAATAAAACTCTCTCTACAGGAATCTCTTTGCTGCAGGTTAGCAATAATTCTGATGACTTTTTTCTGTAGTATTAACACCCTTCCTGCATTGCTGCTGTTCCCCCACAGCATAACTCCATAACTGATGAGTGAGTGGAACAGGCCAAAATAGGTCATCAGTAGTGTTTGAGTACCTACGCAATATTTTAACTTCCTTATAAGATAGACTACTCTTGAAATTTTCCTGCATACAAACTCCACTTGCTCTTTCCATGTTAACTTATTATCTAAATATAAACCTAACAATTTGACTGATCTATTCTCACAAACATTGTTCGCCAATGAAAAATATATATTCTCAGTCTTATCATTATTAATTGCTAATCTATTAGATTCAAACCAGGCCGTAGACAATTGGATACTCTCTATCAACCTTGCTGTAACGTCTTCCTGTCTTTTTTGAGAGCACATCAATGATGTGTCGTCTGCATACAGTATTGGTAGACAATTATTAGATGATACACTACAATGAAAGTCATTCATGAATATTAGAAATAGGAATGGGCCCAATATCGACCCTTGAGGTACTCCTGCTATCACCTTTACAACTTCTGACTTCTTACTGTTTATAATTACAACTTGTCTCCTATTCTGCAGATAAGACATGATTACATTTAGCTCACTGCCCAAGATACCATAGTGGCGTAATTTATTCTCTAGAATAGTGTGTGATATGGAGTCGAATGCTTTTTGTAAATCTATTAGACACACACCTGCAATTAACTTATTCTCAAATGCTTCTAATATCCTATTAACAACAGTCTCAACGGCTGTTATGGTAGAATGTTTCGGTCGGTAACCATATTGATGTTCATAGAGTAAGTCATTGGAATTAAAATAGTCGTACAATTGAACAAACATACAGGCTTCAATAATCTTACCTATTATAGGAACTAAAGCTATTGGTCTGTAACTATTAGGCTGCGTTTTATCACCTTTCTTGTAAACCGGAGTTACCTTACTGAGCTTTAAGCAATCTGGAAATTTTCCACCCATAAGAACTGAATTAATCAGAAATGTAAGAGGTGTCAGTATACCTTCTATGAAACCTTTGACAACGACATTGCTCAGGCCATAAATATCACCTGCTGATGAAGTGCTTAGATTTCTTACAATGTCAAGAACCAGCTTTGGTTCCACTTTTTTCCATTTGAAATTATTATTTTCTAAGTTCAAAGGCATTTTAAATTTATTTAACAAAATTGAATGATTCTCAGAAGGTACGTTACTAGCATTAATAGCACATGATACATTTATAAAATAATTGTTTAAAACATCTGCTGATATAGGTGGCTCTTGCTGTTTATATCCAGAAGTTGCTGACTCAGTTTTTATAATATTCCATGCCGTTTTACACAAATTTTTTGCTCTAGCAATACAGTCATCATTGGTCTTAATTTTAGAGTTTGTAATGGCTTTCCTATAATCTCTTTTAAATTTCAAGAAGTTTTGCCTATCTTCAATGTCATGACTATACTTCCATCTATTATACAAAATAATCAGCCAATTTCTCATATTTGCTATTTGAGGTGTGTACCACTTATTACAAGATTTTTTCTTAGCACTTTCAACATAAGTAATTACAGGACAACATATATTAAAATGATTCAATATTACATTCATAAAATTTTCAAAAGCTACATTCAAATTTTCATTGTAACAGTTCTGAGACCAGTTAACATTCAAAAATCTATTCTTAAGTTCTAATAATCTATCATCAGTTATTAATCGTTTGGTTACAGTCTTGTTTCGTACATTCCCAGTCTCAGAATCTTGTACAGAAATCTCCAGCCACACCCCTGCATGATCTGACAATCTTCCTTCACCCAGCAATGATACTTTACATAAATCAGGTTGAATATCAGTGATAATATTATCTAGGCAAGCTTGCCCCCTAGTGGGCAACTTATTCGCACAATAAACATTAAAAGACCTAAGAAGATTTAAAAAATCATTACAAGCCAAACTGTTTACATCCAAGATATTTACATTAAAATCTCCTGCCAATATAATAGATTTACAACATTTTGTGAGAATATATTCCAACAGATTTTCAAGATACACAAAGAAAGTCTTTACATCAGAGTTCGGAGTCCTGTATACATTTATTACAATAATAGAATTCTCAATAAGCTTGATGGCTGAAGCCTCACATAGAAAATCAGTGCAAAGATTGGCTACGTCGATAACTTCAAAAATGTTATCTTTCTTAACATATATGGACGATCCCCCGTGTGACTGTGGTGGCTCTCTACAATAGAAACTAGCAAGCACGTAATTAGATGGCACATAATAATCTATTTCATCTTTCACACACCAGTGTTCACACATACATAAAACATCCACTGGTTTGTTTACAAGTTCAGCTTCTATCATACTCAATTTATTTCTGATGGATTGTATATTAATATGAAGAATAGATAATTTCAATTTATTAATAGAAATATTTCTATCAGCACCACCTTTGAGATTGTTACGGTTATAAACTGGAATCTTATATGAATCACTTGTCGAAATGGCAACATCAGTCACAGTTTGTGTGCATACAGGCGTAGTAATCGAATCAGACCTTCGCTCCTCTACTCTTCTAAAAAAGAACCATGTTGGGGAGTAATAGGAGGAAATGAACTCAAGTATGTGAAATGATCATTCACACATTCTACAATCCTATCACTCACGTATTTTTTCCCAAGTATATTCAAATGCATACCATGGCCTGTGAAGAATCTTCGTCTCCGTCTTGGGTTGCATCCATTTTCCACTAGTATTTCGGGTCTCAGTTCTCTTTCATGCTTCCTGAATACTTTTCCAAATGACTTCTCAACTACCTCTTTATAAATATCCCATGCTAATCTACGTTTTCCTCTTTTGTTAAGGTGCAAGCCATGACCTGTATGTAGTGATCTTTCATATGCCCAAACACTAACAATCTTCACAGATCCCCCTTGATAGAACTTAGGTATATTTCTGATGACTCTATTGATACGATTGATTCTGATGTTTTCTATCGAATTCTCTCGAAGATCGTATCTATATGGAACAGTAGTGAGAATAAAGTTTGCATGCTTGTATGCCTCTATCACTTTCACAAGACGTTCTGTAAAGTTTTTCAAGAGATCCTCTGTATTTCCATCAGCACTGAAACTATTTGTGCCTCCTATCAAAACTACATAGTCACTTGATTTAGTGCTCTCAATTTCACGTTTGCAGAGCATATTCTCGATAACAATCTCCATTGGAGCACCTGGTGCAATGTGGGTGGTAGATTTATAATTTGAAGGAAGTAATTTGTCAAGAGCATCGTTTATTCCTCTCCCATGACTATCAGCCCATATTCTAACATTAATATCTACGTTTGTAGGCGAATCGCAAGAGCTCAAATGTTCACTTCTTGATGTGTTGAAAGCAACAGTAAGATCTTCCATTTGAGATTGAATTTTCCTTGCCTTCTCTAGCTCACTGCCTATAGATATTATTTGGTCCATGAGACTCACATTCTCTTCAAGTAGGAGGTCGAGATGACTTTTGTCCAGACCATAAGGAAGCACATGAGGAATAATTTCACCATTTTCCACACTAGTCTGCGTAGCGCCATCTTGTTTCTGAGTAGAGCCAAGAGTGTCAGTGCACTGATAACCCTCTTCTATTATCAATTTTTCCGTCTGAGTGCTTGCACTGCAGACAGATGAAGTCTTGCCTAATACACCATTACAGGATTGACAGATATTGGATTCTGTAGGAGTGCACTGAGCACTGAAATCAACCATTTCCCTATCCGTAAGCTCTAGTATTCGTAGATCATTAGCTATAGATCTATTTATAGCAGCATCCCATTGTTCACGCAAAGTAGCAATCTCTCTTCTAAGCATTTCATTTTCAGTTATCAATTCATGAGGAATAGTTTGAGTATCCCCATCAACGAGACTATCTTCATTATTACAAAAACGGTCCATAACTGAGATAGAAGTGTTTGTCGGTGTTGAACACAAACCAATTGAATCCACTTCTGTGTTTGTGAGAGAAGGATGTGAATGATCATTCTTAATCTCAATGATATCTTTCACCAAATCGTCAGTAACTAGTGTCACTTTACATGACTTGCTCAGGCAGCGCCATACAATTTGCCCAGAAGACTTGACATTACATTTTCTGAATGAATATCCTTTATAAGAAATCTTTTGGTTTCCTTTGTTTGTTAGCCCCAGTATAATTTCTTCCATAATTTTGACGAGGTGATGCTACTTGAGAGGAAAACAACTATTCAGTGATGACCAAATATTTCATTACCAGAGTAAAGGAGAAATAGAAAGGAAGTGAAAGTGCCAAGAGAGCGGTCAAAGCAGGGAAATATGGAAGCTCCTGAAGAGAAAAGGAATATAGGAAAGGAAAAGAAATTTAAGTTACAGGGGGTAATAAGATCAGTAGACTCTCACAGTTGTCAAAACAGATTCAGATAATAATTAAACGTAGACCCGCAAATAGTTGTTTTCAAAATTAGTTTTCAAAACTGGCGCCTGTGTGCAACTGCCTTCGAACCGCTGCTCAGTGGAAACAATCAAGCAAACACTGCTTCGTTGCCAAGGAAACGCAAGACGCCAGAAACCGGCGAAAGAAAGAATTCCATAGCTCTACGGGGAGCCCTTATCTGAAGCGATAAGCGATAACACTCGAATTCTGAAATCTAATAGACAGCCGTACACTAGCTCTTATCTAGTTATCTTTATCTTTTATCGAGACGGTAAGCACAATTTCACGTCAACAGCTCTAGCAGCAACAATTCTATCACTCAGTACAAGTCAATATTGCCGTGTTTACCGCGTTCCTTCGAGACGAGCAGTTACTTGTAATTGCAAGTGTAACAGCAATGAAATACAGTAGTTGGAATAGTTGAGGTTATCAGGGGACGAAGCAGTACAATAAATACATACCGGCAGTCCGAATCGAATGCACATGTAAGAAACACTCACTAGCTACATATATTTAAATCAAGTTGTGATGCAACCTCGGACCAATTGTACTTCTTAAGATTATTTATCAATCATGGTAGTTTATAGATTTTCTAGTGTTAACACTTGGTTCAGTTCTACCAGTATTTTTTCCAAGACCAATGTTTATACAAGTCAGATAGTGGTCAGTAAACAATAAACAATTATTCTTATATATATATATATATATATAATATATATATATATATATAATATATATATATATATATATATATATATTGTTTATTTTTCTGTGTGGCGAAAAATAGCGTTCCCACCATGGGCAAAAATGTTTTTCTGGCTCTCAATCTTTTCCAGTCTTCAGCCTACAGTCCTCATTTTCGGCCCTAGGTGCGAAATATACTAATTTATGTATTAAGAGCATAATGTGTGACTTTATTGCTAGCGCAAAACAGTTATCATGCGACATGAAGCAGAGCATGATAATTTTGCAAGAGCAATAAAGAAGCATTACGCACGAATTACATACAACATTTTTTCTACAACTGCACAAACCTGTTAAATATTACTTATAACTGGCGGATTTAATATTTATTATTTATTTATTTACCAATTCACTAGAAATTTACAAAATAACACTTATCAACTAATATACATTGGTGTGGCTGGAAAAAGAAGCCTTGAGCTCCAGCCACGAGTTCGAAAATATTCTTTAAATTATTGGTACATTTGCTGTGATAATATTCTAAAATACAAACCAAAAGATAGTAAACCAAAAACCAAAAATATGTATAAATAAACACACAAAATCAATTCTTGAATCAAAAATCAACAAGCCCAATAATAGAAATAGGTAATATAGAAATTATAATAATAATAATAAAAAAAAATTCTTTTAGGTAATCAAAAAAACCAAGTTTAAACTAAGCGTGTTAAAAACGGGGCGATGTCAGTATACACCACCGTCAAAGTCAGACACATCCATCCTAGCACTGAAATTCAGTCTTGTTTTGGCGGTGGCAACTTTTGTAGTTCTTGTGCTGAAAAAGAAGTGTCTTGTTTTGGCGGGGCGAGTCCGTGACTAATTTCTCTACCTGGAAAACAGTCTCTGGTTGTCGCTATCAGCTTTTGTCACTTATGTCAGGTAAGCTGGCAGAAAAGCTAGGAAGTAAACTGGTTTGAATTTTGGCACAGACTGTACTTTCTTTGAAATACTCTGTTTATAACTTAGTGTGACTGTAGAAGTGTGTGTGTGACCACCATTAGACAATACTCCTGCGTGACATTGTCTCTTATCTCAACCTTATTTAGTTCTATTGCTTACATTCTCATTCTCTCTCTCTCTCTCTCCCCCTCACTCGACCCCTCTCTATCACTCCTGCGCCTTTCTATCGCTCTCTCTCTGTCTCACACACACTCTCTCCTCTCTCTCTCTCTCCTCCCTCCCTCTCTCTCTCTCTCTCTCTCTCTCTCTCTCTCTCTCTCTCTCTCTCTCTCTCTCACCCGGTTGTGTGCTAATGCTCTCCTTTCTTCAAAACCCCTTAGGGTTTTGTTATTATTTCATACAACAAACAGACATATTAGACATATTATCTTCAACCTATCTTGAATTTGACTTTCCCATGCCTAGATTTGTGAATTTTTTTGTGTCAATAATATTCATTACTATAAACTCTTGCTTGTAATATTGTGAATTCCCCCATTCCACTGAGTAGGATTGTATAATATAGTTAATGAAGCATCGTACTGGAAGGTTGATGGTTGAATGTGAGAGAGGGCCGGCCATGCAAAAAAACTAAAACTGCAATTCAATTGAATCCTCACTTCTTCACTTTCTCACTATAGGCCTACATCCCTCAGAAACACACTCTCTTGTAAAATACTCAATCCCCTACACTGAAATAATTTGATTCCTTCAAGTTATGCGCTCCCAACTTGATAATACCGCCCGTTGTTCTCTCAATAATATTTGTTGAACGAGCGTTAGCAAGTTCTTACTTTTTACTCAAGTTCAAAGTTGTTGCCAGTCTGTGGGTTTGCTTGTTTGTTTGAATGCACTACAATAACTTGAGAAAGAGTTGATCGATCAGCTACAAATTTTGAACACGCACTCGTCGAATCTTTTTACAGGTCAAGTTCGTTTAACAACAGAATATTTTACTCACTTCTTCGTCCTTTTTCAGGATATAAAAGTAACATTGAAAGTACTACATGAGACAAAATAACTTGCTTCTGAGTGTCTGCCTGACTATTATTTTTCAGTAGCATACGCATAATATTAATGATACAAATTGTGTTGGCAGTTGCTATGTCGTTGGTATTATTAATTTGACAAAATTTGAATTTTGATTCTGAATCATTTACCCATACGGAGAAACCTATGAAGTTCTATGGATTCACGTAGGCCTACAGCGTTATATTAATAGGAAAACAGCTTGATGTTCCTTTTCCAAAGATAATTTGACAGTGAGCTCCACTGGGATTCCTATTCAAATTTTTAAAAAATCTGTAGGTAGCTTCAAAATTTAGGTCTGCCATCTTCGTTCCGCCACATTGAATCAAACATTTTCTTTGGGAAGGTTTTAATACAAGATTCAAATAAAGAATTTCAAGAGACAATGAATGGTGGAAATCGCTATCAATATATCAAACCGTTTCAAAGATATTCACATTTTCGTGTTGAAGTTTTTGGATATCTGTGATACAGAAATATTGCTCGCCTAGAACAGGATAGATTATTCATCACATATTTTTATTTTTATCGTTCCCTAGCAACCTATGTTAAGCGTTTATATAGTCGCTGCTAAGAGAGATATATGATATGTGATAGATATATACCTGAATAATAGTCAATAGTCAAAATTCTTTATTACATATTCTTCAAGAATAGCAATTGGTGTCAAGAATAAATATATATAAATATATATATATATATATATATATATATATATATATATATATATAATTATATATATTTGAATTGTTTGTATTTACAATTATATATTTTGTTCACTGCCAGTCTGTGTCTCCTGTTTCAAGAAATTCACACAGTTCGTACATGGGCCTTCCTTTGAGAAACTCACTAAGTCTTTTTTTCAATGTCACACAGTCCAGCCTCTCTATCTTCTCCGGTAGGTGATTCCACAGTTTTCTGCCCACGTATGAAGGTTTCTCTTCGAAGATTGCAGTCCTGTGCCTTGGGAGTACATAGTTGTCTGCCTGCCGAGTGACGTATTTATGAACATCTGTGCCTCTCTGGAGATTTAGTCGGCTAACATGGGTGATGACTTCCATGATGTAGATGTTGGTCACCGTCATGATGCCCAGATTATTATTATTATTAGCGTATGGCAAACACATAGACACACACATACACACACATGAATTCACAAAAATATGTGCAGGTTTTTGACCTTTGTCAGCTTGAAAAAAATATATATATATAAAACAAAATAAAACCATCTATCTATGTTATAGAATAAAATATATGACAAATAAAAGTGTATATATGCACAAGGAAATAGGAAATAATCAAGGAAATAGGAAATAGGAAATAAGGATGATGCCCAGATGACGGAAGGCATCTCGACATGTCTCTCTTTGTTTGAGACTTGCCAGTGTATTAAATACTATATTCGACTAAACAACGAGTGAACCAGAAGTGAACTTGCCAGATTATTTAATACTATTAAATACTATATTCGACTAAACAACGAGTGACCCAAATGAAGCGATTTAAAATATGAAAAAAAAGAAAAATGGGAATGCGAAAAATATTATAATATTTGGAACTCCATAACTTATCATTTAATTAACAGACATTTATGGGATTAGTAATTTTCTGCGAGTTTTAGGATTGGTGATACCACCGTTGCGCAAGAGGTGGATGATGTGGAACTTGCAGCAATTTAAAAGAATATATTCTAAGTTATTTATTTTGTTGCCAAAGTTGTTTTAGGTAGTTTATAATCTCTCAATTATTTTTCATTCCATATATATTATAATAAATTACTTTGAAAATGAATTGGTTGTTTACTACATTATACATTATTTCAAATATACAAGACCGTATGAATCACTGAAGGAATGCGTCGAGGATATGGAACAATACTCAAGATCGAACATGCTGGAAATAAATGGTATACCCAAAAAACAGGATGAAGATGTAACAGAAATCATTTGTAGAATGAGCGAAGCATTAGGACACAAAATAAAAGCAGATGCAATCGACATTTGTCACAGACTTAAACAACGAAATGAAAACCTACCTCCACCAATCGTTGTCAAGTTCGTTCGTAGAACAGACAAACAAGTAATATTGAATAAAAGGAAAGTTACGAGGCAGTTTTCTACAAAGCAGATGGGAGAAACAACGGACCATCCAGTCTATGTGAATGAAAGTCTAGCACCTACGCGAAGAAGGATTTTCACCATGGCGAGAGAGATCTTCAAAAGAGGCGACATCAAATACCTATGGATCAAGGAAGGGAAGATTCTAGCTAGGAAAGAAGACAGAACACCAGTTATTGAACTCAAGAACAGTGAACAAGTGAAAAATTTGAGCGTGATAAGTGCATCAAAGCAGCCAGGTAACCAAGAAAATAACAGTGTCAGTACCGTGAATAAAAATGTCATCAGAGATAAGTAACAGAGAAACACTAATTATTCATAAAAATATACGCAGTCTGCGAAGTAATTTCGATTTATTCTTAGTGCAAATGAGGAAATTAGAAAACAACCCGCTAATAATAGTCTTGACAGAAATATGGATACTAGAGAATGAAATAGACTTATATCATATAGAGGGCTATTCCATACATGGTAATTTTAATCATAACTACAGAGCAGGAGGAACTTTGGTTTATATAAGCAGTGAGATAACGTTCAAAACAAAGACAATAGTTTTTATTTCAGCGGACTGTGTACATATATCTTGTTCATATAATAATTTTGAATTTCAGTTGTTGGCTGCTTACAGGTTGCAATCAAACTCACCCAAAATATTTCTTAACGAATTAACCTTGTACTTAGAAGAAATATTTAATATTAACGAAAACAATGAGGTCCCTTTCTTTTTCACGGGAGATATAAATATAGGCCTAGATCTTTTTCAGAACACCAGAATTATTGACGATTACAAATATCTAATGAATAGTTTTGGATTTGAATCACTCAATACTGATTACACTCATAGGTCCCGATTTTCCAACTCTTTAATAGATCATCTTTACTTAAAATCCGGCAAAAATAGAACAAAACTGAATAAAATTAATCTAATTCCAGAAATACTACATTTAGATATAACTGATCACAGTACAATCATACTTAAAGTTGAAGGATTGAAGAGATCCAACGAAGAAGCAGATACAAATTATAAAAAATATGCATAATCAATTACCGGAAGTTGAATAATATTTTATCATTGATTGATTGGGATAGAGAAATACCAGCAGTATTGGTTGATGAGGGATGGGAAAATTTCATTGACATTTTAAAAAGCGCTATCAAAGATTCACAAGAAAATCTTCTTTTAAAAAATAACTTGACACAGAAATATAGGTCGCCATGGATAAATAGTTATCTGATCAAGCAAATAAACTTAAGAAATGAGTTATACAAGAATGTAATCAAACAACCTAATAATGACGACTTAAAACAAATATACAATACATTCAAAAATAACTTACGTAATGAACTGAGAGAAAGAAAACAATATTATTATTCAAAACTGTTTAGAAAAAGCCAGGGAAACATTAGAAAGACGTGGAAAACAATTGACGCGTTGATATAGGATTGAAAAAAATAAAGAACCACTAAAACTGATTGTTGATGAGCAGGGAAATAGCATACATGATAGTAATAAAATTTCTAATTCGTTTAATTCTTATTTTCTAAATGTTGTGAATAAAATGAATGATGAATTAGAACAAACCACATTGCAAACCAGGGAAGAGTCTGCTAGAATATCAAAAATAAGGTTTCCATACAAATCTCCAACTAATTCAATTTTTCTCCACCCTACAAATCCGGAGGAAGTAGCAAGTACCGTATAATAAGAGAATTGAAAAATAAATCTTCGCCAGGTGTAGATGGAATAAGCACAAGCATGATTAAGAAAACTTACATGAATTATTTGAACAAATTAACCGATCTAATTAACCAGAGTATTGCCAAAGGAAAATTCCCAAGCATGTTCAAACACAGCGTAGTTATACCTATTCCAAAAAAGCCAAATTGTAAAAACATAGATCAGTTCCGCCCAATTTCACTTTTACCGGTTTTTTCCAAGATTTTGGAAAAAATATTCAAGATTAGACTTGAAAACTTTTATAAAAATAATAACTTTTTTAGTGATAACCAATATGGTTTCCGTGAAGGAAGAAGTACAGAAGTGGCAATTAAAAATCTAATTTCAAAAATAAATGACAGTTTTAGTGTTAATAATAAGTGTGCAGCTCTGTTTCTTGATATATCTAAAGCATATGATGCTATTGATAAAAACATGCTTCTAAAAAAACTTGATTTATGAGGAGTAAGAGGAATTGCTAATGATTGGTTAAGATGCTACCTATCTAATAGGAGTCAGGGTCAGAATTAACGATACGTTGAGTGAACCCGGGGACATTACCATAGGTATTCCTCAAGGATCAGTGTTATCAAGTACTTTATTCCTGGTCTTTATTAACGATTTGACGGATGGTGACTTACAGGGAAAGATTACATCTTTTGCAGACGATACAGTTATATTTTATTCGGCCAAAACAAATCAAGAACTTAAAAATAAATTAGAAATGGATCTTAAGCACCTTAGGTGGTGGTTTTGCGAAAATAAATTAACACAGACAAATGTAATATAATACAATTTAATCTTCAAAACACGGATCAGGAGTTAACTAGTATTTACTTCCATAAATTAGATTGTGTGCAACAGGTGAATAATATATTGTGTAACTGTGAAACAATAAAACAAGCACGCACAGTTAAGTATCTGGGCCTCATATTGGATAGTAGGCTCACTTGGTCAGATCATGTACAGAAGATAAAAAATGAGTTATTTGTATACATAAGGAAGTTCTATTACCTCAGACAGTTATGTCCAAAAGAAGTATTGTTACAATTATACCATGCAATTATTGGTTCTAGAATAAATTATGGAATAATATGCTATGGGAGTGCATACAATGTTCATATTAAACCTGTGATTACTGGTCAGAAATATATTAAAAATAATTTGTAATAAACCTAAACAATATAGTTCAATGATGCTCTTCAGAGAACTATCAATATTATCAGTGAGACATTCTTTTATATTCAAAGCATTGCTGGATTTAGCTGAAAATAATTTCGATATTCAACAGATGAGAGAAAGAATAAACCTCAGGAATTCACAGGACATTAACCTCCCAAAACCAAGATTAGAACATTCCAGACGACACTTCAAATACATATCTATAAAAATATTCAATTCACTTCCAGTAACAACAAGGAAAATAACGTCACGTCAGTTATTTAGAAAAGAAATCAAGAAATTCATTTTACAACTAGACAACCCGAATGATTTTTCTACTAAATTGATATAGGTCTAAATTTAGTATAATTTACACATTACACGACATGAACACTGCAGCAATCAAAGATCATTGAACTCACAAATCCCGTCCGGTATGCGTAAACAGTAAGACAGTATCAAATTCCAATCACTGTCTCTTTCTTCAAAACGCATTCATTTATGGTCTAATTACATCAGCACTTTGAAAAAAAACGAAACGTTAACTATGAATAAAATTGAACTAAATATGAAAAAAACAGCAACCACTCCGTACATAGTTTTAAGTTTTGTGTAAGTGTATGTAAGTGTGTGTGTGTGTGTGGTGTGTGTGTGTGTGTGTGTGTGTGTGTGTGTGTGTGTGTGTGTGAGTGTTTGTGCGCATGTGTGAATGTGTGTGCGTATGAATGTGTGCGCATATGTGAATGTGTGTACGTATGAATGTGTGCAAGAATGATTATAAATATTGACATATTGATTTATTTCAATATAATACCATAATATTCAATTATTATGTTCTTCATGATACAATATTTAAATTTGTATATAAATATTTTATTATATATATTCAAGTGTCCCCACACAGGGTAGCCTATAGGGAACACATATTAGAAATTAGGAAACAATATTGTATTTGATTTTTGGAATGCATTTGATTGTTTATTCATTTTTTTTTTTTTGAATAAAGAAAGAATTTGAATTTTTTTGAATAAAGAAAGAAAATAGTCTCATGAGGGTAAATACAACGTTGCCAAATAAGATTTGATCAACTTCGTCCGCAGCTGATTATAAGTAAGAATTAATATTTATATTTTCATAATACAGTACACTTGAAGAATTGGCAAAGTTTATGGTAAGGGGTGAGGAGGTATTCAGCTCTTCCAACCAACATCGGATTAGTTTCGTGCAGTCTACAGACGTTCCCATAATATGGATGTTACTATAGACGTATTTATCATCGTATTCAATTTCTGTTTGTTAGTTTGTTTGTATGTCTGATGGAAAACGGAAACGGCTCTTAGTTATGTAAATATTTTCACAAAGTCTAAATCAAGAGCTGCTAAAAAAACTATGAAAATTGCACAACAAATTTGGATTAAAGAGGAGATAAATTATTTATATTCAAAATTGAAAAGATTAAACAAAAAGAATCAGATAATAAAAGAGCAAATAGAGAATCATTTTCATGCCGAATCAATAGATGAATTCAAAATAAATATTGAAACGTGGATTAAGCCTATCATTGAAAAGAAAAAACTCACACAAACAAAGAAAATCAGTTTGTTGATCCAAAAACAAAAGAAAAATACTGATAATAACTACTACAATGAAATTGAAGAATATAAATCATATGATAAAGTGAAGAACCTGAACTCTTTCCCCTGTCGGTCTTTGTTTAGAGTGGGTTTCGAACTCCCTCACTCTATACGGTATTTTGCCCAGCGCCAATCAATTACTATGAATTGATAAAATTAAACTAATAAAATTGAATTGACTTGAATTGATAAAATTAATTACTTTACTGTAACTTCACTCACTGTGTGGATACTTATATTTCACTCACTGAACTAATAATAGTATTGAAGAAAATGGTAAAGATAGATAGATCAGGGTCGTGTTTAAGGGAATGTACGAAGTGAAAGGCAAAACAAAGGTTAATTATGAATTTATTATTGAACTTTAAATTTATATGAATTTATAAAAAATTGATCAAAAATATAGTAATGATTAGATATAAATACAAGATGATTAAGTTTTCGAAAATATTACAGTTCAAGTTCTAATTTTATACGACAAAATTTAACAAACAGTTCCTATTTTAACAGGTTACTTGAAAAATGAGATATAAAATCAAAGTATTGAACAACTCTAGTTAAAAATATGATTATAGTCAAAAATAAGAGAATTGATAAATTTTAATGAATGAATATGATTAGGGGAGCCTTGCTTTAAAAAAACTATTATTTGTGCTTAGAAGTGAATTTCAACTATAAGCTTCAAGAAATTAATTAAGATTGTGTCTTTAGATATGAGTTTAAAGAGAAGTAATAATTAAGTTTGCTCTTTACTATAATGCTATGAAATTTTATATACTTATTTGGGCTTTTTAGGGTGGGGTGGTGTGGATTTTAAATGAGAAAAATTGAAAATTCTAAATACAATCTTTACCTGGCTCAGTCAATTCCCTATAGGATAATTGAAGTCTGAAACCAAAAACTCACTCCTACAACTAACAGCAACTCACTGCAACTCAACTGCCACTCAAATGCCACTAACTGCCACTAACTTGCAAGGCATGGTCTGCCTGTTTATATACTAGAACCACGATTTTCCACCCCTCTTCACCCTTCGCCCTCTAGCTCCGCCTACCCTCAAACTCTTCAGCTAATATTCTGCTTACAAATTAAATTCAAATAATTTGAATTCACTATGATGTTAAATCATTTTAAACTATGGCTCCCCTTCATTATTAAAACAAATGATATCATATATTTTATCAATATTTAAATTCTGAAGTTTGGATACTGACATTTTGAATACATTGATTTGATTAATACAGTAATCAATCTTATAAATCTAATATGGCGAATACTTCAATAATAGATACATGAACTGAATAAAATACAATGTCATACAGTACATCATTACAATCGAGTTGAATAAATCCAATTAATAAGATACCAATCAATTACTACTTAATTAATTAAGCAGGTTTCTTATACTCATTGTCAACATGTTTCAATCAAATATATCTAATTTATTCTATTTACAAATTTGTCCTTAGCCTATGAATTCGGATTCAACTAACTTAATTAGCTTATAATAATTATTAAATTATAATTTATTGTACAACATTATATTTGTTGAATACTTTATACATATAGCCTAATCTACTTCATGACCTAATTTATAAATACATCTACTCATATATCATGTTTATCGTTTTATGTGATCACCATTCAAATAACTGATCATCAAATAATTGCTTCAATAATATCCATGTGCTGACCACGTGGTAAAATTGTAGCATATGCTGACCACGTGGTTACATTGAAAATTACATATCTATATTTACTTCTCTCCTAACTATATATCTATATCGCTATTCACAATCTTCATTCACCTGCCATCAACTTATGCTATAGATATATACAAGGGTTGACACAAAGCACAGTGGACCATGTGGTTTCTATTGTAGACGTGTCAGTGACTGACGTTACTGTTATCATATATTGTTAGCAATTCTCTATGACAGAATGATTTTGTCTCAAACTACTTTGAAAAGAATAATAACCCCAGTCATCTGGCTAGGTAAGCTATTCAAATGCATTCTCAATAGTTTTGAGAAACGGTTCTTCTTATTATTCTAGCTCTTCGAGCGTTCATATTCTTAAATACAATATGTTCAGAGCACGTGTTGCAACAAATAACATATATATCTACAATTTTTAAATTTTAGGAGAGCACATGGTCGCCATTTGTGGCTCAAAACCCCCCTCTCAAGAGCAAATACTAAATGAAACATGAGTTTAGTCTTTGCGATATTAACACTAAAAGGATGGTTATTAAGAGTAAACTACGTGATGAAATTAATGTTCTCACACTTCAGACACCACAACATGAGTTCATATGGACGGTCTAGAAGTTTGAAGATCACTGTAGTTCTCCATCGCTGTACAACCAGATCATTGGATGCTGCATGTTACGTGGAATTCTGACTGGCCGTTAGCCTAGTGACTCTCGTAAGCTGATGATGTCAACTTAGTCAGCTGCTCCATTCATCTCCAATTCCCTATCTTTCCTTATCATCTTGTACTGTACAATTAATACTATAAGCTATAAATATTTACAGTTGAGTTTTTCAGCATGGTGCATCCTTCACACAATAAGGCTACTCAATCCACCCCTTGTGTGAATTCCGCACAATGCTTACTGGCTTGTTTATTCCGTAAACAATACATTCTCCATCTCACTCCTTCTCATGTCTCTCGCTCATCTCGCAGGTGTTACCACTTTCTCTTTCTACTCTAGCCCTTACACTTCATTCTGTCCTTCCTATGAGTCATCTTTGCCCTTCCGCTTCATTGTTTGTTGATTGTTCACAAGCTACTGTCCATTTTCTATTATTATGATTTCTTCAATATTATCTATTTACACTAATGCACTTATTATATAATATTATTTACATACTTTCTCAACTAGAAAATTGCTCCATTTAATAATTAGTTCTAGGGATTATCACGGCACCTCGTTTCATATTTTCCATCTCATTCTTCTCCAGTTATCATCTGAAAACGATCTTCTTCCTTGGTAGTCATTCCGTTCTCCTCTATTCCAGTTTGTATTCCATTCAAAGGTGTTTCCATTGTCATCAGCATTACTTCTCTGCAAGTAGTTATCATGATTGATTGCTCCCCTTGATCCGAAATTATCATTACCATATCGTCTTCTCTTCATTTGTGGATTCCTTTCTTCAAACTGTTGACTCTGTTTTCCTTCATGAAACTCCTCCATAGCATTTTCATGTTTATGATACCGTTTTTCTCCTTTCTCTCCTGTTGGACTCTGCTGACTGCATGGCTGTGGCTGATTCACGTCTCTCCTCCTCCAATTCATATTTGGTGACGAATTGGTGTTCTGCCAATTAGCATTCTGGTCGCTATTCCATTTTCCATCTCGAATGAATCCTCCTCTTCCCTTATTGCCGTTGAAAGTCAGATTGTTGTCCCGACGCTGCTGTCCGTTACCAATCTCCTGCTCTCTCCTTTGCATTTGCGGACTTTTTCTCTCTTCTCTTTTTACCCATACATTCTTCTCTTTTTGTTCTTGCTTCTCCCTTAATTCATTTTTCTCAACATCGATATTCTGCAAGCTCCATTCTTCCAATAGTTTTTCCATTTCGGGCACTGTCTTAACATTCCTATTGAATCTAGCTGTTTCCAGTCCAGTTCCATAGTGTTTGACTAGTTTTATTATGATTTCTTCATCCGAGAGTGCCGGTGTCAAATTCCTTGCAATGAGCATCTGCTTTATGAAGTACTCACTTGCGTTTAATTTCCTCCCTCTAATAAATTTTCCGGTTCTCAATCTCTCTCGCACTGAATCTTGAGTGAGTTGGCTCCAGAATTTATTAGTGAAACGCTCCTCAAATTGTTCAAAAGAGTCAATGCTAGCCTGAATAATCATCCACCATGCTGAGTGTTGACTATCGAATGACTTTTCAATGATGCTTGATTGCTCACTCCAGTTAATTTTTCCACTACGCCGCAAATATTCTTTCAACATAATCAAAAATTGCATAGGATTCTCCAGATATTTCTCAAATTTTGGCACTTCATCCAATCCCCTACAGCTGGTGTTGACGATAATCGGTTGTGTCCTGGCCTTCTCGAATTCCGTTCTCATCCTTTCCTTCTCTCTGTAAAATTCCGCGAGCTGCTCCTCAAATCTTTTAAAGGCTGCATTATCCATTCCACCTGATTTCTCTGATAGCTCCTTTCTCACCAATGCGATCTCTGTTGAAAGTCTCTTATCTATTCTCTCGACGTTTTTCTCAACTACTGTTATTTTTATTGCTATTTCACCACAAATCTCTTTAGTTTTTTCCTCCATTTTCTTCTCAAATCTTCTCTCCAGCTGTTCTACATTGCTACTTAACTTTTCTAACTTTTCGTTCATTTCTCTCTTATTCTCTTCCAATTTCTTACTGTTTTCTTCCAATTTCTTACTGTTTTCTTCGAAACTGGCACCCATATCTTCCCTCATACTTGTTAATAAGTTGAAAATCTTGTCCATTTCGTTCCCTGATAGTCCTACTTTACCGCTTTTTTCACTCGGAATTTGTTCTTGGTCGTCGTGAGAGTCACCAGGTTGATTTACCATGTCAGAATTCGGTAACATCTCCAGTGAATATTGCTCCTGACTCTCGATGGTGTTGTCTGTGCTGCCCTCACTGCTTTCGAAATTTGTTGTGGTGCTCTCATTTGTTGCCATTGTGTCTGATTGAAGTGTGTTCACAACCCTATTTCTAAGAAAATATCCTGACATAGGTAACCTATACTTCGAACCTGTTACTAGTCCTACCTATACATGACCCAAATAATGTTCATACAGAAAATTGAAATACTGTCTAATGAACTACACCCACAAATAAATAATTCAAATTTTAACTTTCTATGATGCTTGATTGGATAAATATACAAAAGATACAAATTATTCTATACTGCTTGACTGGATAAAATAATATAAAAAAGATACTCAGGGCTTCCAATTCTCTACTTCTATACCCAATTCTACTAATATAACGCAAAACTATATTCACCAAAATAACATACTGAATGATTGATTAAACCCAAATAACAGACTTTTAAAATAAACCTACCCCTAAAGTAATATTGAATGAGAATGAATAATATCAACTTTCCTATAACCAATATAAAAATCTACATATAGTTGAGAGCATCAAATACGAATTCAAAAATTGATGTACAAAGTAATTAATTAAGTGAATAGGTTAAACACTGAGAATTTGAAGAATTTAAATGGATAACTTTCCCACCTGGCAATACTAATAATAATAATTATCACACTTCTGTAGCACACTCAATAAGAATTTCACACAAATGAGGGTGATTATATATACCAATTCACTATTATGCACTTTCACTTGATACACTTCAGCAGATTAACTTAGAATCTGGCCCCTAGTTGCGGCGACATTTTGAACTCTTTCCCCTGTCGGTCTTTGTTTAGAGTGGGTTTCGAACTCCCTCACTCTATACGGTATTTTGCCCGGCGCCAATCAATTACTATGAATTGATAAAATTAAACTAATAAAATTGAATTGACTTGAATTGATAAAATTAATTACTTTACTGTAACTTCACTCACTGTGTGGATACTTATATTTCACTCACTGAACTAATAATAGTATTGAAGAAAATGGTAAAGATAGATAGATCAGGGTCGTGTTTAAGGGAATGTACGAAGTGAAAGGCAAAACAAAGGTTAATTATGAATTTATTATTGAACTTTAAATTTATATGAATTTATAAAAAATTGATCAAAAATATAGTAATGATTAGATATAAATACAAGATGATTAAGTTTTCGAAAATATTACAGTTCAAGTTATAATTTTATACGACAAAATTTAACAAACAGTTCCTATTTTAACAGGTTACTTGAAAAATGAGATATAAAATCAAAGTATTGAACAACTCTAGTTAAAAATATGATTATAGTCAAAAATAAGAGAATTGATAAATTTTAATGAATGAATATGATTAGGGGAGCCTTGCTTTAAAAAAACTATTATTTGTGCTTAGAAGTGAATTTCAACTATAAGCTTCAAGAAATTAATTAAGATTGTGTCTTTAGATATGAGTTTAAAGAGAAGTAATAATTAAGTTTGCTCTTTACTATAATGCTATGAAATTTTATATACTTATTTGGGCTTTTTAGGGTGGGGTGGTGTGGATTTTAAATGAGAAAAATTGAAAATTCTAAATACAATCTTTACCTGGCTCAGTCAATTCCCTATAGGATAATTGAAGTCTGAAACCAAAAACTCACTCCTACAACTAACAGCAACTCACTGCAACTCAACTGCCACTCAAATGCCACTAACTGCCACTAACTTGCAAGGCATGGTCTGCCTGTTTATATACTAGAACCACGATTTTCCACCCCTCTTCACCCTTCGCCCTCTAGCTCCGCCTACCCTCAAACTCTTCAGCTAATATTCTGCTTACAAATTGAATTCAAATAATTTGAATTCACTATGATGTTAAATCATTTTAAACTATGGCTCCCCTTCATTATTAAAACAAATGATATCATATATTTTATCAATATTTAAATTCTGAAGTTTGGATACTGACATTTTGAATACATTGATTTGATTAATACAGTAATCAATCTTATAAATCTAATATGGTGAATACTTCAATAATAGATACATGAACTGAATAAAATACAATGTCATACAGTACATCATTACAATCAAGTTGAATAAATCCAATTAATAAGATACCAATCAATTACTACTTAATTAATTAAGCAGGTTTCTTATACTCATTGTCAACATGTTTCAATCAAATATATCTAATTTATTCTATTTACAAATTTGTCCTTAGCCTATGAATTCGGATTCAACTAACTTAATTAGCTTATAATAATTATTAAATTATAATTTATTGTACAACATTATATTTGTTGAATACTTTATACATATAGCCTAATCTACTTCATGACCTAATTTATAATACATCTACTCATATATCATGTTTATCGTTTTATGTGATCACCATTCAAATAACTGATCATCAAATAATTGCTTCAATAATATCCATGTGCTGACCACGTGGTAAAATTGTAGCATATGCTGACCACGTGGTTACATTGAAAATTACATATCTATATTTACTTCTCTCCTAACTATATATCTATATCGCTATTCACAATCTTCATTCACCTGCCATCAACTTATGCTATAGATATATACAAGGGTTGACACAAAGCACAGTGGACCATGTGGTTTCTATTGTAGACATGTCAGTGACTGACGTTACTGTTATCATATATTGTTAGCAATTCTCTATGACAGAATGATTTTGTCTCAAACTACTTTGAAAAGAATAATAACCCCAGTCATCTGGCTAGGTAAGCTATTCAAATGCATTCTCAATAGTTTTGAGAAACGGTTCTTCTTATTATTCTAGCTCTTCGAGCGTTCATATTCTTAAATACAATATGTTCAGAGCACGTGTTGCAACAAATAACATATATATCTACAATTTTTAAATTTTAGGAGAGCACATGGTCGCCATTTGTGGCTCAAACCTTACAAATATAGGCTTCACTGAAAAAGAGAACAATTTATTATCAAAAGCATTAAAATATAATATAAATTTAGATAACAAAGTGTATGTCATGAAAGAACAACTGATGGAAGTGGAAACGTCTATAAGAAAGAAAGAAAGAGAGGATCAAAATGTATTAAGAACAAATTTCATAAATGCAATTGAATAAGGAAATAATATGAGTAAAAATAAAATTTTTGAAAGATCCAAAGAAGATATGGAACTGGTGGAATCCATTTCAAACAAATTGAAGAATGAGGATGCCATTATCACAAAAGCTGACAAAGGAATTACTACAGTTATCATGAAACAAACAGATTATAATGATAAAGTAGAGAAATTCATTAGAGATAACAAATTTGAAAATTTAACAAAAGATCCAACTCTTGAATATAGTAAAAATATAAATAATATCATATCTAAATGTAAATCAATCTCCAGAGCAGAACAATTCAAAATGAAGATGATAAATCCTTTATCTCCAATGTTTAGAGGCCAACCAAAAGTACATAAGGTTGGAATACCAATAAGGCCAGTAGTAAATTACTGTAATGCTCCTGCATAAAAAGTTTGCAAATATTTGAATAAAATTCTACCTCAAAAGACAATAATGACAGAAAACCATAGTATGAAAAACACATATCAGTTAGTTCAAAAAATTAAAGATATAAAAATTCCAAATGATGATATTTTCCTAGCATTTGATGTAACCAACATGTACATTAGTATTCCAACAGATGAAACAATTAGTATTCTGAAACAAAATTTGATAGATAATAATATAAATAATGATGAAATAGAAGATCTAATAGCATTGACAACAGTATGTGTAGATCAAAATTATTTCAAATTCAATGAGAAAAATTACAAACAAAAGAAAGGTTTGGCAATGGGATCTCCTTTATCAGGTTATTTGTCTAACATATACATGAACAATTTAGAAAAATCTAAAATAATGAATGATAATAATCCTCTAAAGAAAAATATTATTTATTGGCACAGATATGTTGATGATATAATATGTCTGTATAATAATGAAGATAAAACACATGAAGATTTCGAATTATATTTAAATTCAATATCACCTTCTATAAAATTTATGATGGAAGCTCAAGAACATGAAATGAATTTCCTTGATTTAACGATTAGTATGAAAGATAACAAACATGATTTTAGCATTTATAGAAAACCCACACATACAGATTGTATAATTCCTAGAGATTCAAATCATCCTTGGCAACAAAAAATTTCAACTTTCAATGCAATGATACACAGGCTAATAAATATTCCCATGTCAAAATATAATTATAGAAAAGAGAAGAAAATAATAAAATATATGGCAATAACAAATGGATATAATACCAAAACTATTGATAGAATGATTTACAAACAAAAAGGAAAATTAATACAGAATAGAACTCAAAATAATCAAGGAAATGTAGGAAATAAAGAATATATTTGTGTTCCATATAACACAAAATTTAATAAAGCTATAAGAAAAACCTTTACAAAAAATAAATTCATTCTAGGTTATAGGACAACAAATAATGCATTCGAACTGATAAAAAAGAAATCAAATTTAAATGTACAGCAAGATAAGTTCTCGAAAAGTTCAAGAAAATCTGGAATCTATGAACTTAAATTTAGTGATTACGACAAATTCTATATCGGGCAAACGGGTAGAAATTTCCATATCAGGTTTCGAGAACATATCCAAGCACTAAAATCTAAAAATTATACACAAAAGTCGGCATTTGCTGAACACTTGATAGATTCAGGCCATAATTTTACAGATATAAATTCCAATATGAAAATACTTAATTATGGTAATAAAAGTCAAAAACTGAATGTCAAAGAAGAATTTCATATTTATAAAGCAGCAAAATTAATCAGAGATAAAATAATAAACTTAATCCAATTAGACACCAATAACCCCATTTTTGATAGAATCATGCGAATTTAAACCCAAAATTTACAGTCCTAGTTCATAAAACATATGAATACACTAACATATGATCAAAATAAGAATCTTCCATTAGTAAATCATTATTTAGTAAATAATTAGTAAATTAGTAAATAGAAAAATCCTATTTATTCAATTCATATCACTTGGAAATGGCATAAATGACCGAAACATGTCGTGTTATTTATTTTGTCGCCCAAGTTGTTTTAGGTAGTTTATAATCTCTCAATTATTTTTCATTCCATATATATTATAATAAATTACTTTGAAAAAGAATTGGTTGTTTACTACATTATACATTATTTCAAATATACAAGACCGTATGAAAATAGTCTCATGAGGGTAAATGCAACGTTGCCAAATAAGATTTGATCAACTTCGTCCGCAGCTGATTATAAGTAAGAATTAATATTGATATTTTCATAATACAGTACACCTGAAGAATTGTCAAAGTTTATGGTAAGGGGTGAGGAGGTATTCAGCTCTTCCAACCAACATCGGATTAGTTTCGTGCAGTCTACTAAAACAGACGTTCCCATAATATGGATGTTACTATAGACCTATTTATCATCGTATTCAATTTCTGTTTGTTAGTTTGTTTGTATGTCTGATGGAAATCGAAAACGGCTCTAACGATTTTGATTAAGTTTGAAATATAGTGAGTTTGTGATACGAAAATCATCATTTGAATTAAGACTCATGTTTAGGATAACTCACTGAGGGAACTTAAAAATGATCATGTAATAATATTCATCAACCGAGTAGCAGCTGACTGAGAGAGTTTTCCGTCGTCAGTTGATCAAGAGAGTTTTTCATCGTCAGTTGAAAACAGCTGATCGAGAGAGTTTGCCATTGTCAGTTGAAAACGAGACAGATGTGTTGAGTCACCAAGTTTGTTGACGTCATTTTTTGAAGTTATTGCATGATTCGAGAAAATAGGTGCTGAGAACAGCCGAGTGACAGCAACGCAACGCAAATTTGAATTTGAAACCTAATGATTGCGGTAATATTAATCAGGTAAATGATAAAGTAGTCAGTTTTAATATACCTGGGTAATTGAATTATAACAATTCCATTTACTTCTAAATTTCCATATCTCTGCCTTTGTACTTTCAACTCTGTTTCTTTGATATTGTTATCTTCATAGAATTGAAGTAGATAGATAAGGGTGGGTGTCTTCCATAAGTGAAATGAAATGTCTATTTCCGACTTCTGTAGTTGAATACTTGTAGCTAGTAGTTCTGTGAACAGTAGAGCTCGTACAGTAGTTATAAAGTTTATAAAATCTCATTGTTCAACAGATCTCATTGTCAATATGTCACCCCAATTAGCCCTTCGGACATCGGAAAAAAGAAACCGGTACCGTGACGAGAAATCGGTAAGTGTTGAAACGGCCAATGACTGATTGGCGTGTATTGACAATGACAATATTACGGTACTTGTTATAAATAAAACCGAGTGCAGTGCCAAGCTGTAATCACCAAAAGCTAATTTACAAACATGCCAACATACATATACAGACAAAAGCAAATCTCGTCGTTGAAATGTAGAAAAATCCTTAATCAAAATATTATCATGAAAAAATAACATTTTCCCGCTATTTTGGGAAACGATAACTGTATATCTTCCAGTATTGAAAATGACATTCAAAATGAAAAACAATACTGAAAAATTTTATTGCATCAGTCCTCTTCAGTCCCAAGCCATCCTCAGTGTTTAAAAATTGTTTGAATGAACTTTTCTGGGTTCCTATAGGTCATTTAAGACCTCTCATGGCATTTTTTAATTTTTAGAGTTTTTTGGGGGGGTGCAACAATTTATGCACATGTGTGTACATTGGGTCTCAATAACTACTTCCATTGAAAATGACAAAAATTACAATCCAAGGATATTTCTGACAAAAATAATAATTAAAAGTGAGTAATTCAACAATTTAATGTTTTTCAAATGCAATCTTAATTATTCCAAACAATAAAATACTTAATTCTTATTGACAAAAGTAGAATCTGAAGACATTTCTGTCAAAAATACACATTAAAAGTGAGAAATTATGCTATTCAATGTTCTCCAAATGCAATGTTAATTATTTCATACATTAGAAGAATAATACAATCAATTGCATGTCAAATTTAAATTGACAAAATTAGAATCTGATAACAATTTCTGACAAAAATAATTATAAGTAAGAAACTATGCTATTCTATGTTCTCCAAATACTAATAAATGCAAACTTGATTATTTTCTACAATTAAAAAATTCAAATAGAAATTCTGATGATAATTTCTGACAAAAATGATTATAACTTAATTGAAAAACTATGCTATTCTATGTACTCCAAATACTAATAAATGCAATCTTAATTATTTTCTACAATTAAAAAATTCAAATAGAAAAATGTACAATTAGTGTACAATACAATTCAATGAAGAAAAGTGTTTTTAAAGTGAAATGCATGTTAGGAAAAACCCAATCCATCAGAAAAGATAATAATACTACATCAATGAAAATCTTTAAATAAATTCAAAACTAAAGTTAGAATAGAACATCTTAAGCAGTACAAAATTAGAAAAAGTATTAGACAATAAAATCAATCTGATTGATTAGATCAAACATCGAAAAACATTGAAAATCATTGAAAAACATTGAAAAGCATTGAAAAATATCGAAAAACATTGAAAAACAATGAAAAACATTGAAAAACACTGAAAAACATTGAAAAAACTGGAAAAACATAGAAAAACATCGAAAAACACTGAAAACATTAAAAAACAATGAAAAAACTTTGAAAAACATCGAAAAAAACATTGGAAAACATCGAGAAACATCGGAAATACATCAAAAAACATTGGAAAACACTGTAAAAACATTGAAAAACATCGAGTCACATCGAAAAACACTGAAAGACATTGAAAAAAACATTGAAAAACATCAAAAAAACATTGAAAAACATCGAGAAAACATCAAAAAACATCGAAAAACATTGAAAAACATTGGAAAACACTGGAAAACACTGAAAAAACATTGAAAAACACTGAAAAACCAATGAAAAACGTCTAAAAACACTGAAAAACATCGAAAAACACTGGAAAACATTGGAAAATACATAATGCAGTGAATAATTGTACTATCTGATTGAGACCTAATGTGCACATGTGTTGACAAATTCATTTTGCCTAGTCTTGTTATTGAGTCCCAATGTACACATGTGATGATAAAATATTTTCACCAAGCATAACAAATTAAATAGTCAGAGTAGAGACATAAAACCAATAAGAAATGTTTATCTGATGTATCAACCAAATAAACCACTGAAAAAAATGGCATTGAAACTATCAGGTGATTAATAATAAAGATAATACTAGCCTCAGTACAGACGTAAACACAAATCAAGTGCAGTCGGTGGCAGCCATCTTTATTCTGCTGGCTGGCATGAGCATAGACGTACAAAAACTAGAGAGGCTATGGAAGAGACGTTATAGAAGGCAACTGAACATAGACAGACGCGAAATTCAAACTGTGTCACTCTAGAAAAATCACAGATAATTTATCCACAGATGTGCATTTGGGTCTGAAGAGGATATTCAAAATTCTCAATGTTCGAGTATATTAACCCTCCAGTAGACTACATTCAACACAGTAGAACCTCTATAATTTGTCGCTTATGGGACCAAGCATTTAATACGAATTTTGGAGGGTGACAAATTATATATCAAACTGTGCAATATCGAGGCTGATAAAATAAAATACGAAAAAAATATATCATGGATACTGATCCCATAATTACGCAAAATTAATTCATAATATAGCCTCTATGAATGGATATTAGAAAATATTGTTAAATATTAATTTGACATACTTGTAAAAGATTTCAGAGATCAATACAACTGTTCATGAGCGAGTTCTTCAACCAAGGGTGTCTCTAGTTATATTATTATATTTGAATCCATAGAACTTTAAAGTTCACTCCATATGGGTAAATAATTCACAATCAGAATTCAAAATCCCTTAACTAATAATACCAATTACTATAACGTTAAAGGTATTGCTATCACAAGTTGTATTATCTAATACATGTGGGCTATGTTGAAAACAAACAATAGACAGGCAGACAGACATTAACGAAAGCGAGTTGATGTAAGTTTCGTATATTATTAATCAGCTGAATTCGGGGCATTAAGAACAGTCTATGTGATAATTCTCAAATAGCATTAGCTGTTATGAATAAATGGATAAATTGTGGTAATTGCATGCAACTGATATTCCAGCTTACTAATGATAAATCGCAACACCCTTTTTTCCAATTCACTTCATCAGTTGATGTGATTTTCTCCTCATCACTGGAGTTATTACTTACTGTAGCATAATTTTCGATGTACTCATTACAGGAGTTATCAGTTACTATGACATATTAGTGTATTTATCTTTGATACCTCCCTCGCGTTCGCTACCTTTCAGCCTGCCGCTCTGCTCTGCTCCCCACGCCACGCATCAACCAAATGAGTGGTTGACCCACCCCACCACCAGGGTGCGCCTCAGTCGCTGCCACCCGTTCCTGCGTTTCTATTGGCCGAGCACCGCCAGCCAATAGCAGCGCAGGTGAACTCGGGGACTGTGAATAAAAGGGGGCTACTCAGCTACCCTTGATAGCACTTGCTCACTAGCAGCCTTCCACTGAAGAGCAGAAGAGACCACCAGCCGAGACCACTACCAGAGACCACTACTAGCCGAGACCACTACCGAGACCATTAGCAGAGCAGCGAGCAGGCCAATGAGGGAACCACGGCGAGACTAACCGCAACCTGAGGTGTCTTCCTTGTCTACTACCCAGCCGATACCTAGGAGGAACCGAGCCGGCCGCCGAATCCAGAAGAGGAGGGCCCTACGTCGGCTTCGCCAGGTGGAGGAGAGGCTGAGGCTGTACACCGCCGCGCCAGCTGCGCCCCAAGACTTAGCGCCCCAGCCTAACAACTGGTGCGCGGTTCTGGATGCGCGGGTTGGGTGCCGAACCGACATCGGAGTGTGTGCAGCGGAAGCCTATGACCCTGCCTGCCCGGGGTTTGACCGAAGGCCCCTTCCAAACGAGGAAGTGGTCGAGGAGGTCCTCCCGGCGGAGATTCGGCACGACCTCTGGCTAGTAGATCACCCGGTCAGCCCTCTCCGTAGCCCGGGTAAACCAGAGGGGAGACTGCGAACCATTGACTTGAGCCCCTGCCGGCCTGCTCTCGCACCAGACGGACCTGCCCGGGACCCTCGCGCGGCGTGGTATTGCGCCAGTCGACGACTACTAAACATCTAGCCTGCCTTGGTCCCTTTTAGGGCCACCAGCAACAATCTTGGTCCCTTTTCAGGGCCACCAGCAACAAACTTGGCCCTTTTTCAGGGCCACCAAAAGCCATTTTTTCAGACAGTGGTAACAAACCCCTCGCTCGACCCAACTGACTAGCCCAATTGATGAACGAGCCACACCTTCCGCCATATCATCTTTATGGGAATACTAATTACAGTGTTTTTGATGGCAAAACTACGAATTATAGAGTTATCAAGAAGTTTCAGTGTACTCACTAATCTTGACAATTAAACTATTAAGTGAAGTTATTTTTGTTTTGTGTCAAGAAATTTACCAATAGTTCTATTATTTAAGCTTTAAATAACTGCAGAAAAGAGAGACAACTGCACTAAATAGGAATGACATATAACAAATTATACAGTTACAAGATAAGTCATTGCCTGATATTACTACGAAGAGGGATAGAAAAGAGTGATAGGTTTCAGAAATAAATTGTCAATGGTCTTGTTAAGAATAGCCTACATGTGGGGATTGATCAGAACAATGACCATTGTTTGAAAACCAGACAGCTCTGCGTAGTACAGTCCGTCCAAGACCATCTTGTTTTGAAAGTGTCAGAGATATGATGTGTCTGACTTTGTCGTTTCTGTACGAATGTAAAAGTGTCCGGTTTGGCGCCTGATTTCACACGCCAATTCGAGACTCTTTCAAAACAGTCTTTCCCTGTCGCTGGCGTACGGTGTCGATGGATGAGATAGTCGCTGTCCACTCCTGTCATGTTCTGGGTGTGCCGGAGGACTAAGGTGGCGCGTACCCTTAAAAACAAGTCATAATTATAACTGCTATATAACATAATAATAATTCGTCTTCACTTATATCCATTATCCATCATAGCTGCAGAACCGGTACACCGTAAAATTACCGACTTTTTAGGTTAAGATCTGACCTACTTTTGGCGAGCTGCTTATCATCAGCTGATTAGCGAGCGTAAAGAAAATCTATTGTGCATGCGCAGATGGTTAGCGAGCGGAAAAGTAGATTCACGTCAGAAATAAGCTGTTTTACGAGGAGAAAATTAAGTATGTAAATTCTTTTTTATGCGCAGTTGTAGAAAAAAATTTACATACTCAATTCTCGTAAAACAGCTTATTTCAGAGGAGAATCTACTTTTTCGCTCGCTAACCGTCCGCGCATGCGCAGTGCATTTTGCACTATGCAGCCATGATGGATATAAGTGATAGAGTGGATATCAGTTATTATTAACTCTGCCGATATAAGTAATTTAACAGGTTTGGGCAGTTGTAGGAAAATTTTTGTATGTAATTCGCGCGTAATGCTTCTTTATCGCTCTTGCAAAATTATCACGCTCCGCTTCTTGTTGCGTGATAACTGTTTTTCACGAGCGATAAAGTCGTGCATTATGCTCTTAATACATAAATAGCTATTTTTACGCACAGTTGTCGATATCCGTTGTAGCTATTTTGTCAATATCCAAAAAAACTCCAAGAGTACTGCCTAGTATTAGCCGCCTAGCCGGCAGGATAGCCAGGGGGCTCCGCCATCTGGACCCCCACCTGGATGAGCAGACTTGCATTTCGATGCTCGTCTGCATTTTTCATTTGAGTTTGCTTCCTTCCGTCAAAAAGTAAAAAGAGACTTTCAGGCTTGATTCAATCAAGTTTATTTGAATTATGTAGTGTAGGGTTGCAAAAATCCTTATTTTTATCATAATTAATGAACATTCAGTTATTTCTTGATTAGAGATAGTCCAATCAAATGGTAATTTTTCAGTAGACAGCCCCGAAAGGATTTTTCTCGCCGATTTTATATGTAATTTGGAGCTCTGAATTCGAATCTAAAATTTTCTGACACGCCAGGGAGGGCGGCTTCACACCTAAAAACCCCCAAACGCCTCTTATTTTGGGACTTTTTTAATTTTATTTCGAAAACCTCGGCGTTTTTGAGAAAAAGCATTCTTTACAAAATTGAAGACAATAACATTTCCAATATATTAAGTAGATTCTACGATATCTGGTTTTTGAGCTAGATTTTTAAAAAAGGGGTATTTTTCAAGGCATTTTTGAAAATTCTGGAAACTTATTACTTTCACTCTATATACAACTTATACAACTTGGAGTAATGAAGAAAAATCACATATCATGTGAAAAGTACGATAATTAATTCTGAACAAGATTCCTCAGAAATCTTGATGTTTAGTATAGGGGGGAGGGGAGTACTAGCGAAAATAGAAAACCATGTCGTACAGCCAAAATTTCTATTCTAATAACTTCTGAGGCCTTCCTAAGCGATCAAAACAATTTTGGATCACATATTGTTATAAAAAGGTTATGTTCTATCAGAATCGCCTGTTAGATGCACTTAGTTTCAGGATTTCCTAGTAGGGAGGCGCTTATAAGCAGAACACCTCAACGATCAAAATTTCAAACACTCATAAATTTTGACTCAATGATCGTAAATTTTGAGTATACCTTCAATTTGGTGCGATTTTACGCAATTTCCACTTGAAAACAAAATTTGAATATTTAATATTCCATTCATGTTTTTTTGGTGTTCGGTAGGCCACGTATTATTTCGATTTTCCCTTGAAAATTTCATACGCCTATTGGTTTTTAATATAGTAACAAATAGAATGGAATGGAGTAGAATTTTATTTGTCATTAAATTGTTTAAAAAAATGGTGATTTTGTAGAAGGCCTACTCATTATTGGTCTGGTAACAAGCTAGAATGCTTAAATTTTGGCCCCAATAAAGCACTATTTCAACCAAATAAAAACTAGGCTTAGTTTAACTTGATTAACAATTTTTTTCAAATTTACTTGAGTACTCAAACTTAGATTGTTTTGGGGGGGGATAGAATTTTTTTTCAAATATTAGAGGGATGTGTTCCTCCCATCCACGGTAGAAACTACGCCCTTCATCACAACTGTGACATTTTCGGAGAAGAAGCTGCTGGAGCTTTGTTCAAGGATATGCATGAAACTGAATAAACTATAATCTACTAGAGCAATATAAGCTATATTGAATTTCTTTATAATTAAGTAGATGGTGAAAAGTGATCTAACTTTGAAGTGCTATCTGTAGGTTTCTATATCCCCTGCTATCTAGTCCCTAAGCTCATCATTATTATCATCATTGCTATGCTATTCTCTTATCCCTTATATATTTTGGAAATTCATATATATATATATATTTCATAACGGAAATATGGTATTAGATGCTAATTTTTGTGGCTGATCCAGCCACAAAAAAATTCAGGTTCCATACATCCCCATATCCCCCCCTCTGGATACGCCACTGCTCCCGCCATTACTATAGGCAACAAAGCATATTAGGACCCATATTTACTATTACTGAAACTTTTATCTCTATTTTGAAGTAAGGAAACCATTCACAAAGTTTGTCGGTGTATTTCAGAAACAGTTGTATATGCACAGTAGCAGATATACCCCATCATCATTGCATAGTAGGAGGGCTAGTTCGCTATAAATGACCACGGCTTTGAAACTCACATGTTGGCAGATAGATAAAATTCGAGGCTCGTATCTATACCCATATTATATCTTTGGGTGCAATTAGTGCAGGCTTATGGCTCCTAAATCCAACATGAAAGGGAACAGCTGAAGACCGCTGACGAAATTTGAAGAAGGTTGGAAAAATAGTTGGAGAAGGCTCGGTTGCACGTACGCCTATTTAAATTTTACAGTAATCAACCAGTGTTTAATGACGTAATCACTTAATTACGATTAAAATTAATATACGTGAGTGCAACCGGGAGTCAGTCTTTGAATAGTACGGTATCTAAAAAAGTGGGAGGCAACTAATTCATGAAAAGGTGCCATTCTAAAAATGAGTAATTCGTCACTTTTGATTCTATCAGCTTACTAGCATATTTATTGTTTTTTCGACATAGTTTTGGTCTAATCCTATTATTAATAGCCCTGCAGCTTTCCATTTTTTTAGAATGATCAGTTTTCCTTTTTATGCTATATTTTATTTGAACTCTTGAAGCTTTGGCTTCTTGTATAATTTTATTTCCCATTCTTAACTTCCAATAAATCATATAATTATGGTCACTATCCATACAAAAAGTTGATTACTTGGAAGTATAAAATTAATAACTTCCATGTAATACATGAATAATATACCATGTAAAAGTGTTGAAAGGCACTTTTCAATTTGTATCTGTAACTTATTGCATAGTAGCAATTTTTGGTTCCTAACATTTTTTTTTCATCTACAAAAGTGAAATAAGTTGCGGAAAGAGGGAAGAGCCTAAAGCAACAACAATATCAATATTAAATAATGCTCTAACATTTAATAAATATCATCAACTGTGTAATGTGTTTACATAATAAAACAGATCGGTTTTGTACACGTAATCAAAACATAATTAAATGATATATAATCTATAGTACAAAACAAAAGGAATTTTACAATAAATGTTTGTACATTTAGTAAAAAAATTTGTTCTTTGAAGAACAAACGACCAATGCTGCTGTGCACATGTTCAAATATACAAGCCAATTTATTGAATTTAGACTAGTCGCCTTTAATCAGACACATTAAATGTATTACACACATCAATTATTTTTAATCCATTGCAAATATAAGGCCATTTATTTTCCTTACGGGCGAAAATTTTGAACTTTCTCAGACATTAATATTTCTTTGAAAACAAAATGAAACAGGAAACACATTTATGATTGAGAATCAACGTTAACAAGTTCTGCTTTAAGCAGACCCAGAGTGGCCCAAGTTTATTTTCAGGTTATCATTGTTTCAGAATAAGTATTTATTCTGAATCGGAAGTTACTATCAAAAGTATTAATCTGGATTCGCATACAACAGTGACAGTGAACATATAATTTATATAAATTCTAATGGCATTATTTATACTCACTCGGCTGGGCTGAGTGGGAATAGTTCAATTACACCAATTACAATTCATTGTAATTATATTTTCACTGTTCACTGTCACTGATGTGTGCGAATCCAGCTTTTTACGCGCTTCTTTCTTTAAGGAAAACGATGGTAAATACACAAATTTGGTTGCAGTCAAATCTGAATAACATACAAGACAGTTCAAAAATAATGGTCATTGAATCTAATTTATGTGCAGCAATTAGCTGAGTTTTTTTCTTGGTGCTTGGTCGTAGAATTACTGAAATAAAACAAGGGCTACTCTGGTTCTGAGGTGCACACATGTTCAGATGAATATGATAGTCAAGTCTTGTTGAACTGATATGATTAATATTTATTTCTCTCTAATTGGTGTTTGTATTCTTAAGTGACTAAGACATTTATTTAATGATCAACAATCGAAGTATATCACCGTATATTTAATGAGTTTATTGCAATTCTTATTGGTAACATTGAAGAGTTTCAGCAGACAGTGATTCCCAAGGCATATGCTTATCATTCTACACTTCTAATCACTCAGTTTACAATTGTGAAAGACAAAATATATTGGTAGAAAATCACTTAATGCTGAAAACCTCCAAGACCCTAACAAGTTACACATCAAAACTGTAAATGGAAGAAAGTGTCACATAAAAAATATTAATAACTACACTTTGAACTACTAATCTAATTTCCAGTTTCTACGTTTATGTAGCTTAAATTTATCAAAACCAACAGAACCCGATCTAGTTGCATATCTGCCATACATTCAGTCAATAAATAGGTGAATTCAATAGATGATCGAACGAATAAATAATAATAATAGGGAGAATGAGTTTCTGGAAACCAGTGCTATATAGAACTAATGCTTTTAGCTCTGTATAGATGAGAATGGATAGCTGCCAACTAATCAACGATTTAACACCACTCAATGCAACCAATATCACTCTTTATCAATTATTCTATAGTTGACCAAGCGAAAATGGGTTTCTCAAGGCCACTGCAATGTTGCCACTGGTTGCCACTTGCAACCCCTAACTCGACCAGTCTATATACATTGACTATATTTATACACCCTGAACATCGCTCTTTCCTTCTCATACCTTCCCTCTTCCTCTTTTCCGTCACTACCTGTCACAAATTCTTTTGAGCACGTCAGGTTCAAAAGTTCTATTGTGTCATTCTTTGAAGTTAGAACAATAACATCCCCCGTTACCTCCTCCCATCATCCGATATATTCTTCAACATCATGAAATGAAGGATGAATATTGCTATGTATAATGTATAACTCTTTCTTGAGTCATGACATCAAGAAATCCAATTTTATAATGATGATTAGATTTTTCTTTATAAATGCAACTATTTATAAACTGAGCTATTACTTCATAAAGGTATTTGATTCCACTGTTTTTTGGTTCATTCAACTTCAATCCATCTGTGATATCAACTTATTTTTTTCAATTATTTAGACTATATTATATAAATATTGTAGTAACATTTGTAATGTATTTATGATATGATGTTTATGACTTGTGTTAATATTGTATTATATACGATGCATAACATGAAAAATGAAATTGAATTGAATTGAATATTTGATTGCAAAGGATACTAAAAACAACTAGATCGAACACAGCAGCAAAGTTTTGATAAGTTTTACTACTAAATGGTTCAACAAAACTCGACCGTATGATTATGAAATGTTTAAATGTTTAGAGCATGAAGTAGTAGAAAACACAAAAATAGATGAAAAAGGTAATATATAATATAATGCAACTGGATTCCACATGATATAGTTACTAAACCTGTGAATCTTGCTCCCCCTAATACTGGTGAAGACAGTTACATGACATCACTGCTAAATGAAGTAAACTCATTTTAATTAACAATATTAGTATATGATAGATATAAATTTATTCGAGTAAATATTTTTAGAGCTCGATTTCTACTAGCAAATGCCGATTAAATGGGTATAATTCATTTTTTCAGAATAAATAAATCGAAACCTTATACTCTGAGATCTTAGCTTATACTACTAGATCTTAACTTATATTATTGGATATTGAGTTCTGATTCCATAGCTTTAATCGAGAATGAATCAGAATATTTTCAACACAATAATCTAAGTTGTAAGCAAATAAGCCATTAACTTATCATACAATACACAACATATCCAAAATTAAGAAGATAATATTTCATATTAAATAGAATAATAAGTACATAGTGAAATTTTTCAAATATTATAAATTAAAAAAAATAGAAATAGAGAGGATAACAAGATTCACATATTGCTTACAGCAACATAGCACTATAGAAAGCACATTTCGGTATAACAAAATATTCCATAGTCAACTACAATCTATGAATTAGGTATTATTAGTACAATTATTAGCAATTATCATCATCATATTTCAATTGCAACTTGGTTGAAGTTGATTACAATATCTATATGATAATAGTTATAACTGTATCAGACTAATCAGACCGCTTCAAAATTGAAAAGTATTGAAAGTATTGCTTTTCAAATACACATCAGGTGAAATAGTATTCATGACAATAATTAGTTCATCATCTGTAGATGAATTTTTTAAATATTTGTTTATGATGGGAATCCAGTGCCTTGTCATGGGTAATGCAGATGGTTTATGCATATTATCGATACTACTTGAAAATATGACATATGTTTATGAGAATAATTAAGAAATGAAATTAAATAACGAATATAATGAATAATATTTAAACACACCGAAAATTACGAAAATATACCAACAAAGATCATCTTCCCATGGTCAAATGATGTTCAATGTTAAAAAACATCATAAAGAACATCGCTATTAATCTTGAAAGTAGTATTGTATCATCTTTACTCCTATTATCATATACTAAATCAAGAAATTCTTACTAACTAAGCAGTTTAGTCTATTTTTCTATTTTGACAGTTGAACTGCCTCACTCAAATCTTTCGAAAACGATAAGTCTTGCGCGAATCTACAATTCAATTTTAAAGCGGAATTGAAAGGCATGGGGAAGAAGATGGTGTACTATGAATTTTTACTCATCACAGCCATAGTAGTCAATGTTTCAATAATTAGTGAATTATGATGATAACTCAAATAACAAAACATCTAGACCAGTACACATCCATTAAGAAATCTGAAATCAAGAATTTTCAATTCTCGAGACTTCCGGTTCTTTTGACGTAGATCATCAAGAATTCAAATGGATCTTAGAACACGATAAATTATTTCAAATGATTATGAATACATTAAAAATGATATGAATTATGATGAATTAATCATGATTTTATGACAATAAGATCTGATGAGAGTCTTGATCTGCCTTTGTGAAAATGATACATTAGTTATAATGAAATTGCATGAGTAATCTTGAATAATAAACAAACATTTGTAGCGCGAATCACAAAACACATGAATAATTTGACACAAATAACTTATTGTTTGTTGGTGTTTTCCAATATTAGATGCAAAATAGCGTCCAATTATTCCAATACACATACCTTATTTAAGATCAATTTCGTAGTGGTACTATAAACAAAAATGCTAAATGACCATGTAAACCACATACATGATAAACAACCTAATGCTTACTATCTACTCACATATTTATTAACACAATTATTATGATTGTTCATTGTCAATAGAAAAATTAAGGAATTCATCGAGATTTAGACAAGTTTCAATGTGAAACAATAAATTTGACTAATTTATAAAATATTGATTTGGTTATGAAAACTGTTTTACTATGAATTAAAAAGCCATAGTTATTTAAACTATAAAATGACAGAGTATTAAATACTCTGGAGAAATTTTCTCCAGAAATCTATTGCGTGACAGATAGGTAATATTGAAATGCGTTAGGATTGGACTGACAGCGTGTAATAACAACAATTACTCATGTTGAAGTTCAAGTCCTATAAGAAAAAAATAATCGATTAATCATAAAAACAATTGACCAGAACTGAAACGAATCCATTAAGTCGGAGCGGTGGAATATTTTGTGGCTCACTTTGGCCATTTGATCGTTTTTTTACTTTATATTATACATAATAAAACCATTAATGACGAGGATTAACCATAACGAAGAGATTAAACCATTCCCAGAAGTAATGTGTGTCATTCACTAAAAAATTCGATACAAAATTAAGACACGAAAAATAACTGAACAATTAACATTTTGTACAAAACTGGAGACGCATCTCCGCGATAAAAATCGTTCAATAGTATCTATTAATTTACAAGTGAGAGCGGCTGTCCCAACTCAGTGCACTCAAGTTTAATTGCACTTGTCTAGAACACATCCAGACAGAACATATCACATGTTGCCAGGAATGTTTGTTTATACTAAGAAATCGGGATCACTGTACTCATGCTCACTTTCGTCCGAGCTTCGCAGTTTCGACTTCTTCCTCTTGTGGTGGTGTTTCTTGTGTCGATCAGTCTTACGGGTTTTATGTGAACGATGGTGATGATGCTGTTTCTCGGGAGGAGGCTTTGGAGGCACAATAGTCAGTTTCGGCACCCTCAGAGTTTGCGGCTCCTGCAATTCATAAATGCATTATAAAAGCTAAACCTTGATGAAAACGAATCTCAAATTTCATTTAAAAATAGCACCTGTTAATTTCGATTACATTTCTAAGCTTTTACAGTAAACTAAGTAAATTTTTAGTATCATAATACCATTTCTTTCTCTACTTTCTTTGAATTTATTGTTATTGATAGACTCGATATTAGATACGAATCAAAGATTGGTAGGAAGGAGGAAGATTGTATATGAAGAATTTATACAATTTCCTTAAATAATAAGAATTATAATACCAAGAATTATTCTTGCTCTAGGCCTGCAACGGTACACAGAAAGCCCCACGGAATTTCATTATTCATATCATTTGAATTTACTTTAATTTAATTGATTTTAAATGGTAAAATCTTTCACTTTTCCAGTTATAAACATGGCGGCTACCTTTACTTACAAGTTGGTGATGAGGGTTGTCGGTTTGCATATGCGATGGCATATGACTGTTGGCTTTGATGGGCGTTTGGTCAGCGACCCGACTAAGCGCGTCGTCCGAGGCCGCGTGTCTGTGTTCCCGTTGTGATGCCTTCTGTGGCGTCACGTGGTTATCGTCTTCATCGTCTGGCTCGTCAGGATCCAGATTCATCATCAGGTGCTTGAACTGTAATTACAAATTAAAAGTGAACAACCAACAATTTACAATATCTGGCGACCGAGCTTCGCTTTGGAGTACAAAAGCATTGAATATTTATAACGAAAGAGGATAAGTTAATATCATATATTTATAGTTAATATTTAGAATGTGTGATGATAAAACAGCTGTAATATTTATAATCTGTTATCTCTGTTACTAAGACACATATTTAATGTCGAATAAAGCTCGTGTTGAGTCCAATTCTATTACAATTTATTCGACATTAAAAAAAAAATAAATGGGTCCGAAAAGAAAAACGAGTAAACGTCAAGATTTAGTCAGTGAAGGAGAAAACGATTCGCAAAACCAAATGCTTGGAAAAATACTGAAACCAACAGTTTTATCGATTGACCAAGATTCAGATGATGCACCGAAAACGTGGAGACATTGGAAGGTAACATTTTTAAACTTCTTAAAAAACAGTTCAATCCCGAAAAAGGATGAATTGAATGTTTTGATCAATTATGTGTCACCGAATATTTTTGAAAGTATTTGCAATTGTATATCATTTGAAGAAGCTATAACAACTCTTGAAGAAAGCTTTATAAAACCTCAAAATGTAGTACATGCACGTTACTGCTTATCTAAAGCAAAACAAACCCATGGAGAATCAATTGATCAATTCTATAATAAACTAAAACGGCTAAGTTTACCATGTAACTTTCAAGCAGTCACGGCTGACGATAACAAAAGTGAATATATCCGAGACGCGTTCATCTCCGGATTAGAATCATCGAAAATCAGACAACATCTTTTCGAAATGAAATCGCTAACTTTGCAAGACGCTATCTCACAAGCACGAATGTTAGAGAATGCTGAAAACATTGCTAAAGAATACGAAACCAGTTCAGAATATGTTAACACAGTCCTAGCAAACGAGAATAAAAATACCGAGAAAACGACTTTAGTCCGTAATTCTTACCAAAAGAAGATTCAATGCAGATTTTGTGGCTATAATAATCATACTGATAATAGCCAATGCCCAGCAAAAGGACAACCATGCCTAACTTGTAATCGAATAGGCCATTTTTCAAAAGTATGCAGAGCACGAAACGATAAAAAAAACCAAATGGTATCTGCCACAGTAATTTCAGCAGCAAATACCAGCACTGACCTCTCAAAATGTCTTGTTCCTATACGTGTTAATGGAATAGATACATTGGCACTATTAGACACTGGGAGCACAGCAAGTTTTATAGATAAGAAACTAGTAGTACAATCGAAGATGAAAACTATGCCATATTCCAATTTGATTACATTTGCTTCAAGTGCCTGCAACACTAAAACAACTGAGTGCGCTTTGAGTGAAATATATTTCCAGAACGAAGAATATAATGATTTTCCTTTGATCGTATTGAACAAATGTTGCGCTAGTGTAATTTTGGGACACGATTTTCTAAAGAACTTTTCATCCATCACTTTTGATTTCGGTGGATCTAAAGCAGCACTACAACTGAATGAAGACAATGACGCAAGAAGGCCTACTTATGAAATTAAAAAGTGTGCTCTAGCCCAAGCTACAGTAGAACCTGTCTCATTGTTTCGTGATCTTCAACCGGACTGTCGGCCTATAATAACTAAATCGAGACGACATTCAGAAGAGGATTACTTGTTTATGATGAATGAAGTCAAACGGCTTAAAGATGCTGATATTATAGAAAATAGTCATTCTTCTTGGAGAGCTCAAGCATTTGTTACTTCAAGAGAGAACCAAAAGAAACGTATGGTGATTGACTATTCACAGACCATCAACAAATTCACGAATTTGGATGCCTATCCACTACCACTAATGGAAGAATTAGTCAATAAGGTAGCGCAATATAAAATATTCTCATCTATTGACCTGAAATCTGCCTATCACCAGATACCAATCTTGCCTGAGGAAAGGCATTTCACCGCATTTGAAGTTGGACACAAACTGTATCAATTCAAAAGAATTCCGTTCGGAGTCACGAATGGAGTAGCTGCTTTCCAGAAAGTGATTGATCAAATCATAGAACAAGAAAATTTGACATCATGTTATGCCTATTTAGATGATATTATTGTATGCGGAAGGACCCAAGAAGAACATGATGAAAATTTAGAAAATTTCTGGAGAGCAACAGAAAAATATGGCCTCACGATTAATGAAGAAAAGTGTAAAATATCTATGGAGAATTTAACCTTTCTGGGATTCGAAATTGGTCAGGGTATGATTAAGCCCGATCCAGATCGATTGAAACCACTCCTTGACTTACCAGCTCCAAAAAATCAGAAAGAATTGAAGCGTGTCCTTGGAATGCTTGCACACTACTCCAAATGGATAAAAGAATTTTCAAAAAAGATCCATCCACTTGTGCATAATACTCACTTCCCGTTGAATGAAGAATGCAGAAATATATTTGAATCATTAAAGAAATAGGATCTGCAGTTCTAGTGCACATTGATGAAAAAGTCCCGTTCACTTTGGAAACTGATGCCTCAGATTACGCTATTGGAGCAGTATCAACACAGAATGAGAGACCAGTGGCGTTTTTCTCAAGAACTCTTTCCACATCTGAAACTAGGCACTCTGCAGTGGAAAAAGAAGCTTATGCCATTGTGGAATCAATCAGGAAATGGCGACATTACTTACTTGGACGAGAATTTACACTTATCACAGACCAGAAATCAGTTTCATTCATGTTTAGTAATAAACAAACCAGCAAGATTAAGAATGACAAAATCCAACGATGGCGCCTTGAATTGTCAGAATATAAGTTCAATATAATTTATAGAGTTGGAAAAGAGAATATACCAGCAGATACACTATCAAGAGTCTGTGCCACTGTTGGATGCCATACAGATATAAAGAAACTGATAAAAATTCATGAGGACCTGTGTCATCCAGGAGTTACTCGACTCCATCATTGGACCAAAACAAAGAACTTACCATATTCAATAGATGATGTAAAAGAAGTATGTTCCAAATGTATTACATGTTCTGAAATGAAACCACGCTATGCCAAAGGAACTGGCCGCCTTATCAAAGCAACTCGACCATTTGAACGTCTTAATATGGATTTCAAAGGCCCACTACAATCAAGTTCAAGGAACAAGTATATTTTAGTTCTTATAGACGAATATTCCAGATTCCCATTTGCCTTCCCCTGTCCTGACATGACTACTAATACAGTAATAAAACACCTTACATCACTATTCTCTCTTTTTGGTGTACCGTCTTACATACATTCCGATAGAGGAACATCGTTTATGTCATCAGCTTTGAAAAAATTCCTACTATCAAAAGGAATTGCCAGCAGCAGAACATCGCCCTATAATCCAGCCGGTAATGGGCAAGTCGAACGGTACAATGGAATTATATGGAAAAGTGTGATGCTAGCCCTAAAATCGAGAGGTCCCAGTCACTGGGAACAAGTTCTCCCCGATGCCCTTAACTCTATTCGTTCCCTATTATGCACAAGCACCAACTGCACACCACATGAGCGGATGTTTTTACATGCAAGAAACTCAAGTAATGGAAAACCATTACCAACCTGGCTATTGACACCTGGACCAGTATGGTTGAAGAAGATGACAAAAAACTCAAAACAAGAATCGCAAGTTGAAAAAGTTGAATTAATCGAGAGTAACCCTGAATATGCGTTTGTTCGCCACAACGACGGCAGAGAATCGACAGTCTCACTTCGCCAGCTCGCCCCATACCCCACGAGTGCCGATTGATATTAAGGGGGGAAGATTGTGATGATAAAACAGCTGTAATATTTATAATCTGTTATCTCTGTTACTAAGACACATATTTAATGTCGAATAAAGCTCGTGTTGAGTCCAATTCTATTACAGAATGATATACTATGTTTGCTACAATATCAGTTAATGTACTATGTACTATTCTACATTGGTAGCATCATAACTGATATTGAGTCTTGTTTAAATTCATTCAACTCATATTCAATCCTATTTCTATTTGATCATGTCGATTAATTTCTTGCCGGATAATATTTCTCGTGAGATCAGCTGATTGAATGCAATAGTTCAACAGCTGAGGCATAATTTTGTCTCACTCCCACACACGCCCTCACTCACTCATTTCCATTATCGACAGACGACGAAATTTTCAGCTGTTTTTCCAAGGATCCTTTTAATGTCCTTCAGCAGGTTATCTCAGAGATGAGATCTAGTGCAATCGAACTTTTATATCATAAACCTACTTTGTTCCAAATTTCGTGAGAATCGTTAGAGCCGTTTTCGAGATCCGGTGATATACAGACATATAAACATACAAACAGAAAATGCTCGCTTATTATTATAGGATATTTTCACAATGTACTGTAATGCAGTACAGCAAATAACGGACAATGGTTTAACAGGAGCTAAGTAAATTCAATTCAAAATTCAAATTCACTTCAAAATGATTGTCTCATTTCCATAAAATAAACATGATATTGTATAAAAAAGATGAACATTTACTATATATTAGAAATAAAAATCACCAACAGCAAAAGTACAACTTGCTCGCTGGTAGGACCAAGTAGAATTTAAATACTACTAGGATTCAATTTAGTATTTTTAAATACTAAATTTAACAATAAATAAAATATTAAGAAAAAAGAAACCCAACGTTTGAGAATACCTAAGAATAAGTTTGCTACATGCATTAATTCCAATTACACTATATGTAATAAGTTAATAATGATACTGATAAATAATATAATACACCAGAATACCATTAACAAAAAAATTGCAATTAATATAAACCATTAACTACATTTGAATAGAATAATTGCCTAATTAAAGGAGGAATGAGGAATATAGGTCCTCTCTGCCACACAACCCTTCAAGAGACAATGACAAAGAAAATGAAAATACTTTTAATTAGGTGGAGTTAAGACTTCAAAGTATTCTCTACCACTCAACCTTGAAAAAGGAAGGAGAGAAAGTATGACTGTACAAGGAATGAAATGCTGTTCGATTGGAGAAAATAGTAGGAGAGCAGTGTACTAATTTGATTGATTCTTTTAAAAGACACCTCTGGAACTGCTGAATATTGCACAAGCGATGCATTATTTTCAAAAAAAGTATAATTTATATAATTTAAGATTATTTATTTCACATTTACCAGGTTTATAATTGGACGTTATTTTAGAGTTTGAATTGAGAGTGGAAAGGATAAAGCATTATGCAACCGAGGGACAAAATTACCTCTAAGTATTCGGAGATTAGCGCTCTCCTCGCGTTCTCATCTAACATATTGGGAGGTGAACCATGTTGAATCTTCTGCACGGTGACTTTAGGGTTGAACCTGGCGTTACTTTTACGATTCACAGCTTTCTCATAGGTTTTGCTCGATTCAGCAGGAGAGTACTGCGTGATTTTACTGGAAAGAAATGAGCAAAAATTAGTATCGCATGGAAAATAGAAATAAATTCATGACATATAACATTGCACAATGTGGGGTCAACGTCAAAATATTTCAATTTACAACATTCAGAAACTCTAGTAAATGGGAAAGTTAGGAAGAGCTATGGTTGAAGTAAAACCTATATTTACCTTGTTATTCAACAATGAAATGATAAAAAACGAATATATATAATATGAATGTGGAGGGTTGTGATCTATCTGAAACTAAACTAAAAAACTGTATCTTTAGTTTATTTTTGGCATTTGAATTGGCAATTTGAGTCGAAATAAAGCAGCTTATAACCTCAGACTACCTTTTACTATTAAAGTGAAAGTTTCAAATTTAATATTATTTTAAAAAAAATTTAAATAAGCAAACTCACAAAAATTATAAGTTACTCAGAAATCATATAGGAACAATAACCATAAATAATAGAAATATCAACTATGTTTTACTTCTAGTTGCAGGTACTTGAATTAAATTTAACCGAGGTATAATGGCGTCATCTAACGGAACCAATGTCACAAGAATTAATCAGAAGACGATAGAATGACGCCATTCAACCCCAGTTAAATTGAATGCGACTCGGCATATATATTACACTTACCATACCTATCATATCTTATCACTCATTGTGTATGTTCTGTGTTCAGTAAATTGTTCCAGTTCCAGTCGTAAATTTTTCCATCACGTGACTAGTATAAAATGTCCCCATGGAACGCCACTTCAAAATCGTTGGTTCAAGCTTTTGGCGCGCACTTATATAGTTGATTTACAACAAAATGTGTCGTTTACTAGCTGCGTGAATGAAGAATGACTGTTTTACAAACTTACCGTCTAGAAAAGTGTGCATTTCTTTCATTCCATTACTCTCAAATTTTCTATAGAGAAAAATTCATTTGACGAATGGTTATCAAACATAATTTTGTTGGTTATGTATTCTATGGCTATGCTATGGTAAACAAGCGATCAGCGCATGCGCAGAGAAGCAAGCAGACTACAAAATTCAATCGACCAATGAGAGCTCGGATAGTTGGAACTGTAACAATCACCACGCTTCGACTGTGGGACAGGAACTTGGAACTGGAACTGCTTTCTGGTACAGAATGTGTCAAAATTCTTCACATGGGACGCGGAACTTTTTACCTGGTAAATTGTGAATCGGACAATAATTTACCACATTCTAGATACACAGAACGGGCCCATTGACTTATTAATTTATGTACAGTGAACATTGTACTTGAAAAATTAATAAGATTGTGATCGAAATAGGAGATTGAATCCAAAAATATTTTGCTCCCTGATTTAGGTCGCCTACTTAACAATAATTCTTAGATACTGGATTTATTTTTCCTAACTTATACATTTCCTTGCAAAAGTAATTTGAAAAGACTGATTTGCGCTCAGACTACATGATTCATCAGTACAGTAGTAGTTCAAGGATTAGAGAATTCAGGCACGTGCAACGGGCCCTAATGCTTTTAATTAATGTTAATCATCATCATATTGATAAGATACCGTACATTTGGTAATCACTTAGCTTATGCTGAACTAAGCGCAGTATTGTTCTTAGTAAGAATTAGTTTTGTCAATCAATCAGTGTGTTGTCAGATCTCGTTGAGAGCACATTGATTGTTTGTAGCATTTAATAATGTTAATGAGTGTTTGAAAATAAACCTTGAAGGAAAAATCTGGTAGGTTATTGTAATTCCTTGACTATAGACAATGCATATTGTAAATGAACATTTTGGAAATAATGTATTACCTATCGTTGAAGCCGTATGTTGTTTTCAAGTGTTGCTTCAAAACCAAGAGCAAGAGGCAACCTTGAGAGGCTGTCAGGCATTCTTGGAGGTTGTGGGTGTCCTGAGGCATTCTCGCCAGAAGCGCCTCCTCATCCTCATCCTCCTCTTCATCCAACTGAGCCTGAGGGATCGGCTGCCCACTCATCGGATCGATTTGCACTTGTTGAGGAACCGTCGGTATCAGAGCCTGTCAACAGTTTTAGTCTCAAGCTTGTTCTTTCATTCTCAATGTTGTATAATTATTGTAGATAAATAAATACATTTCCAAGATCAAGTTGATACTTTTAGGCCCGGTTTTTAGGACACTTATAAAATCTATAGGAGAAAATCTACAGGTTCATAGGAGAAATATGACCTATTAGAATTAATACGTGTCCTATTGAGATAAATTACAACAATATCTACTCAGGCCCTAGCTTAAAAATAATTACAAGAAATAAAGAGTGAAGGTATGCAATGGAGTATAAAGGTGACTAATGTGGCTACCGCCAAAATCATTGACTACAATCGTACGGGTCTGGGTCTGCTTCTGGAGCAGTCATAATCGTAGTCATTGGACGATTTTTGATTGTGACTCATCTCATATCCTGTGATTGGATATGGATTATAGTTTGAAGACTTTTTCTTAAGGTAATTGAGATAATTAAACCGAAGTTTGGAAAACCTGAAGAGCTTAGAAAACAATCTCTCATTAACTTGCAAATGATTGTTTATTAATAATTAAGTGCACTTCTTCTGTTCTCTTTGTAAAAATATTATGTGTGTTCAAGTCGTGGTACACTTAGGCTAACATTTCCAAAATGCCTTCATCTTTTAAATCTTCAATTAACAAATAACTCGGTAGCCGTTTCTATAAAAACATCATTCAGTACTTCACTTGGCAACAGTCAAATTTCAACTGAACGATTTTATAACGCATCAGTGACAATGACCGCTGAAACGGTTATCGTCGAACGATGATCGTCCACCGATAATCGTTCAAAGACCATCAGTCGAGCTCGTGCGCATCCGTTCCATCGGTCGACTGACGCGCTATTGAAACAAATAGAAGCTTTCAGAGCTGTACTGATCAGTAGCCCGATCGCAACATAACCAATGTGCTGACAACTCTGCCCGACAATCAGCTGATATTGAATTGAATAGCATAATGAGTGAATTCAATTAATAGTGTCATATTTGAATTCAGAGTTTTTCTATACATTTATTCAATCATTTCTAAATTTTATATTGAAAAAATCATATATTATTAATATTATCTACATTTATTTGATCCGTAGCTTAAAATGACTGCAAGTATTCCCAATGGTGATACAAGCTCGAAATAACTCATCAAAATTTCTGATGGACATTCTGAGGTAGTTGAAAAATGTATCTGCACCAAGAAATGATGTATACAATGGTACTAAATTCACTTTGAAATGCTCTTTGGGCGACCATCGGGTGAACTTGATATCTACGTCTTTTAATCTTTCGTTTACAAAGATAATAAGCTGCAATAACAATCTGTAAAGGCGGCCATTTTGTGAGTCAGAAAACCTGATGTATGGTCAGGATGGTGCATACGCACCGTCGGTCGGTCGAGCTCTGAATGTGTAAAACTGATTCATCGATGCGTAGGGTCAGGATGGTACATACACACTGACGGTTGGTCGAGCTCTGTAAACGGCCTAAGCCATACACGTAAGTGATTGGTGATGAGAGACTTAATTTGCACACCAGGTAACCTTCTAAATTTACGAGTAACTTGTTGCCATGGAAGTATTTACTCACGCTTATTCTCACCAATCTAGGCGTTTATTTGTTTACAGTTTCCTTGAATTACGTATTTATTTCCAGGTAAGAATTTTATTCACTATTTTTTCGTTTACTCGTTTCTTGATGCTGAACGAGAATTTACTTTTATTCGCGTTTTTATTCACCCTGCCCATTGTATAGTGATACATTACAAGTTTGAACCACCAGCTGATCCGGCCATGTGGGCTTAAATTTTCATACTTTCATCTAAATTTATAAACTTATCACTTTAACCTACAAAACATCATTCAACAGACAATACATGTTCATTCACATTACTACAACACAAGGATAAGAAATAAAATAACCACAAAGCTAGAGATTTAGATTAAAGGAATAATGTCAATTTATTTAGGAGGAAGCTATGTAATATATTACTATGGAATTATTCAGTAAGTTAACATGTTGTTATAACTTTAGATTAAGAAATATGTTTTGTTAAACTCAGGCAGGCCTTCAATGAAAGAAATTTTGTTATGCATTTATGAAATAGTGACATATTGAAATAAATAAAAGTAAAAATGAAATAAAAACCTTGAGTAACAAATTGAAAAAAACTGCACACTCCTTGTGGTCAAAGCAACAATCTTATGAAGCAGGAACCATTGACAAGCAACTTTCCTATGAACAACTCAAGTTTGCGTTGAGTTGCTATCACTAGTTGCTTTCTGTGTTTACCTTGAGAAAAAAGTCTATTATTCGGTCTAGGTACGTAACTTATCGTGTAACTAATGTGATCAGGCAAATCGTACGATCAAAAAAGTGTTTAAAATTTACAGAGTTTGACAATGATTTGACGATAAGTCTGAACATGTGGACGACTACTCAAAGTTGTCAAACTTTTAAAAATATATTAAACTTCTGGAACAGTCTTTATGAATAGCATGAAATTATAAATTCCAACTACAAAATATAAACTTCAACTTTTCAAACTTAAAATAATGAATTGAAAGAAGCTTACCGCCTGCTCATCGAACTGCTGCAGAATAGAAATGATGAGGGCACGCTTCTGCTGTTTGGTACGGAGAATCGAATACAAAAATCCATTCAACGCTCCAGGCACTTCACCTTCTTTTGTCCGGAAGCCGCGGACCACCTTCTGACCCATCTGAAGGATCTTCTGCAGCTGGAAGGACAGTTTGATTCCCGCCTGCGCCTTCATGTGAATGAAGCCCGGATATTTCTTCTCGATCTCCTGCAGCTGCTTATCGGCACTATTGCTCACCATCTTATCGTTGTCAGTGCTCATGCAAACAAGGTACGGCACAATCTGCGAAACCAAACACAAAATTACCACTAGTATCAAACAATCTATTCCATACAAAGGTTTTATTCTATTATTGTAACAAGGAATGAGTTACATGTAAGTTTAGATGCTCGCTTCGCTCGTGTCAGTGCAAAGGGTTTCGTAGGCAGAATACAATCGTTACTTTAAGGATTGGATCTTGGACTGTGTCATCACCTATACATTTGGAAGAAAAATAACACAAAGACTACCTTATTAATTCATCAACAAATGTTATTACATCAGTGTCATTTGTAAAAGTATTGTAAATAAATGAATAAAAATAAAAAAACACTATTTCAACTACCATGAAAGCGGTGCTGGTATAGAATGACATTTAGTTAATTTTTATAGGTTAGAACAAAATGCTCTAACCGTAATTATAAGGTAGAAGGGTTTAACAACTGTAAGTGATAAGTTTTTCCAAGTGCTTATTTATTTTGTCTGATGAAACTACAGTGTAAGGAAATGACAAAACATATACTGTTGTATTTACTTCATTCATCATATTTGACCCAATAAAAGTAAGATTTTTTTAAAACAAATAAACCTAGTAGTATTTATTGGAGAACTATATTAATATACTTTGGCCCGGTTGCACAGACGTCAGTTGAAGTTGTAGTCGTGATTAATTTCAAGAGAACCAATCAGAGAAGCTTTCATTTAAAAAAACCGTTACTGATTGGTTCTCGTGAAGTTAATCACGATTAAAATTTAAACGGCTCTTGTGAAACCGGCACTTTGTGGAATAATACAATCGTTATTTATCAATACTCACAGAAAAAGCACATAGTAAGGGTGAAAACAAAGTGGAGCGGCGATTATTGTCAATCAAGTATTAATCAGACCATACTTTGTTATAATTAATTCATTTTTACTTTCCTTGCCCTATTACCATAGGTAAGGAAAGTATTGCTATCCAAAAAAATTAAGGTACCCTAATTTCAAGTTTTCTATACGTTTCAAGGTCCCCTGAGTCCAAAAACATGATTTTTGGGTGTTGGTCTGTGTGTGTGTATGTCTGTGAACACGATAACTCCATTCCTAATTAACCGATTGACTTGAAATTTTAAACTTAAGGTCCTTATACCATGAGGATCCGACAATAAGAAATTCAATAAAATTCAATTCAATATGGCGGATAATTACTAAAAAACCATGTTTTTCACGGTTTTCTCGAAAACGGCTCTAACGATTTTCTTCAAATTCATACCATGGATAAGCTATTCATAAGCCCTATCAACTGACATGAGTCTCATTTCTGAGAAAATTTCAGGAGCTCCGTAATATTATTGAGAAAAATGGTGGATAATCACTAAAAAAACCATGTTTTTCACGGTTTTCTCGAAAACTGCTTCAACGATTTTCTTCAAATTTATACCATGGATAGCTATTCATAAGCCCTATCAACTGACATGAGTCTCTTTTCTGGGAAACTAATGGGGGGTCTACCCCATCCTTGAGAAATGGACTTTGTAGCCTCCTTCTCGTGCATGAGGTAGGTAGGTAGAGCAGTTCATAAAAAGAGCACATAGTCGAGATATTTCATCTGTAGAACAGCTGTTTTGACGACTTTTAAAAAATATTGAATTTCACAATTTACACAAAGGAAAAAATACTCTGAAAACAATTATACACATATACAGAAGTCTGATCGTAGTTTCAAATATGTTGCCGCCAATCGACATTATGTTATTCCCCTAAATCATTCTCGTTTAAGAATGAGGCTTATAGTTCAATGAGCAAGGAAAGTTGTGTGAGTGTACCACACCAGATTTTTTAATATATTACTACTTTAACCCTATCACTCAATTGTAGTTCCCTTAATCTCAGTATTCTAAGAATTCAATAATGTAGTTCTTAGTTTCGTATTTGGACATTATTTTTAAGTTATAAATTGTATTATATTCCGCTTCATTTGCTCAAACTCAGCCGATTTATGTAGTTACATTGAAATGAACTATCATTGTAATTGTAATTGCATCCAATCTTTATTCCGATCAGTATTGAGAAAGACTAAATTGGGAATGAATATACGAACTAGCTCGCTGGCTGAAGCTTCAAGTTGATGATTGAAAAGAAATCGGGGATCGAAGCTTCAATAAACCCTCATCGTATTTTGACCAATTTAAATAAATGCATTATTTTCAACGCTCTCAACTACCTTCGCCGCCCTACTATGTTTTGACGCTTATAGAGAGTTGACAGACTCTATTTTGGTCAACTACTATGTCACAGAATCGCTGAGTAGCTACAAAACACCTACACAATATAGGAACGCTAATCTCTGTTTTAGCTGACATTGGTTGTACTAACCATTATGGGATGAACTAAGCCCTGGTTCAAGATGAGTTGAATGACTTGCAGAGCGGCTCGACGAACGCTGACATCCGGATGCAGGAACGAAACCAAAATCTCTTTCAAATACAGCTGAATGATTGTGCTAGCCATGCCTGACGACACATCTCCCATCTCTTTCAGGTTCTCCTTTTTCGACAATTTTGCCCCTGCAACCCAAATTTCCATTCACATCAATATAATAGAAGTTCCAGAATTTGCAGAAATAGTCAACAAGAGTTGCAGATTGCAGTCCAATCTGCCACTAAACAAAGTTATATAATTTCGATTAAATAAAAAGAATTGAAAGATGTGGAGTTACCACAATATCATTTTCACAAACAGTTAAATAATTTTAAAGCAGTCATGGAAACGTGAAAATAGACGAATCCAAGCTTGTAAGATCAACTTTAAATAATTAATGTAGAGAAGGAGATTTATTGAAAGGAATTAAAAAAACTAATAAATTTGTAGAAGAAATGACGAAACTATTACTGTATCTTCATTAGTAATACTGTTAAACTAGTAATTGAACAGTAATGCTACTACAGGTGTGTCATTTTCATAGAGTTGTGCCCAAACAGTTGTTACCACCTTAATAATTAAATTGAAATTTGAGTTGAATTTCGAATTTTATAATTCATAATGTGGTAAGAATGAAACTCTATTACTGTATCAAGGAACCCATCTAACAAATGTCTTTAAAAATAATTTGCCTGTGTTAGGAAATAAAATAAGGCATAAGTGAAAGAATTATGACACCTAATGAATTGGTGTATCTCAAAAAATATTAAACTTTTTTTATTTATTGAGATAAAGGGAACGAAGAAACTAGAGGAATAAAACAATTTTAACTGTGATGCAACTGATGAGAAACTTACACTCTTGATCTTGCTTTATCATCCGTCTTTCTTCTTCCTGCAGGTAAATTTCTATGTTTTTGAGAACCTGTAAAATGGAAATACAACGTAAGATTTTTCTGAAAAGGCTCAGATTCTACAAAATATTTTTATCTGATATTTATAGTATGGAACAATGCGTTCACTGTCTTATATAATTTATTAATTTCTTTTAATCTATGAACGAATATGAATTCATATGAATTATCTTAAACAAAAAATCTTACAAAGGAAAGATAAAAAATCTTACAAAGGTAGATACTATCTTACAAAGGAAAACTTATTGCAATGTGAAGTTTCCAAGTAGGAATTCAATCAAACTTCTACAGTGAACCTTGATCAGTAAGCATGAAATAGTAGGTTAATGATGCATAGCTATTTGAGTGTAAACGTCGGTCCTGAAGCTCAAACTTATGAAGCTCGTCCAACTTATATGATCAAACAAATTGGCCGGGTTACAATTCGTTGGTGGTTTCACAATCATTTTCGAATGAGGGATTGCTAAAACTTGTCTCTTTTAGTAAAAAATGATGCATTCTTTTAATCTCACATGAAGTTAATTTATCAATCCTTTAGGTTTGCAAACGGTCTATTCCAATCTGAACAATAACAATTCTCAAAACTCATTCAGTCTTTGGAAGAATCAATCTAATGAAATGGTTCTACCTGGACTTTCATACTGAGCGAGGCATCATCTTCCTTGAGCAGTTGGTGGTATAATGTCTTCAGAACTGGTCCCAGCATAAGATCGTAATGGCGGATGCAGACGTTCCCAATAGCCTTCATTGTGAAGAGCTGAATATCTTCGTCTTGATTCAATAGAAAATAGAACAGCTCGAAAATATCAATAGTGATGGTTTTCTGAAAAAAATAAGATTGATGTGAAATTGTTTATAAGAAATATATTAATGAACAATGACTATTATTCTAACCGTCTATTAGTTTATTGAAAATTATCGATCATAAAATCTTCTTCTTCCTTTCACGGTTAAGGCATCATTGCCTGTTCCGAACCTCATAGTCACTATAATTGGACCATCTTTTTCTTGGACGTCCTTCATCTCGTTTCCACAATAAGGTACAATAAGGACTGCTTAGGAATCCGGTCTACACTCATTTCACATGTTGGAACCAATCATTCCTACTCCAATTTATTTTATCTTTTATTGCAAAAATATTCAGCTGAGCTCTGATGTCAGTGTTTCTGAAACGGTCTTCTCTAATGCACCCATATGTTCTACGCAGAAACCTCATATCAGATGCTTGCAATCTGCTTTCATCACGCTTGGATAGTACCCAAGTTTCACTCCCATAAAGAAGTGAAGGAGCCGCAATTGTTCTATAGAACTTTATTCTTGCAGCGCGAACTTGCAGAACTTAATGATATAGAGATGATCTGCAGCGCGTTCTCTCTAAATTAGACAATGTGTGTAAAGAGTACAATTTGAAAATCTCCTCTTCAAAAACACGAGTAATTGTTCTATAAAATAACATTCTGGAGCAGGTATCCCATTTCAGCTATCTTGGCTGTGATATCTCTTATCAACATGATAAAGATGCTTGCACCAAGATGCATCGCTTCCAACATATCTGTGGAACCATACATAGAACTCTTAAGAATAGTGCCAGCAAAGAAACAAGATCATAAAATTAGAGTGAAATATAATTATCTGGCGGAAAAATATTCTGGCGGAATATACAGTAGGTAATCTATTTTTCAGTTGAAAATAATTTTCTCACAAGTGTAAATCTGTTGCTACAATTTCATCCAACTTGAAAGTGATACAGTTAGATTAATAGAAATGTATTTGAACTAACCGGTAGTTGGTCTCCTCGAACCTCATCATCGGTGAAATCAAAGTACCTTAGCAGAACACCTACTACGAAAATTGCCCTTCTGCACATGGGTTTCTGTTTAGCCATCAGGACTTCATCTGGCACAGCTGCAATTCAACAAGTCAATATTTTATAATACATTCCACAAGCAACCAATGTTTCAAAAATTAAACAGGTCAATAACATTATACTCTCATGACTTGTATATTAGTAATGAAACGGTTCATTTGTATACAAAGGTTTAACGCTTCGTGAATACCATAACTGATTCAATATGTGTAACAAATGTTAATAAACTTCAGGAAAACATTTTACTCATGACAAATTATAGTTCACTTACTATTGTTTCGAGCTGCAGTCTCCAGGTAAGTTCTTACTTGGCACATACGTTCTGAAAATTGAAAATGTAAATGTAAATTATATCTTTCAAAAATGTTTATATAAATGGAGTTTCATCAGTATTGGGAAAGTGAATGTAGAGTTCATCATTTTGATAAACGGATTCAACATTGAGTTACTACTGTATTGAGATTGGTTAGTATCAATTTTTCACCAAGAGATCGCTGCATAATTATTCATTAAACAATTGAACTTTAACAGTTCATTAAAATGGAATTTGAGTTAGTGGAAATCGTTTCATCACTAAATTTGGTTCTTAAAAGTTTTTGTCAACTTATATCATCAGTATATTGTGCAAGTCATCATTATAAAGATATTTCAAAGTATTGAATCGTAATCAAATTGAATTTATTAGATGCGTTAGGTACACAGTTCAACCTAACATTTATTAGATGCGTTAGGCATACAGTTGGTTTTAACATCACAACAGATATTACTTTTAAAATTAACATACTCATGTCACTGAATGAATTAATTACATCAAATTACTTAGCTAGTCTATTACAAAAACTTGTTTCCTTATAAAGACCAAAACATATTCTATTTGAAACAAATCTACGGCCTGTGAATATCTAACGATTCTAGCTAGCTTTCTATGTAAACACGGGACGCTTCTTATAACATGTACTTTTAATTATTTTATTTATCAAATGAATTTATTTCTGTAATAATACATAAGGTAAATTATGTAAACAAACAATTATTTTTTGTCATAATTTTTGTATTGATGTGCGAAATAAATGAATTTTTAATTTGAATCAAATTATTACATAATGGATCGATTATTAAATCATGTAGTAGAATCACTGAGAAGAAATAAGACTATAAAAGTAACTAGTCTTTTATTGAAGCATTAATACTCTAATAACATATATCAGCTGTCATCGTAGCACAATATTCAACAATATAGATTCTCTTCAAACTGAATAAACAGTAATAAATCACGAACATAAAGTAATGACACCATAGAAAGTAATTTTCAAATCGAATTAAATCAAAATTACTCACCATAATACTTCTTCAGGCAGTCTCTGATCAACTTGAAGTTCCTTGTCACATTATTGACAACCGATCCAAGGCAAGACGCACAACTTTGTATCACAGTCTGGTCATGAACCATGATCAATTTGACCGAGTCTTCCTCTAAGCGAGCAAGAAACGTATCACTGGGATGTTCTATTAAAGGCACAACGAGTTCCAAAATTTTCGCAACGTAGCTGATGATTTGGTAATCACCTTGCGTCTGGAAAGATAAAACAATTTATTGTGATTTACTTAACGAGCATAGGCAACTACATTTACTACTCTGTTGCCCCAGAGATCATAAATAAATACTAAATTCATCCACAGGCCGGGTGATTCTCGAGTGTGTATCATCATTGTGCGCTGTTGCCACTGTAGTCCACCCTTTCTCTCATACTCACTTTTTGAAAAAATAAGACCTTGCTTGATACTGTCAATACCACCATATTTGTTAAAAATTAATTTAAATTACAGAACCAGGTTTCATGGCAACACTTGCCACATCTTCAACTGAACTGAATTCTTTAAATTATGGAGAATTACCACAACATATCTTACCATACAATCAAATTATTACACTGACTTTTTCTTTGAACTAGCTATCCCTGAATACGAAGGAGGGTGGAATAGGGATGGAGTAGAGTGGTGGTGTCGACCTTCTGTCCCGACCACAACTTCAACAGTAATATACGGAAAACTTTGAAATTTTGAGACAGCTAGTAATGAAACTTTTGAAAGAAACTAAGCTCCTATGCTTTGATGTAACAAACTTTGTGCATCAACGAACGTTTTAGTTTTGAGAGTTAATTTTGGTTTTAAACTTCGTATGGATCAGTGAATTAAAATTTCGATTCTATTAGCATTATTCGACAATTTCAGACTGAAAGTACAGCAATATTATTATTAAACAGTATTGAAACTACAGTATTTTATTATTTATTATAAATTATAGCGACAACAGAATAAGGACCAAGCCACATGAGGCGTTTTTCAGACGAGTCAGCAGGGCAAGAAGCTCTCTGATTGGCTGATTAGGCTGGCGTTCGGCCTCATGTGGCTTGGCCCATATAGTGAAGTCTACCACACTAGATGATAAACTTAGAAAATGCACAATAAGTACTACAACACAATTATGTTGTAAATTATTTCTACATATTGTTCGGACATAGCAATTGGAAAAAAATTCGTTTGGACTGAGTGTCTGGAGAGAATAGATAATAAATTGACCATGAAAATGAAATTAACCTTGCACTTGAGGCTGAGATAAGGCTGTAAGGTGATGGCATGATCAACTAGGAGCTGCGGTCTTATTTTGGAGAACAGAAACAGCGTGACCATGCAGGCAATCAGCCGCTGAGAAGAGCCACCTCCTCTACCATCCAACCTGATTACATTATCGATCAGACAATCGACTATTTGTTTGCAAGCCAGTAGAAGTGTAGGAGGAGGCTCTTGCTTCACCAGCCTCGAGTCTTCTTTGTCCTCCTTCGGTTTGAAAAGCTGTCACAAAAACAAAATATTATTAAACGAGGTGGAAGGAAGACAATTTATATGTAAGAAATTGTAGCGAGAAAATTAAAAATTCCAATAAGTGCAACATACTTTCATCTTTACGGCCAGTTGGACAAAAATCCAATCGAATTCGACCGCATGTCATCTAATGGAACCAATGCAATAATAACCAATGATATCCTAAATACATTCAAGTCATTTTACGGTGGTTTAATTCAATTGAATTTTCATAAATTTAACCCTTGACACACATTTTTCACTTAAACACCGACATGCAGTCATTTATTTGAAGCAATAAATGGTATAGTTTATTTAGACTGTAGCGCATGCGAGTTTCAAAAACTCATTCTCAACAGTCGGTGTGACAAAATTGTGTCAAAATCCATCGCAGTCCGGAATGGATCAATATACTCCATCAGGTGATGGAACCATCACCTTATACCTACTTAAATTATGTGATGGGGGTTCTTGAAACTCTCTAGTAATCGTGAAATTATAAGTTTTTCTAACAAAAATCCCAGATGAAGATTAAGGATGGAATAAATGAGCTATTAGCTCGAGAATACGGAAAGAAGCGCGATTTGTTGAAGTTGTGATAAACTTTTCAATATAACTCTGTTCATGACGTCGAACTGTTAACCAATCAAGTTAAAAAAAAATTAATTTATATCATCGAAGTTCAACATGAACTCAAACTTGTTGTATATAAATAACTTGGAGAATTATTTCTCAAGCACTCAACTAAACTTAAACTTTCAAAGTATGAATTGTAAACCTCAAAGCGAACATTCAATATAGGAATTTGAATATTTAATTATACCATCTAAAGGATTTAAAACAATTTTAATAGAACTTACACTGAGCAGAAGTTGTTCGAACCACTCAAGTCCCATATCTTTGGAAGCAGCAACTACATCAGTGATATTCATGACCTTACGAATCAAGGCTTGAGTATCGGTGGTTGGTCGTTCACTCACTGGCGTAAACCACATGTTCTGGAATACTTCCATGACAAGCTTACGAATACCTGAAAAATTGAAACAAGTGTTTTGATTATTCAATCCATTAATATTGTATAATTGCCGTAAAAGACTTAAAACATCTTAAACCGACAATGTAGCTTCTCAGCTGATTCAATTATCAACAATTGAAGTTTCAAATTATTACAAATTGATTACAGATTTTTGCACAACTGATTACAAAACAAAAACTTATCATTGTTCATTCTACAAAAAAAAAAATAATTTCAAATGCAAACAGATTGGCAATCACATATCAGAAAAATTTAATCAGAAGTTAGGGATTAAACAGTATGTTATCAAAATTAAATTTTACAAATTTATAGCATACAGTAATCATAACAGCGATAGCGATCGACTTCATATCCTTAAACGCTGTGAGTTGGCATTTATGAGTAGATTTCAACTATTCCCGTACTATTTATTGTTTTGCTTTATTGATTCTGCATATGTGGCTTTCATTTACGAATTCCAAGATAAAACTACATGAATAGGTGATTAAAAATTGTATTTATAACCGATGTTCAACTCTTCAATATTTAATAAATTTTCAATATTTTAGTTCAGCACGTAGTTGCCTAGTAACCAATAACAATCGTTGACTGTACAGTTAGAATCTTCTGATTGATTCACAAAAGTATGTTGGACTAAGAATGTTTTAAAAATAGTTAATATACTTTAGACTCTCAGATATTACATTCATGTTTTAGATGATTGTTGAAAGTATTCTGAAGAGTTTATTCTCATCGAGAAATTTAGATGAATAGTGGCTGACTCACCATCTTCGTCGTTGACTCTTCTGATCATCTTGACGCATATCTCCGGTATTTTGGGATACTCCGGACAGCCAATGCAGATATCCTTCATAATTTTGATCACTCGTTTCCTAACACTGACACCGGTATCCAGAATCCTGTCGGAAAGCATTTTGTAGTAAGTGTTAATGAGATCCGGTCGACAATGAACGTATTTTCCGACCAGATCGACGGCCGCCTCTCTGACTGACGTCGAGTGGTCCAGGAAAGAAGTATTCACGCCGATTGTCATATCCTTGGAGGTAAGAACATCGGAGTCCACTTCCACAATCATTGTTAGGCATTTCATGGCTTTTGTTCGGATCAAAACTGATTGTTCCGTTAGAACTTTAAGGATGTGTTTGAGGTAAGTATCGAAGCTCTGAGAGAAAGGTCGTTTGGACGCCAGATAGCGGGCCACCAGTTCAGCGCTGTTGTAGTCGATGTAGGTTTGTAGGACCTGGGGTCTCACGCCATCATTCGTCACTCGATCTTGAAACGGACGTATTTTGCTGAGCAGGAACTTCTTCTTAGCTTCAATCACTCGGTAAGCATCCATGGGATCTTCAGTGTTGCCATTGGCGGCTTTCTTGGCACTTCCATCTTCCTCCTCTTCTTCTGACGTTGTGGCATCCTCGTCACTAGAATCTTTCTTTTTCCGCTTACTATTCTTCCTTGACTTGTGATTGACTTTGTTTTGCTTTGGTGTGTTAGGCGTCTGTTGGTTTTTTGTGGTGTTGTCTTGATACCATTGGGCAAGATAGAAGTGTCTGGCATGTATGCAGGCCGGCTCGTCTTGACCCTTCACCGCCAGATAGTCGAGCAACACCCTCTGTAGAAACTGAATGCGCTCATCGTCAGACTCCACCGCTGTTACTTCTCCCTGCAATCAAAATATAACCATCAATTCCAATTTTTAATCTATTATCAGCACTATGCAGTACAGCAACACCAATATAAATTCTAGAAATAAATTGAACATTTATAATTATTTACACCGTTGACAAGGCGAGGAACATATGGAATGTGCCATGCAGTAATTCATTATTTTTGAATGGGAAATGAGAACTAGAGACTCTAGAAAGACATACGAAATTATGTTCTCACTGCTGTACGTTTAATATTAACATTTTATAGCAGGAATCACATTGATTCACATTAATACTGTCATAGAAACTATAATTTCAACTTTATGGTTGAAAGAAGTTGTCATCAAATGTAACTCTATTCATTCAGTTTAAAATCAAACAAGAAGAGAGAAGTTGAAATGGGATGCAAAAAAGTTCAATGAATTAAAGAAATCAAACCACTGAGTACTTCCATAGTGCTGCCTTGGACAGCTATAAAAACTTGCAAGCATCTCATATAGTAGAAAGTGAATACTGTCATAAAAATTTAATTCTTTAAATAATGAAAAGAACAGAGCTACCAATAATTTTAGCTGAATTTGAATGTTTTAAAAATTTGGTGCTGTCATTTTTTTCAAAATTCTAAATTTTCCTGAAGTGGATTAGTAATTTTGGTGTTTTGTTTCGTGTTTCTGGCTTTCTAAAATCAAAATAAAATTTATGTGGAAATTGAAAATAACTATCATCACAGTTTTCCGTAATGGGAGATTGTGGTTATGTCGGCGAAGTGGAACTTCCTACGGGACTCCCCGCGATCCAAGCAATACGCTAATTATAATAATAATAATAATAATAATAATAATCCGTTGATGATTGGAAAAGAAAAATAAAAAAGTACAAGATGCATACCCTGACATTTCCATCATCATCCTTATTTTCCTCGGTTTTTATTTCTTCTATGATCTGATCGATCGTGGACAGTCTCAAATTTGATTGAACAGCATCTTTCCTGAGTCGAGCAGCTACAACTCCCAAATAATCCAGAGAAGCAACTCTCAGCGACATTTCCAAGCCTTTGTTCACAAAGTTGGCCACCTACGACAGACACAACCTCTCAACAACCTAATAATCAATTGTTAAATGTTTACTATTTTAAATAGAATTTCAGTATTATTGAAAAATCAAATTCGTGATGCCAGAAAATACTATGAAAACCTAATTAAGAAAGCATTACATTAAGTACGATTAATTTGTCCACTCAATTGAGTGCACCCAATACATCATCAAACTTAACTCGTGTTTTGAGCACGAATAGAATTTGATCAAAATCTATCTTTTAATATTTAAAACATAAACAAGAAATAAATCTCAAGTCACATTTTAAAATGTGATTTCAAATGTTTATTCTTCAACACTTAATAAAATATTTCTAGCAATCATCAACAACAACCGATCAGAACGATTCAAGCCCCAATAGTTTAAACTAATAGAAGTAATTGATGAATATAAGTAGTTGATGAAATATTATTTGTTAAAATAGTAGTTGAGTAATAGTTTATGAGGTACTGTGCGTTCTATTTTTTTTTTTTTGCTGGATGATAACCTGAGCACTTAATGAGATGACATGATCAAAATTTAATGTGCTTGGCGGGATTCAATCCCCACAACTGTTTCGGCTCCAATATATTATTTCTAATTAACTCAAATAAAAGGTTGATAGCGCCTTCTGACTACTAAAAGTAAGTAATATATACTTAATTTATTTTATCGTGAACAATATTATTACTTTACTTGAAGAAAGGCCCAACAGGCTAATACACAAAACTTGTCTGTTTCTAGTTTATACTATAATCCATTTCAAAAGAACTAATATATATATAAATTTGTTTTTGTAATGAATTGTTGTATACTAACAAGTAGTGCGCCAAGAACACTGAGCATGAGTTCAGCTGCGGGCCATTCGGGCTTGTTCACAGTGGTCAACAGATCTTGAACAAAGTTCTCGAATAGCGGACGGTAGTCGATTTCTTCCGACTTGCTGCTGCATTTGGCCAAAAAGACGTACAAAAAGTTTTTGGCTGTGTGCCGCGCTGCAGAAAACATGCTGACGATCACAACATCGGGATCAACGCTGTTCTGTCCTTGCTTCGAATCTAGATTGTGCGGCAGGATTACCATGCACTGGATAAGTTGAAGCACCAGGGCGGTCAGCATTTGAATGTACTCTTCCGAGCTGACCCTGTATGATCGAAGGCTTCTTTTGCTGCTAGGAAGGCGAGCCATGGATGCCAGAATGTCATCCAACAACAACTTTCTGTGCTTTTCGTACTTCATGAAAATAGTTGTGACCAGTTTGAGAGCGGACAGTTGAAGCTCGCTGACTCCTTCCACGAAGAACGGTGAGATTCCCATCGACGAGGCGTGAAGTACAGCTGTATCAGTTAACGTTTGTATATTCAAAAGTTCACTCAGTAACGCCACCAGTTCAATCAACTTGTTATACAACGTCAACACGCTCTTTTCTCGAACTTCTTTGGCGTGCGCCCTTTTCTTCTTAGCGCTCCCGATGTAGCCATCTTTGTTTTTGGGATCCACCCTGTAAACAGGGTCGAAGGCCGGATAAATGGTGTTGTGTAGCTGGAACTTGGTGAATATGACGACACGATCGATCACGTCTTCCAGGTAGACTCGCTTGTGCATATTGGGTGATGTAAGGATGTACAGGGTTGTCAGCGAGGCATCCACTGCTCGCTGAACTCGATCCATCGTCAGCTCCATAAACAGCCTCCTTTCATCCTCGTCGTCATCCTGAATCAAATCAAAATAATTTCTAACACTTTACAAACGACAATATTATAATAACAAATTACATAGAAATTTAATCACAATCAAATAGTTTTCTTCATCTTCTTTTTCTTGCAGACGAGGAGTAGGCTAATCTAATAGTTCAAATTAAAATAATATTTTTATTCAAACGATGAGATGCTAAGTAACGTTTCCAAAAGTTATATCCATCAAACAAATATTGTTGATATTTCTAACCAATAAATAAACCTCATATCTTATACATTCTAATATCTTATGTACCAATAATAATTATTGGAAGTGTTATCCAACTATTAAGAATTAAATAATTGAGCATAATGACTTTCGGAACTGTCTAACAAAGTAAATTTATTTATTGGCTGAACCTTTATGTATTTACTGAGTACATAACCAACTGAACATATTTGTCCCTGGTCAACACCACACGCTCAGACAAGATTCGAATTCTGTCTGTGCAATCCTCATCAATTCTCTTATTCACATATTTTATTCGATAAAAAACACTCAGCATTAAAATAATAGGTAGACAAACAGGCGAACCCTACACTATTATTTCTCTCCCAAATTTAGACGGGACATCCTAGTCTGCCATCTGCCATGGGCTGAAATAACATAGTTTCGAAGCTACCAATGACTGTCTTTCAAAAAATAATTTAGACTCAATTGTATGAATTCCATGTAAACAATCGAGGGATAGAAAAAACTTACCGGATCTCCGATAGGTGATACTTTGGCGCCATCTCGAACATTCTTTTCAAGAATACTAAGCAGTCGAATAAGCTTCTCAGATGGAATAGATTCCATGGCTCCGTAAGTTTTCAGTTTAGCTGCTTCTGTATATAGCTCTTCCAACAGATATTTAGGAATCAATGCTGGCGAATCATCATCTTCATCCGCTGAAAAAGAATTTCGTTTTAAAAAAGTTCTTCATAACTATGAGAGACCAACATTATAGTGTTTCAATTTTAAAAAGTTCATCATAGTATGAGAAATGTATAATTGACCCTAGTTTTCGACAGATTACAAAAAACAGTAAAAAAAATAGATGTTGTACAGATATTTTCCAGAGACTTTTATTCTGAAGAAACCCAGAAAGAGCCCGGTGCTCCAAACGCGGATTTCCAGAATAAGGGTTATTTTGGAGATTTGAATTTCAATTCAAATGGAATTGGAAAGCAAAATCATTAAAAGTCGCTTTTATATTGGCAGCCTACACTTCAGATGGTCACCAAAACTAGTGCGAGAAATCTACTACTAGATTTTGGGATAAGGAAGTCTCTACAAAAAAAATAAATTCCATAAAAATGACACACAAAAATGAGCAATCAGACTCAAATCTCACATGGCCGGGCTGCAAAATAGAATTTATCCACAAGAAACTAAGAATGTGAAGAACGAAGATGGAAATATCAAAAGTTTATCTCATCAGTTTTTTTTGCTGGGGATGATGTCCGCAAAAGCACTGGAGGTATGATGGTGAGATATGTTTTTTAGAATTTTAGTAGAGTAGATAGATAGATAGATAGATAGATAGGCTGCCTTTATTTTAACCTGGAGGGCGAAGTTAGGGCGCAGCCGGCCCTCTCTCCCACTTAACCCTCCTATACAATTCTAATGCATCTACATCACAACATAAGGAAATAATCTCTTGAATAGAATAATAAGTAATATGATAAAAAAAGTATAAATCAATAATTGAAAAAAAAAACAATTTCATTTAATTTAGTAGAATATATTTTAGACTGAAAAAAAGTTAGAAAGTAATGTTATCGAAAGTTTTTCAAGCAAGAAACAATAAAATTTCACGCAAACACACACCTTTCACACACGCAAACACACCTCCTCATCCTATGCCCCGATCGCCCTCCCTCAGCCACGCCAAGTATATAAATTGATCCTCAGTAATCTGAAGTTTCTGTATGATCTAGGAGAAATAATAAATAGAAGCTTTTCAGCATTGTAGAGCTACAACCCTACAACATTTCTAATACATCACAGTTAGCGAGTTAGGTGAAAAGTTGCAGTTGGAAGGTCAACTCTCTTAACCGAAATGGATGTTTCAGTATTATGTTTTTGAATAGAAAAATTCCTAGTTTCCTTTTTTTGTTTTGAAGTGTTGATTCACAAGTGTCAAGTAAGGGTAGCTTATCCAGTGTTAATTCAAAGGTGCAAATAAGCTACAGTGGTACCGCGGTATAAATTTGAAAAGAGTTAGTTTTGAGCAATAATATTATGTCTTATGTGATTAGTAGAGTTCTAGGACTTATCTAGATAATAATGACTCTAGTATAATAATAGATATATGTTTTCAAGTGGAAGGAAATTTGATAAGATAATTACCATTGTCCATTGACATGTCCAAGTCTTCAATATTATCGAAAATCTTTTCTATGGTTCGATTGAACCTCTGATATGTATTCGTCTCCATCAATTCTTCTATGCTGAGTTTTTCCAATACCGGAACAAGTTTTCGTTCCAGTTTCCTCAGCTTTGTCTTTGGTACGGATATTTCTTCATTAGGACAGGCACTATCTTCATTCATAGCAGGTACACGGTTATTTCGCTTTCTCTTCTTGATTCTCTCAGAAAGAGAAACATCGAACTCGTCAGGCGAATAATCTTCATCTTTATTATTCTTCTTCTTTTGGTCCTTCTCTTTCTTTCGAAGCATTTCTCTTTCGCGTTCGCGATTCTTGAAATACTTATTCTTGCTACGCGGTTCGTCCTCGTCACTCTCTGAGCCCTGGCTGGATTCCTTGACTGGTGTGTGATTTTTGATATCGTTTTTCATAGGACTAGCACTTTTCTGAGCACATGCCGTTCTCTGGTTCCTCATGAAATCCTGAAAGACAGATTAATCAACAATTAATATCATATATATTTACAATAAATAGGAACTTCAACATTTATAATGATTATTATGTCAATGTTCATAATTTATTGAGATTAAATATTTTGTTAATTAATTATATTTTTACATCGTTCAAAAAATCTGGCCAATGCATACACTTGTATTAAAAATAGATAGTCTGAATTTAGTAGAAATTCAATTATTATATTAGCGATAATAAGATAATTTTATTGAACTTTGGATTCTTATTTAGGAGTCTTGTTGTTACCTCAGCAGATAAGCGGCTGAGTCGAACTACAGGTTCTTTGATTTTTTGATCCGGTGTTGCTCCTCGTTTTTCAAAATCTTCTTTCATTTGGGAAATTGGGGCAGGTGCAGTACTCGCTTGTGCCGGCGATGAACCTATTCACATAGAATAAATACATATTAATTTCCCAAAAATCGAATACAAATTTACAAATATGGCTGAATACATAATAATTGTTAAATATTATATAAATACACATTGATCTCTACCACACGTAAAAGATCTCAACGTGGCGATACTTTGACAGCTACAAACCTGATATATCTATTTTCTATTTTCTCACGATGAAATAAATAAATATTGTATTAAATTGAAAAGACCTAATATTATGCTTCCCGGTGTTTTTCCGGATTTCCTGAAGACCTCAAAAACCGTTCCTGTCTACAAGAAGGGGGACCACCAGAGCCTTAACAGCTTTAGGCCAATTTCAGTGACTCCAGTGTTTGGAAAGGTGGTTGAAGCAGTCATCAAGCCCCAGCTTGAGAACTTCTTTGAAAGACAAAACCTTCTTTCGAGTATGCAGTTCGGTTTTCGAAGAGGGAGGTCTACTGTGGATGCAGTAAATAAAGTGGCTGAACGTATTGGACAGGTGTTTGAGAATGGAGAGTCTCTGGAGCTGAACTTGTGCGACCTGAGCAGAGCCTTTGATTGTGTTGACCATTGCATCCTGATTGAGAAACTGCGCTACTATGGTGTAGTGGACTCAGCGCTATCCATTCTGGAGTCCTATCTGGCTGGGAGGCAGCAGGTGGTGTCTCTGGGTGGAGCTTCTTCCTGTCCACTCCCTGTGAGCCACGGTGTACTTCAGGGATCAATCCTGGGACCGATCCTATTTATAATTATGATTAACGACCTCGACAGTGATGGTTCAACGCTCTTGTTTGCAGATGATGCATCATTGCTGTCATCTGGCCGTGACCTTCAGCAGGTGTTGGAGATGTCAGCTGAACATCTGCGGTCTTCAACTTCATGGTTCCTGGCAAACCGATTCCAGTTGAATGCAAACAAGACCCAGCATGTCATCTGCAGCTTGTCAAGAAACCTTCCTGGTGGTCAAGACCCTGTCAAGCTGCTGGGTTTTGTTCTAGACAATAAACTCAACTGGGCCAGCCATATTCAGCATGTGACCACAAGACTGTCCAGAATTTGTTTTCTGCTGCTGAAGCTGAGGGGTCATGTGACTGAGGCCTATTTAGTCATGGTGTATCACGCGCTCTTCCACTGTCACGTTTCCTATGGCCTACTCATGTGGGGTCATTCAGCAAAGGTTGTGGACATACTGAAGCTGCAAAAACGGGCTGCCCGAATCATCACCGCAAGCGATTATCGCGCACACTGCAAGCCCCTTTTTGTTATACTTGGTATTCTAACAGTGATCTGCCACTTCCTACTTCTCTGTCTAATATATGTCAAGAAGAACCAGCAGTACATGTTGACTCGGACTGATGTACATGAACATAACACCAGACATCGAGAGCTGATTGATATTCCCAGAGTACGCCTTCAGAGATCACAGGTGTGCTTCAGGAGTTCGGCATTGCGATACTTCAATAGGCTGCCTACAGGAGTAAAACAGTTGGATTTAAGAGCGTTCGAGAGAGTTGTATCCTTGTATCCAAGCACTTGAAAAGCAAGGCGTACTATAGTGTTAGTGAATATATGAGTGATGATTTGTCGGAAATGCTGTCTTGCTAAACATGCCTTATGTATGTTTTTGTTTTTTTGTGTATTGTATTTCATGTTTTTGACGCCATCGATCCCATATTATGGGTAAAGGATGCAGATTTAGGTATAAAGGTATTATTTCGGACGTTATCGTCTTTTTTTCTTCCAATCATTTAAATGTAATTAAACCACTTATCTCAACTTTTCAATATCAATTAAATTATAACTTTTCTCCAAGTCGTTTTTTTACTAATAAATTTCGCATTGAATTTGGATTGTATTTGTCTTATTGTTATTATTGTATAATAATAATTTCAAATATCCAATGAAAGCTATATAAATAGAACTAAATAGCAGAAAGAAATTTGATGAATGACACTATCCAAAAATACTGCTATTTAATTCTGTGGTCAATATTTGCAGTAGCAGAAGTCCTTAGTTTTATTTATATAGCTTTAATTGGATATTTGAAATAATTATTATAAAGTAATAATATTCCAGCAGTTGTTGGTTAACTGCAATATTTCTGATAAAATATTCCATCTTATTATTAAGGGAGCGTATTTGAGTTTTTACGTGTTGCTTCTATTGTTTAATTGTTAATAAATGATAAGAGATTGTACAGGTGAAAAATAAAGATAGGGATAATTACCAGGCATGAGAGGTGCTTGAGCGCGCGGAATACTGGAGGGTGGCGCTGGGAACGAGTCGCTAGAGACGGGCGGATATTTGCTGGCAAACACAGCGTTATTGGGAGTGGGAGTAGGTTGGTGCGACGGAGGTTGTTCGGGAGGAGGTGGAGGAGGAGGAAGAGGAGGAGGCGGTTGGGTGACGGTACAAGGATGAGGTTGAGGGAAGGACGGAGGAGGTTCAGGCGCAGGCGCCTGCACTGGCGGGGGTTGTGCTACGAGTCGGGGTGGCGGCGCATGCCGAGAGGTTGGGTAGCCGGTGTTGATGAAATTGGGAAGCTTGTTGGGCGTCTGACTCGAGCCGGCACTTGTGTTCCAACACGGAGCAGGTACTGCAACAACAATAATATAATTACATAATATACTGCAGCAATAATATGAACGCAAAATCACCCAAAATAAACCTAAACCAATAAAATAGATGGGAACAATCAAAAGATTTCATTTTTTTAGGGTGATGCCCACATGAGCTCTAGGCTTGAGTGAATAATAAGGCGGATGAATGGACCTACAGTTTTAGGAGGGTTCCGAACCATCGGCAAACGATTGTACAACTCATAAACCATATTCAGAGGAGTTGGCTCAAGTGGTCACACTTCCAACGGGAGTAGCAGGCGCATTATTTGACTTATCTAAGCGATACCTTATCAGCGTGACCACTGAGTCAAACCCCCCAAGTTTTATTGAATGGTACCTTTGATTATTATAAAAAATAATATGATCTTGTATCAAGTTTATTCATAAAATATATTTTTTAAATATCACAAGTAAAGTATGGAAAAAAAATCAAAGGCTAAAAGAAAAAATGTATGAAAAATGGCTTATGATTGAAACGGTCCACAGACATTCAATATAATAATAAAGACGAAAGACAAAGACCTAGCTGGCCCAAGTGTAGTGTCAGAGTTTTCATGTTGCACCTGATCATCAATTTCAAGACAGTTTAAAATGAACTGGTTGCAAGCAGCGAAGAAGAAGAGAAACCTTAAGACAACGGACATATGTGCAAATTTGGAAGAAAGCAACATCTACGTAAATGAACACTTATCTCCGCACTTCAAGCATCTTTTTGGTTTGGCCAGGGGCTTGAAAAATGAAAATAAACTTGCTTTTGTGTGGGTGCGTGAGGGAAAGATTCTTATCAGGGAGACTCCAACGTCACGTGTGAAGAGAGTCTTTTGCAGGGATGATCTAGACAAATATATTGATCAACCTTGAATTTTCAATTACAAACTTTCGATTATTTACTTTATCTAAAAGACTATAGAAGAATTTCAGTACAATTGTGACAAGAAAAGTTTTTATTATTAATTTATTTATTTGTTTTCTCGATTCTGTGATGTCCGTTCTACTGTATTTCCCAAAAACGTATATCATTAATAATTAATAGGCCATGTGCTACAGTTTACATATATGGAAAAATTAATTGATTGTAGAATTTCTTTTATTAGGGCAAAGTGGAGGCGTCGATTTATCCTCCTTTCCTTTCAAATCTATTCATCTTATATTTATAAATTATTCCTATTTTTTCTACTTTTTTTTTTTAATTTTCTTCTTTTTTCTCTCAATTTTCTTTCTTTTCTTTCTCTTTCTTTCTTCCTAATTAACCTGATAATTTAATGGTTCTTATAAATGACTTTGAAGAAGAAACGTTATTGGAATGCTATGACACTATCGAGATAAACAATATTTTTGATTATCGGCCAGACAGATCGGATTCTTCTCTCAATATATTACAAATGAATATTCGTAGTTTTGTGAAAAACTTTGATCAATTTATCTATGTTGTACAGAACTGCTTAACTGAATTTCATATTATAGTACTTACAGAAACTTGGATAACTCAAGATCATTCTTTCAAGTATAAATTAAATGGATACAAAATGATAAACAGGCCAGGGAAGCTCAATAAATGTGATGGCGTTTGTATTTTTGTAAGAGATGATTTCAAGGTTGATGTGATTGAATACGACATTCAGGAAACTAACTCTCTTATCATCAAGATAGAAATACCAAACACTAAGCAAGTTATAATCCTTATCGCATTGTACCGTTCTCCGGCATCGTCTGTTGATATATTTTTAAATAACTTGGACGAATGCTTGCAATACTTCAAAACTGATGAAAATGTTATTATCTTGGGAGATATGAATATTGACCTGAATAGTAATACAAATAAAGCAAACGAATACTTTAGCATTTTATCATCCATGGGATATAAATCCTACATAAATAAATCAACAAGAATAAATAATGATTCAGAATCTTGTATTGATCATATATTTTTTAAAAATAAACATTTCAATTCTGATGATGTTACTGGTTTAATATTCAAAACAAATATCACGGATCATTTTTGCACATGTCTTCAAGTCGGAGTTACCAATAGTATTAAAAAAATAAATTGCGAACAACTTATTAAAAAAATAAATTATAATATACTCAAATCAAAATTGGAAAATGAGAATTGGGAATCTATGTTGAATTCTGATTCAAATATTGATGAGCTGGTCGATGTTTTTACAAACACTCTCACTCAACATATAGAAAATAGCAGCACTTATAAAACTATACCTCATAAACTTAAACCTTTAAAACCTTGGATTACCAAAGGTCTAATAATTTCTATACGTACACGTGATAAAATGCATAAAAAACTAAGCAGGCAACCTTTCAATTACAATTTAAAATTAGAATATACAGCCTACAAAAAACTTTTAAATAAATTAATAACTGATTGCAAATATGATTATTATAAAACAAGAATTGATGAATGTAAGGGTAATAGTAAAAAAACTTGGAAGTATATCAATGAAGTTATGAATAATGAAAAATCATCAACCAAGCCCAAAATTGATCCGAAAACTCTCAATGATCACTTTGTTCAGGTGGGAAAATCCTTTGCAGAAATACTCAAAAATGAAAATCTCAAAGACACATCATCAACCCTTAATACACATTCCACTTCAGCTCCTCTATCATCACCACATTATTTTTTCTTTTTTCCAACAAATGAATATGAAATAATAAAGGTCATTAAAACACTAAAAAATAGCTCTGCTGCGGGCATTGACACTATAAGCAATATCTGTTTGAAAATAATTGCCTCATACATTGCTAAACCACTTAACAAAATAGTAAATAAATGCTTCGCTGACGGCGTTTTCCCTGAAAAATTCAAAATTGCAAATATAATACCCCTATTCAAATCTGGCGATCCCAACAATCCTACAAACTATCGTCCTATAAGCCTACTGAATAATTTATCAAAAATATTGGAAATACTTATAAAAATCAGACTAGTTAGTTACCTTAATAAATACGAAATCATTCATAAAAACCAGTATGGCTTTCAAAAAAACAAAAGTACCCAAGATGCTATAACAACTATAGTCAATATTATATCAAATAACTTTAACAATAATAAAAAAACATTAGTCATTCTATTAGATCTCTCAAAGGCTTTCGATACTATACCACATGAAATATTACTAAAAAAATTGGAAAATATAGGTATTAAAGATGTTCCTTTAAAGCTATTCAATTGCTATCTTAGAGATCGCTGTCAATATCTTGAAACCAGCAAAAGTTTTTTATCCGAATATGGTCTACCACAGGGAACGGTATTGTCCCCTATATTATTCTTGATCTACGTAAATGATTTACTTAAAATGAACATAAAAAATGGTGTTACAGTCTCATTTGCAGATGACACAACATTGACATTTACGGGTGATGAGTGGAGGGATGTGGTTGAGTCTAGTGAGGAAGGAATGAAAATGGTTAAATCTTGTTTCAACAAGCATTTATTAACACTTAATGTTACAAAAAGTATTTTTATGACCTTTTCTCCGGATGCAAGGGGCCAACCAAATGATGTGAATTCAATTAAGATCCACTCGCTGAACTGTAATCACACTCCTCAAGCTCCTTGCCAGTGTCCAGAATTAAAAAAAGTAGATAAAGCCAAATATCTTGGTGTTTTTTTAGACCCACATTTAAAATGGGATATACATATAAATAACATGTGCAACCGTATGAAATACCTCACTTATAAATTTTTTAACCTTAATAAACTTAAAAATTCCAGATTAACAAGAATAATTTACTTTGCCTATGCGCAGTCCATATTACAGTATAGTATACTGGCATGGGGTGGAGCAGTGAGTTGTCATTTAAATAAGATATTTACCATACAGAAACATTTAATAAAAACAATATTAGGCAAGCCTAGACGTTATCATACTCGCAACTTATTTGCAGAGTTCAATGTCTTAACTGTCAGACAACTATACATAAAAAGTTTATTACTGAATATCAACAAAAATAAACATATGTATAATTTACGACAATCAATTTATAACCTTAGACCATCTAGCCTGACTTTTGAGTCTTCCAGAGTAAATTTGAGTGTTTGTGGGAGACAGTTCATGTTCACTTGTTCTAGATTGGTAAATTTCATCCCTCATCACTTTATAACAAATAACATCAATAACAAGCTCATTGTTGAAATGGAAAAATGGATCAAAGAATCTAATATTACAGATCGCCTTTTCTGAGTGAATGCTTGAATATGGAGGATCAAAATACATTTTGGATGAAAAATAAATCTATTATGTCACTTTTTTCTATATATCTTTCTATATTCTCCCTTTTTTCTACTATATCTCAATATTATTATTTCTCTATACAGAAAATTTCTTAACTTAACTTATCTTTAACAATGGCGTTTCGATCAGTTATATTAGTTTTTAAACTTTCAGTTTCTTTCTTTATCTATCAGCTCTTTCTGTCTTTTTCTCTTTCTTTGTCTATCAGTTCTTTCTGTCTTTTTCTCTTTCTTTATCTATCAGTTCTTTCTGTCTTTTTCTCTTTTATTTTTTACAGTTTTTCATATTCTTCTAGTTCAAATCAAAACATAGCAAATACAGTACGATTAAAAAAATTTGTTAGTAATTTTACTTAATGAAAATACAACACTCTTACACTGCGCACGGGTCCCAAGACCTTGCAGTGTAAATTCCAAGTATAATGTAAAAAATGAATATTTTGTATTTTTTGTTCTTCATGGAAATAAATTGATTTTGATTTTGATTGAGGGCCTCTGACATGACGTAACGATAGTTTTTAGGCAGCCGGGCCGACGACTTAACGTGTCCATCCGAAAATATATTTTCCGGGCCGGGATTCGAACCCAGGCCTCTGGTTTACGACGCCAGCATCTGAACCACTCGGCTACGGACACTCCATTCAATATTACTGTACAATATCAGAACCTACTTATAACATAAGTCCTTAAAACTAGATAAAATATCGTATAATTAAAGCGGTCCCAAATGATTCAATATTATTGTACAATATCAATACACACTTAGAACATCGGGCAACATAACTAGAATACCATAGATATTGAAGCTGATGTTTAAAGTAGGTACTATATTTTACGACAATATTTACCATCAAGGGACTGATTGACAGCATAATCATAAAAAATAACATATAAGAAGTCGAAATAAATCAGAATAAAATCATATTAAAGGCAAAATCAGTAAATTTTTGGAATCTAAAGCAATTATATATTATAGAAATTATTATTCCTACAACAATACAATCGTTAAAGAAATCAAGAAAGATTGCAATTAATTATGCTTATTGAACTGCAATTGGAAATAATCCAGGATGAAAAAAGTTGCACAACTTACAATGCGGTCCTTTGAACACATTAGGATTCCATTGAAGAATCCCTTTCAAGAGTTCTGGAACATTTTGCTGATGATCGACTGGTTGTTCTGTTCCAGCATAGTGATCTTTCAACTCTCTAGAATAGAACATCAAAATCAATATTAACTTCGAATAACTTAATTTGAATTAAACATATCGGCTGCAATTTCTCTTGATAAGTGCACTCGTAAATATAAAAATTGGTGAAAGAGCAGTTTTCTGATGTGTATGTAGTCCCTTCCCTAATCATTTTCATGATTTGTGTATTATCAAATTAATAAATTATTACAGTACGCTCACATTCGATGCAGACGTCAAGTCACAATTTGAGAGTGTAAATACATTTTCCAGAACACTATGAATAAAAATAAATAAAAAGGACTCTATAATGTAGAAATTACTCGATATGAAGGAATACTGTACTGCTGTAGTTGAAAACAACTGGATTCTTGAAAGTTGAACGTTATTTATGATCATAGAATAGTTCAACTAAATGAAACTTTAATCTATTGTTATAGATAACACACGAATGCTTAAATTGCCTTTAATATCTTAAAAAATTGAAATCCAACTAAAATAAAAGCGAAAATTACTTACTCTTAATGAAAACGCCATTACTCAATGAAGAAATTTTCTATATAAAAGGACTCAGGTACAACACAGCCAGTTAATTCTGTTCACTGCATTTCGTATCGCTTTACCAACATTATGATAAGTATCAATACTATTATTAGTTATTTATACAGCAATTGTTTACCCTGCGAATCAAAGTAACATCTGGAACTTAAAAAAACTGCATTCAACTATCACCATGGAATATAATAGAGTCTATTTCGTAAGGGTTTCGCTAGCTTCATCAAAAACGAGTACCGATCGGCAACGGTCACCGTTATCACAGATTACTTGGCAAAGGTAACAGACTAAAAGGAAAAATGCTTATTGATGTTTCAAAGGTGAAAGGGTAGGTTTTTGCTTTTAAATGGCAATATGCTGATATTATACGGAGTTGTTCTATCACTTTTTATAATAAACAATAAATACAAATCACACATGTATCTGCTCCACGACACGCCAGACACACAATGTTCAGTAACTGCCATAACAAAAAACAGAGCTGATTCAATAGAAAGGAACTGCGCATGCGCTTTTCGGTGCTGTGTGGACATCGGTGCTGAGCAGATGGCCATGTTAAAAAAAACACCAACTGAAGGTCAACCATTTAGTTGAGTACATGTTGTTATCATACAACTCACTTTGTTGTGATGACAATTCTGCTTTATGAATGTCGTTGTTTGAAATTTGACTCAGATCACGGAAAATGTGATTTTCAGACAATTTAGTCCGGCTGTTGTTCATCTTCAAGTTTTTGAAGATCTTTTACTTTCGTGATATACGGTATATAAATATATCAAATTTGAGTGATCTATCTCACAATTTAACGCAACATATATAAAGCAGAGTTATCCACTCCGTCAAGCTAGGACTTTACTTCATTCTTCTATTTCCGTTGATTTTGAAGCTAGCGAAACACTATCTTACTTTCTGTGGTGATAGATGTATGCTGAATATTTACTATTTTTTGCCGGTTTTAGGGCCAAACCATATGAAACGTATTTCAGACGATTCGGCAGGGCAGCAAGCTCTCCGATTGCCTGATAATCAGTTTCCTGCCTTTCCGACTTGTTTGAAAAACGCTTCATGAGGATTGGCCCTTAGATTCTACATAATCATTATAAATATTGTCATCTACAATAAACTATTGCTGTATAAATTCCTACTAACAACAGTAATGTTGATATTAATACTAATAATAGTCAATATAATATTGTTGTGAATACTGTGATACCAAACACAGAATTAACAGAATCAGGTGCATTTTGCGGTTATGTTTTTGTGAATTGTGGCACTTTTATATCAGATTACTAGCTCATAAATGTAGTATTATTTATTCAAATTTTGTCAATCAATCAAAAAGTGTATGAGAATGGTAGTATTTATTGAAGAGGAACCACATATCTTCTCTCATTTCAATTTGACAAAAAAATAAGAGCAATAAACTATATCAAATATTTATATTTAACCGTCTCATGTTTACATCATTACATGTAGGAATTCATTATATGAATGATTTCTGTGTTGTGTTAGATGTATAAATTATTGTTAAATAGATTCCAGTTCTTTTTGAAGTAGAATATAATCTCGTTACATGTAACAAAGGCTAAGAAAAAATTCGGCTGGTGATATTTTTCAGAGATTTTTGATTTGTATACTATGAAGCTATCAAAATGAAAAAGTTTTTTTCTGGAAAACATTTTTTCCGATCATAACTTTTTGAGATATGAGCGCCTAAAGTTTAACATATCTCAAAAAGTAATTAGGTTATCGGAAAAAATGTTTTCATGAGAAAACTTTTTCATTTTGATAGCTTGATAGTAAGCAAATCGAAAAACTTGAAAAAATATCACCAGTAGAAAGTTTTTTTTAGCCTTTTGCACAACCTTAAATATTGACACTTAGCCATCCTATCAAAATGTATCAATCTTTTCAAATAAATTCTAAATCTTTTTCAAATAGATGTGCCGGTTTTATTTGCAACGATATCGTCAACTTACATATGATCTGCAGATGTTTGCACAAGAGATTGTACAAGCTGTGGTACTAGATTTTCGTCCCGCAGGCTCAACAGAATGTTGGCTTCTTCGGCTACACGAGGGTGGAATAATAGAGACTTATTGCTGAGCGTTTGAGGCAACGGTGAAGGGAGTGGCATTTCCGGCAGCACTGTAAACATTAAAGATTTTTTTAATTATGAGATAATATAGAACCAACAAGAACCAATTCGGTTTCCAAAATGGTAAAAGTACATCTGACGCTCTAATAAAATTCATCAATACTTTATCTGATAAAATAAACTCCAATAAGAAAACTATTGCGGTCTTCCTGAATATACGCAAAGCTTTTGATACAATACCTCATAATACTTTGTTCAATAAACTGGAGTCCTATGGTTTCAGAGGAGTCTCGCTTAAATTGTTCAAAAGCTACCTGAGTAATAGAACCCAGTCCCTAACCGTAAATGATCAATCTAGTGTAACTAACTTAACTTCTTATGGTCTTCCTCAAGGTACTGTACTTTCTCCCATCCTTTTCATACTCTATGTAGATGACCTTTTAAATTTAAGACTTCTAAACTCAACTGTGATATCCTTTGCAGATGATACTGCAGCTATTTTTCACGGTAATTCATGGAATGAAGTTCATACCATAGCTGAAAATAATATGCTTTTAATTAAGAAGTGGTTAGATAAGAATACCTTTAGTTTAAATAGTATTGAAAAAACGAACTACATAACTTTCTCTGCAAATAGAGTAGGGCAGCCTAACGAGAATCAAGATTTGAGACTCCATTCTCAGTGCAATTTAAACTTGGGTAATTGTGATTATCCCACCATTAAAAAAGTCAATAATACTAAGTGCTTGGGAATCATAATTGATGAAAACCTCAAATGGGATGTTCATATTAAATACATATGTAGAAAAATTAGATATGTATCTTTTAAATTTTACCAAGTTAACAGAATTCTTAATAAGAACCACCTGAAATTATGTATCATGCTCTAGTCAAGTGAATTCTGCAGTATGGCATAGTTGTTTGGGGAGGCTGTTTCAACTGTCATATTGCTGAATTATTTGTAGCAAAAAACCTGATAATTAAAACTATATTAAGCAAACCCAGGCTCTATCCAACGGATATGGTTTTTAGTGATTTTGAGGTCATGACTATACGCCAATTATACATAAAAACCGTAATTGAGTACTTAATAAAATATAGATCCGATTTTCCTCTCACAATAAACTCTACACTTAATTATTATAATCTAAGGGCCACTGCTAACAAATATGTAACCTATAACACTAATATTGAATGTATAAGGAGGCAGTTAATTTACATAGGTACTAAAATAATAAACCTCATTCCAAATCACTTTCTCATGGACAATAAGATCAGCGGAAAAATTAAACTGGATATAAAAAACTGGACATACAATAATTTCTTCTTCCATTTAGATATATGACTCGAGATTTCTGCTCCAGCATTGTTTTTTCATTTTTCAGTGGACTCGCTTACCTTTATTTTTAGTACCTATTCCTCTGTTTTCTTCCTTCCCCCCATTTCTCCCTTACCTTTTTTCCCCTCATTACTTCTCTTCTCTTCTTTGCCTGCCTATTACATGGGAAACCATAGTTGGCTAGGTATCTTCCTCTCTTTTTTTCTCTTCTCCAACACACTCCCATGGTTTTTTATATTTGTAACATTTTATTGTGTTTTATTTGTTTCATAATTCTTTGTAATTTTGTTTCGTGTGTTTTTAATAATAAAATTGAATTGAATTGGAATTGAATATAATAATAATAATAGGATAAAACTAATATAATGATACTAGTCTAGGGCCACAGCGCTAAGCATAGCTTACTTTGCTCATATTTATCATCAATTCCAAGTAGTTATGGAAAAATCAATTTAATACAAATGATTCACTGGATTTGGATAAATTAATTTATGCATCTAGACTATGCTTAGTGGAAGGAGCACTGAGGCTGATCCTATTCCAAAGCACGCTGCTATTATTGTCTTGCACAGCACGTACTAGTGTATCTACCACCAGACAAGCAACCACCTTTCAGTGCGGCGCTAGGATTAGAGGTCTACTAAATGAATCAAAATAACGTTTGCTTAGTATGCTTGTTTCTTAAATTTAAAAAAATCACATTCACTCTATATGAGCTGCCGTGATAATAGGTTCCTCATTTTTTATGACACTTGGGACAGGATAAACAAGGTTTTGAACAATAATCTGTTCTGTATGTGTTTTGGAAAAAGTATGGGGGAAGAAATTTCAGATCATCTGTTATCAAAAAATAATTTAGGCTACAGTAATTTTTACTTACAGTCAGTGAGACTTGCAATGCCAGCCAATGTAGTTATTGGCACACTCGGTATTTCCCCGTTCATTTTTCTGTTTTTTTAACCGTCTCATCCATTATGTACACATCGAACTGCAACAGAAATAAAGAAAAAATATAATAGAAATTTATCAAATATGACATCAGATAGAAAGTATGATGATAGTTCAGCTTCAACCGCCGAAACATTTTTTTAGACAAATTCATATGGGCAAAAGTAATTTTTATTGTTGAATAAATATGTCATGTATTGGACCACAAACCTTTACTCGCACGAGATCAATATTTTATTTTACATAAGATGCAAACCTGCGTTGAGAGGAACTGGGACCAATCCAATCAGAGAGCATGCGCATTAAAAGTTTCAAATATGACAAATTTAGAAAAATATTGACGAAAGTGGCTGATTTTTGACAGGGTTGGTCTCAATGTTGCTGGTAGAATGAAGGATTATAACATATACTTGTGGATCAGGATATCACAGGCGAATATTACCTTTGCAAATGAGATCAACTTGGTGGAATACGAGGTAGGAAGAGGGCCCCTGAGACGAAAGATAGATAGATAGAAAGAAGTTAGCTTCAGAAGACCTCACACCATAGTGAAACAGCTGCGGAAACTGAAGAATAAATTCCATGTGAGAATGGGCAAAAATATATTTCCATTGATTCACATAGAATAATTCATTGTTCGAGACATTTTCCTTGCAGAATAAGATATCTGTGATTTAGAAGACACCATACACATTTCTATCATTATCCTACTTTTTATTATTGCACTTAATAGGTGCACATTCACACTATAACGATTGTATTTTTTTCGTTCCATTATGGAATAGCGGGCTCATTATAGAATACAGGCATGATATTACAACTGTTGATTCTCAGCCAATCGAAGGACATTGAGGGTGTCGAGACGATAAAAACTGTCAGCCGACAAACGGTTAATGTTAAAACGGTCATTGTGAGCTGAGTTAAAACGCAGCAGTAATTAATTCTGCTAGGACAACACATAGTTAACAGCTGATGTTAGTGCACTAGTTCTAGTCAACTGTAAGTGTGAAAACGGTCATTTATTCATAAAAGTCGTAGAATTACCAACAATTCATCATATCAATACTGCATGTTCTAGGATCGTGTCCACCGTCCAATTCACAAGTACCAACCAATTCAATAATAACCCTCGCAACATGTAGGCCTACTGCATAAGGAATCAAAATTTTAGAGGTTATGATGATGTTTTGGAAGACTAGCACCACGGTAAAGCAATTTTTAGACTCAGGAATACAGGACAACAGACTGTTTCAGTGATAATTCAACCATAAAATATACCATATACATAAGAGTTTGAGGAGGATGAAGATTTCAAGGTAATCAAATATAATGTTGGGAAAATACACCTAGGAGCAGCATCCTCTCGTATTTTATTAGCCGTTCATAAGTGATATTATGATCTACAATTATTGTAAGAATGTTTAGACTGGACAAATGAGAACCCTATAGAATTCTAAATGGAATGAGTGCTTTCTAGGCAGGGTGGATAGGTTTGCCGAAATAATTCTAACAACAATCTGTTAGGAAGTCAATTTATGCTCATTTTTCATTTTTTTCTGAAAAAGCAATGTTTCACAACTGGTAGTTGGTAGCAGGCCTATAGGCTTTGTGTAAAACTGAAGTCACCAACAACACTAGAATGTAAACAATTGTCAGCTGACTGCAGTGAACCAAGAAAGTACAACCAAAAACGTAGTTAATTCAAGTCTCACAAGACTCTGCTACTAAGCCTATTTGAGGACATTTTTTAATATTAAATTCGTTGTAAAAAAAACTTCATGTATAGACATGAGTAAAAAAGTAGAAACTGAATAGTGCATCATTGACAACTATTTGAATGTAATCATTACCAGCTGTAGGGTATACAGTGAAATCTAACCTGGAAAGTGTGCACTTAGAAACGAAATTATTCTTAAGAAGACGAGGTTTTAAAGATAACCTGACAGAAAATGAATGCATCTGAAAACAGGATACCAATTTTAAGACTGAAAACCAGAATCTGTCAAGTTGAGTTGAACTAGATCAGCTGATTTGAGGTTAAGTTGATCCCGGATGGTGCATTACCATAATTACTACGGTAACCTACATGTTATCACATAAAGATAAAGAGGGTGATTGCCCTATGAGTGAAGTAAGTACTTACTATTTATAAAGATTGAGATTAAATTGTAAAGAATAAAATTACTAAACATGTGCATATTTATACACATGGAATGAAATAAATGTGCCTTTAGAATGAATCTTATGTTCATGCATTCAACTACTAAAGTCTATGTTTCTAGGCTTGGTGCTCTACATAATTAGGAAATTGAATATTAGAAGTCATAATGAGAATATTATAAAAAGAATATTAACAAAGAATAAATTCAATCAATAACATAGCCTATCCTCAGATGAAATTGTAAAACACGTTCTAAATAGGCTAAGTTACTGAAATATCCTCCCTTGAATAATCAACAAGATTTGTGATGGAAATAATAACGATTGGTAACTCCGTGAATATATATGAGATATTATAAGTATTTTCTCTTATAAAAAATTTACGACATGATTCAAACAGTAAACTTGATGACATTCCAAGATTACGATCTGTTATTCGATGTTTTGTTCCATATAAAAGGTTAAATTAAAAAAAAAAATGAAATTACTAAAAGAGCATTTTTAAAACATGGGTTTAACTCATGAATATTATCCCTCAGACTATTTTTGAAGAAATGAAGTGCCTCTCAAATAATGTCAACATAACCCAACCTAGCATATCCTACACTCTGTAAATAACCTGGAAGATTATTAAAACGCAAAGAAACTCATCAATATTATTAACAAATGATAAAACTAACAGTTATTTTATAAGTTTGAGTCATAAATCGCACTTAAAACTGTAAACTCAATTTAAACTTCATTCAAGCAATATTTTCGACCTGTTTCTAATATGAGGTCAATTTCATAAATTGGACTATTTCAACTAATTATTGTTTGTATTTTCGTATGAACACTCAAAAAATCAAACATTTCACTCATGAATTAAAAAAAAAAAATCGAAATTCAACTTCTAGTGAGATATGTATTACATCAAAATAACACGTCTAACCAAAACGGCTGAAACCTACTTTCAAATGCAGCTCATAACAAACCAATAAGTGTTAATTTATCAACCAAATTGGTAATTATGGAGCATTTAATAACAGAGATTACAATGAGATCATGATTAATAGATGTTCCAGTCAGAAATTTCATCTTAGAAAATTAATTAGATTAATTAAATTAATCTTAGAAAATAAGTGTAGTATTACAATACATACCTGACAATAGACTTGGGGAAAGTAATTACAAAAGTTTTGAATGAAATTATAACTTGAATCCGATATTATATGCATGTATGTATGCTTCAAGATACTAATAATGCAATATTATTAATGAAAGGGGGTTATTATCATAAGAAATTATTATAATTACACAAAACCTAATAACATACAGGTCTCCTAGCCGTTGCTCAACAGCACAAAATTTAACATAAACAAACAAAATTCATATGTGAGAAACAAGCAGAGATAAAATTTTATTTTGAAACTCACATATTCCAAAAATTTGTACTAGCTGAAATAACACTTCACGAAAAACAAATAAGAGCAATTAACAACAATGGTCATCGACTCGTTATAAATCCTCCATGGCAGCTGAAGCTAGTCTCTTGCTTGTGTATGCCGACACAAAACACACCTATACACAACTCTATAGACACAAGTCAAAGTTTATGTTCACATTTTAAAATAACTAAAAACTTTTGTCATATTTAAAAATTATTTAGCATTGGGACTTATTCATCAAAACACAACAACCCATATTTTTCTTTACATTTGCAGTAAGGAGTGAGTAGACGCGCCAAACACTTAACTCTTGACCGTGTATACGGGGACAATACTAGCATAAAGTAGTTCGACTAATTCATCATATTTTATACTCTCGTATAACTGAATATGGATATTTTAGGAACGTTTTACATAATTTTCTACCAATTGGAAGATTTCACCAAGACTTTCAAGTTATTTTTCAGTCAGAAATATATTATACATTTGTGCGGATTAATACAATTTCTTACAGTAAAAACATCTCCCACCAAGCTCGCTTCTGTACCGCCATTATGATAACCAGCTTCTGAGGTTCTGAGTTCTGAATAGAAGCTGAAATAGGAACAGACGAGACCGTACAGCAGAAAGCGAACTGAACTGTCACTTCCACTTGGCGACTTGGCTGTTGGCTGAGTTGGCTCATTTCATTGTATGGTTAGGAGTTAGGACGGTGTCTGTAACCTGCTTTATTAGCTCTTAAAATTTCTTATATAAGTTGTGATATATTGGGTTTTATTAAATTTAAAATGGAATCTAAACCCAGAGTATTTGTCGTAGGAGTTGGAATGACCAAGGTATTTACTGCTATATTTTTTATGATTATAATACTGAAATGACAAATTTCTTTGATATGATTATCAATAATTAGGTATTGTCTGAGAATTCTCGTATTGGCATCTTCAAACAATTTTTACTTCGTACTATTCACTCTGCCTATTAATAATTATTCTCATATTGTTAGGTTTTTGGCATTTGGCTGGCACATAATATTGTTTATTATCAATCATCGTTAGGCTATTAAATTTCCCTTGAGAGGCGGATTGAATGATGAGTAGACAAATTTGAAATCTACGTAATATATTATTGTTCTCATGGCCTTGCTGGTAATGCTAGATGATTTAAAAAATCTATGTTCCTAGCATCATCTAAAATTATCTGCCCCTTCTCTCTTGTTTACGCCGAAAGCTATAGGCTATGTAGCTTTTTATCAGTATTATTGATAGTAGCCTATATAAAGTTGGGTTGAAACTAGGTTATGTAATTGACGTTATATAAAATGCTAAGTTTATGGGTCAAGAAATTTGCTTTGGTCCAAACATTTTGTGTTGTGAAATTGTGGGAGGAATAATTTTCTTTTCTCGAAGAATTTCTTATGTGACAGAGAGTCCGTATGAGTACTGAAGTCTTTGAAATTTTCTTTTGTCATGAATTACCCAAAAACCCAACAAACCATCACAAATACAACAATCGTAGACCAACGTAAGGCTTATCCAATATGCAAGAAGTATTGAATAAATATATCACTTTACAAGAGCTGCTTCGCTCTTGTGTGTAGTGCCTTGTGAATATTTTATTCGTTTTTTACTATGTTCCATTCGAATTTATCTACTCTTTATTGACTTGAAAATTTCATATATTCCTCAGAAATCCAAAAATTTGTATTACCTACATATTAAACAAACCTAGACTAACGCACAAGAGATATTAATTTAAATAAAATAATTTTTAATTAACTATCCAGGGAAAGATGTAATTATCAAATAATTAAACTAATCTTGGTCTTTTTAACTTTACGACTAACGCATACCGTACTCATGAACATTCATTTATATAATTGCAATTATGTATTTAAAATTCTCCTGATCCTCAAAGAAAAGGAAAGCTTGAGCTACAGGAGGGAGTTGAGTACCATTGGTTTGAAGCCTTTGGCTAAGCTCAACTACCTACTCAACAAGAGCATTTTAGTCCGCGATTAATTTAAATTTGTTTGCTCATTATTTATAGGTAAATCGACTGTTGAGTTTATGCTGTTGACAGCTAGATGTCGAGATTGAATTGAGATAAACCATTTTTTTTTATTGGTCCAACCATTCAATTTGTATAGCCTACAAGAATTCTGTTCAGTGTTCATTATGCTATATCAAGATGAATCTTGTTGGCTTAGGTATTGATTAAATATTGTTAATAAAAAGAACACTGGTGCTTACAAGAATGCAGGCCAAATCTAACCAAAAACGAAAACTAGGTTTATGTGGCAATTGGATTTAGTCTGATCTTAAATTGGGTCTGCAATATTTTTTGATGCTGGTTTAGAATCAGCTGTTGAAACCTTAGACCAGTTATAGAATAGACACGGCCAATTGTATATTCATACTGAAAGTCGATGAAGCCAACATCTACTGCCATATCTCCAAATCGTGACGTCAGCATCAGATAGAAAACTTTTCTGTAGAGTTTGTTTACATTGTTTTCCATAGCAGATTGTGTCTATTTCAGCGGGAGCGCAGCTGGAGTTTACCATTTTAATGAATAATAATTTACATCCTTCTGAAATAGACACAATCTGAAAGTTTTCTATCCGATGATGACGTCACGATTTGGAGATATGGCAGTAGATGTTGGCTTCAGAGGCTATACTTCCTAGCGTGTCTATTCTATAACTGGTCTAAGGTTGAAACCAAGTACTCATTTTGGTGAGATCGGGTCTCAATCTGTCAAAATCAGAATCAGATCATCTTGATCAGCTGTATGGCCAACATTTTCGTTCTTTGTATGTTTTTATTATCTAAACATTTTGAATAATGCCAACATATTGTCGTTTAAAATCAAAAATCTAACCTACCCTTTTACCTTTGGAACATAAATTAAACAGAACCTTTTATGTTCATCTAATCAAGGCAGAATGAAATCCAAAAGTACTGAGACCCTCCATTAAATACTGTAAAGGAACGGGTGTCAATCATTTGTGCGAAATCTCAATGAATGGGCGAGAATCAGCTGATTGGGAGGATCTCAGATGTACGAAATTTCAGTTTGTCTGGTTCTCGTATGTTTGTGGATGCAGTACCATATAATATTTGTATGATATCATTAATGTATGGTAAAATTATCATCAAATTTCAAATAATTGCCGTATAAAATCCTAAAACTAACCTTTCCTTTTACCTTTAAATCCCAGTTAAACAGAACCTTTTAGGTTATGTTCATCTATGATAATAATAATGTATTTATTACAGCAAAAAATTATACAAACAATACAGACAACTTGTACAATACATGATAATGAAGAATGCTAATAACATAGATGGAAATTACTGGGATATTGCAATTATTCAAATGCTAATGAATTAATAATTATTATTAAACGAAAATCCAAATTAAATGCTGTAAAACACCCCGAAGACTTCTGCTACTGGAAATAATTTGTGAATAGTAGCATACAAGCATAGTAGCGCTCATTTTTTTCCACTAGCTGTTTACTCCGATGTGAATATTTGCAGTAGCAGACGTCTTCAGGGTGATTTACAGCATTTAATTTGGATTTTCGTTTAATGATAATTATTGCTAATAACATGGATTAACATATCGGCATAGCCTATGTGAATGAAATGTATAGGTAATAGTAATGATAAATATAATGTATAAGTCTTTGTTGGCGCTAAGGCTCTAACAAATTTAATTACTGGTTCAAATAATAATAATAATAATAATGTTTATTACAACATTATGTTAGCTCAGAGCGAACGATTTGTGGATCACGGACATGACATGATTGCTCACCTCACGGATGTGAGTAGTAGTTGTGTCAGAAATCGCGTGTCAAACCTCCTGGGAATCGGAACCCAGGTTGGGATGGTCAAGCAACTCCTAAATGGGTAAAAAAATGTTTAGCTCAAGAGCTTTTACAAACAAGAGTTTCATCATACGGTAATCTAGAGGCAATACAATATTAATATAAGTTCCATTCAATAGTCCATCGAATATAAATCTTATTTCAGCTTATTTCTTCTAATGCTGAATCAGTCCAGATCATAATTAAATTTAATTATAATAGAAAAAAAATAACAACATATTATATATTAATGATCAAAACAATACCAATTGATAACATTTATATCACAGTCAGGTCAGACGGAGATTAAACAAGAATCAATCACAGTCAGGTCAAATCACAGAAACATAGTATAAAACATAAATAATCTATACATTAGTATCACAGCCTCCAGATAAAAATTCATTTATTGAATAAGATTTGTTTCTTTCAAACCACTGATGCAATTTAATCTTGAACACATTATTAATGGAGCATCTCGCAAATTTCATACCACAAGAAAACCAGTGGTTCTGAGTTTTTCTAAGTCTGCATCTAGGAACATTAATATCATGACTGGTTCTAACATTAAATCTGTGAAGTGAACTTCTTTCATTATGTTGTAACAGACTTCTCTTGACATTTATTAAAGCTGATAAATTATAAAGACTATGCACAGTCAACAGTTTCCCTGGGAGGCTTACCTAGCATAGCTCTTATGGCTCGCTTTTGGCACAAGAGTATGTCATTTACTGAGGGAGCATGGCCCATTATTTTTAAACCATTTTCTATATGACATTGGAACAAGGCCAAGTAAACAGTTCTCAGTTTATCCAATGAAATCGTATCTCTTAATCTTCGTAGAGCATAAATGACTCTACACAGCTTAGTACAGACATTACTCACATGTACCTGCCAATCCAATTTGGAGTCCAAATAAATGCCAAGAAGCTTCACTGCAGCCGCATCATTTCTGATACCACCTCTAAGACTACAGATAATCCTTCGAGTTTTTCCAGCATTCATCAGCAGCCCATTTGCAGCAAACCAATCAGCCGCCATACTGAAAGCTTCAGCCTCAATCTTTTGCAGCATGTGAAGATCAGCAAATATGAACTGATATTTAAATGTGATTAGTGGACTGTATAATTTGTAAACTATTAGAAGTGACTCACCAAGTGAACCAGCAACCCCTTGCTCGATACGGTTGCAACTCCTTGCTCAATACGGTTGCAACCCTTTGCTCGATATGATACCTTGCAGTCTCATATTAAAGGTGGGGTGGACGTAGGTGAGGATAAATCTAGGTGCTGACGGGATTTTCGAAACTGCAATACATCCTAGCCTCCTCCACTATTTACACATTGTCTGATGAGATACTAGAGTATTTTCAATTCGAATGAATTTGATGAAAAACTAGGAATGTTGATTTGACAAACATTTTGTCCACGCTTTACGGTGTTAACTTCACTATAACTACATGAATCTTTCATGTTGGAGAACGAATTTTCTCCTGGGAAAATACAACAATTATTTCCCGAAATACAAATTCAAGAGGCTGGATTGGAAGAGAATTTTTCCAATGCCAAGCCCAACGATACGCGAGCGCTGCTTTCTGCCCGACAGATATGCAAACACTGCTTCCAGGCGATTCCTGTAGGCAACTCTTCCGGCAAACCCCAGGTAGAACTAAGTCCCCCCCCCCCATGCAACTAGCTGCCTGGACTACAATTAACGCACTTGAAGCGCACCACTCCCAACCAGTACAGCTAGCTCCCAAATAAGCACAAGTATGTACAGCGGGAACATTTCAAACGCAAATGGCGTCAACAGCCTCCTTCAAATACCCACACTACAGAGTCATCTAGAAATGCAGAAATAATCATCATGCAAGAGAATAAATAACGACCGCATGATGGTGTACCAGATAGAAAATAAAATGAAATTGAACGAAAAAATAGAGGGAAAATACAAGTAGCACTCGACTAGACACCCTGTGTATCAGCCTGTAACGTAAGCAATGCTGTGAGAATAATCAACTTTCTATTACTTTTCTATTAGCACTACTGTACAATGGCAGTTAACAAGATTATCCCTGTGGCCAAGCAATCTAGTGGGTGCATGTACACTATTATTTGGCGAGAGTGCAATAAATTTGTTTCAAACCAGTTATTTATGATTGAAATTTTTCATCAGTATTTTTATAATTTCCGTCGCATGATATAATATGTTGCATTCAATTACATTGAACTATTTCCATTTAAAGCAAATAATACATTTGAATAAGGCTTAGCAATCAATGAATAATACTTCTAGAAAAACAACAATATTATAAAGAAGGAAAAGAGAAGAAAAGTGAAAATTATTATGGCAAGGGAGAAGTTAATATGATGACAATAAAAAAAAAACTGAGACGGATGAACTGTAATCGAATAGATCAATTTTTGCTACTACATTGAATAACTCATCGCACAATAACTCAGATGGTTCAATTCACAGCGAACATGCAAATATCACCAATCAGCTATATTTCCTCATTATACAGTAATTTATTTTCACACGGCTGAATTTTGTTTGTGCTTCAATTCAATTTATTCACAGCCAACAAAACAAATTGTAAAACAAGCAGAGTCGGAGTATTATATAGAAGTACTATATTTTTTACGAATAGTCATCTGAATAGATGATACAACATAAACTAGCAACATAGAGAAATACATATAAGAGGCTAACAAGTTGCTTAGACATGTTGTACCTATGGAATGCGCAAAAATAGTTGAAAATAAATCGATTAGGCTGATTCGTTTGAATTTAAGTAATTTCTTCATAACATTTAATTTTATTACTGAGTCCCTTATTCATACAAAAAGGGTTAAGGCATAGAAGATATTTTTTTATATGGTTGCGGTGTCCGTGCATTTACCCCACTTTTCTGTTGACTTGTATGAGAGTGAAATATTTCCTTTTAGTTCCATCATTGCTTTAATTCTGTTTCTATTCAGAATCATCTGAATTGTTCCTATTGTAATGAACTAAATCAGCAATCCCAACTATCTGTATGTAAATCCGTTTTCATATTTAAACTATTGAGACACGTTCTCCCTATTACTCACTTTTAGCCGTTGTACTTTCTGACTAATTGTTTCCAACTCTATTGGCATAAATAACATTTTAAATAGTTGTTTCCTAATCTGGGGCGATTTGAGTCCAGAGGGGGCCACATTTTTTGAGGCATTTACTTTTATGAGAATATTAATTTACTATTGAATTATAAAAGAGTTGGTTTCTACAGTAAAAGTAATTGATTCAATTAATGTAACCAAGTTACTGATGAGAAGTAAATTAAAAATTGTCTTATTCGTCCAAATAATTATGAATAGCGTCTATATGCGACCAATGGTCGTCGATTTAGCAGATTTCATTCAGCGTTTTAAAAAAAGTACTCGTCAATTATGCTACTTGGTAAAGCTATGTGGACAGTAATAATGCACCTTAAAAGTTTGATAATTCTCAGCTCCATCATTAGGCTACACTTCTCATTGATGTCCTCAGTGATTTAATAATGAGTACTACAATGTATCATTATTCAATACCAACTAATTAGCATACAATGATACTGTTATTAGATTATTGAACCTATCTATTGACATGACAATCCAACTACTCATCAATTCTCCAGCGAGTGATTAAAGCTACTATATTTATGGTGTGTTCCCTTCTAAAAATTAATGATAGTTCCTTTCTTCATAAAAAAATGTAAAGGAGTGATCTGTAATCTGTATCTTTTAATAAAAACTGTGAGAAATCACTTTATTAATTTTCCTTGATTCAAACTCCCTGTGATAGTTGATAGAATTCAACGAGACTTTATTGAAATCAATTCAACAGATTAAGAGGATGATAACAAAATTCATTTAGTTACATGCTCAATTTGTGTAAATAGTTGTGAAGATTGATTTGGGCGTAATCCCTGTAGTCTTCCTTGAGCTTGTAGTAAATAAATAAGTGATGGCGTGAATCCTCTGAAGCTACTTGATTTCAAATAATATTACTCATAATTACCTTAGTTATGAAATAACTCATAAAAAGTTATTGATTTGATAGGTCTAGTTGATTATTTGGAAAAAGTTTTCATGGTTGTTCTTCAATTTTGTAAATCTGTTTCAAGTTTTTTAATAAGATTTGGATGGTTTTTTCATTTCTTCGATTTATCTAGTTTGATGAAAAATTCTATTTATTGTGGCCATTTTGAACATTCAACAGTTTTCCATCATTATATAGAGTAAAATTTTTACTCAGTGTTACGTTTTACTAAACTTACAGTACTGTTGATCTGCTTATTTGCATAGATCTTACTACAACACAATATGTTTTTGAAAAATGTATACAATCAGATAGTCTCTTAAGTTAATGTGTGCTCTGAAAAATCTCAACATTCCGATATCTTTTGTCGTAGACTTTTATACTGAGAGAAGTTGAAATAATGGAAATTTCTAAAACACAGCTGTTGCCTATTTATTGTTCACTATAGTTATTTTCCACTAAGTGATAGGTAGTTAGGTACTCGAATGAAGGTGCATGATATCATAAATATATTTGATAAGAGAAGCATTGAAAGCTCACAATGTCCTTTTTTCGAATTCGTTAATAAGTAGACAATTCTTCTATTTTCAATGGCCAAGTGGCACTATTTTTTAAAAATAAATTATTCTTATTACTTGAGAAGCTTGATAAGAACTTGAAAGCTTTCAGATCAATTTCTTTATCTAATGTATAAAACACTATGTTTTCATTTTAAAAATAAATAGTTAATAGTTTCAACTAATTTATATTTTGAACAACAATTACAAACTATGAACAAATTAAGCTGATTTTCAAGCTAATTTATTTATTTCATCCAACATTATTACTGTACGGAATGCGAATAGGCGTTTGTCCGGAACATTTTCAGACCTGATCGAATTGATCATTTTATTCAGAATTGATCAAATTAAGGCTATCTCAAACTTATCAATAATCCCTATCATTTTCTCATCATTTAACTCTCGGTTGGTTGACGGGTAAGTGCAGCGGAGCGCTCACCTTTGCTACATTTTTTGATCCAATATATATTTGAAGTTGAGCACTATTGTCCTAAAACTTCATTCAGCTGTCAGTTGAAGGGTTCTGAAAGGGTTTAGTCGTACATCCTACACAGCTACAGCAGTATGCTGCCCATTGACTCATTATTTTACAAGATTAATTTCAGTTTTTTTCATTCTTCTGTTGTTATTTGTTTCTAAGATATGCAAGATTGTTGTTCGATATTATTGTTCACTTTAATTTTGGGAATCAAAGAGATTATAAATATTCTTACTTTGAATTTTACTATCTTTGACCTCATCTATTTTAGAAATTAAAAAATAATTAATTTTGAAAGAAAAAAACTGCTGGTATTATAAGAATTAAGTAGTATTTACTTGAAAGTAGCTTTCAATTCCAAAAAAATAAGAGAAAAAGTGAAAATATTGGTAGACAATTTATTGGTAAGCGCCGCACTCATCGTCGACCAACGGCGTCACTTTTTTAATGTCCACCAATGTTGGGTTAAACTTATGAATTGACCTAAATTATCAATTTTTTAAAAGTGATGTAAAAAATGAAATAATTCAATAAATGATTTTGTTTCTTATGTTGCTCAATTTCTTTGTTACAGTTTGAGAAGCCTGGACGCAGAGATGACTTTGATTATCCTCAGATGGCCCAGGAAGCAGTAGTCAAAGCATTAGAAGATGCAAAACTCCCTATTGGTTCTGTTGAGCAGGCCTGTATAGGATATGTTTATGGTTAGAGTAGATTTTCAGTATGGATTATTTTTGTGACACACATTTGTAAATGCCTATTAGTGACTTCTTGGATACAGATTAATAATATGTCATACTCAATGATTTTGGCATTGTAATTTATTGATAAAGGTAGTTCCAATATTTTGGAAGATTTTCAATTTAGTTTTATTCTTCAATTTCTGTAACGATTATGAAGTACAGAATTCTATTTTTCTAATTAAATGACTTCAAACCCTGTTACATTTTGAATATTTCTGAACTGAGTTCTTGTTTTGAATTGTGAAAACAACCTTATTTTGAATTCCGTTATCCACTTAAATTGAACAAACACATACAAAGTGTGGAGAACATCTGATTTAAAGTGAGCATTCGGAACAGAAATGTGAATTCAATTCAATTCAATTCAATTTATTTTCCTTAACACACATACATAAAATACAAGTGATATTAAATTACAACAAGAATAAACAACTAGCAAAATTAGTACAAAAAAAACAAAAATGTCCGTACAAGATGCTAATTCAGAATTTGGTGTAAAGGGGTGGGATTGAAGCTCTTCCAACTATGGTTACCCATGTACTAGGAAGGCTTTCAATCCTTGAGAGGGAAAATAAAGGATTAGGAAAAAAGGTGAGGTGGGATGATAGGATAGTTAATTTAATAAAGAAAAATAAATAAAAAGGTCCACACTAGATTGGTAAGTGAGCACACAAAAACACTAAGTTCCTCTTTTACTTTGTTTAATTTACAGGTAGAAAAAATAGTTCGTTTTAATCCAAATACTAATATCATGTTTTATTTTTTTAGTCAACTCTGCGCAGCAGATATATTCTTCAGGAATTTTATTTATCAATTTAGTGCTTAAATATATAAGTTGTCTTCTGATGGTTTCAATGTTTGTATTGTACATAAGATACTTATTTGAGGAGGGTCTCAGATTGTACAGGTTATTGATTGTGTTATTTGTGCAAGGAAAATTAGCTTTATGTTTGATTATATATTTCGCTACATTTATTACGTACAACTGCCTAACTGTTAACACATTAAACTCTTTGAAAGTCAAGTCGGTTGGGTAAAGTCTGGGTTTATTTATACATACAAAAAATGATTTTTGTGTTTATGAATTGTAAATTGAGTGTGTAATTGAAGAATGCTGAGTGACACATAACCTCTAGCTACATTTGGACTGTTGTAAAAATTAGAATTGGAACCGTTTTGGGCGTAAGTTAGCCTGTTGTACTTTTCTGTAAGTTGTATAATTCTGAATGATTGAATAAATAAATAAATACAATAAACAATAATTATGAAAGTTTGTGAAAAAGTGTTGGTGAAGCGATTAAAAGTTGAACGAAAATCATACTTACTGACAGGTCATGATTGGTTTATTATCTACTAATGTATTTAGTTTGACAGTCAAAACTTTCAGGTTATCCTCATAATCACCATTTTTCAAAAAATACTGAATCATGCCTTTTTTATCTTTTATTCGGTAGATATCTAGGATACTCTTATTTATTCTTTTTGACGACCTAGTTTTCTTCTTAAAAATTAAGACAATTATGCACTGGTTGATTAATATTGTGAAATTATTGTGCGCACAGGTGACTCTACTTGTGGTCAAAGAGCAATTTACCAGTTGGGAATGAATGGTATTCCAATGTACAATGTGAACAACAATTGCGCCACCGGCTCCACGGCATTGATTCTTGCTAAACAGCTCGTTGAAACTGGAAACAGTCACTGTGTATTAGCTTTGGGTTTTGAGAAAATGGAACGAGGATCACTCATGTCTAAGGTATTAAATACTTTTTGTGACTAACTTTCAGTATTTCAAGTCAAACCTAAAATTAGATTTAGCTCCACTTGAAAGCTCTTTTTATATTCATACTAGCAGGTAACCCGTGCTCCGCAAGGGTCTTATTAAAAACTTGACAGACTGAAAACTTGGTGAGTTCAAAATAGGCCTATAACCATCCCCAGTAAATAAAGAATCAATATGCAAAATTTCAAGTTAATCAGTTGAGTAGTTCAGACGTTATGATGCGTCGTCATTCGTGATTTTCCTATCATGTCTGTGTCTGAGTCAATTCATTCTTTTATTACCTATATTATAGATGATCTATAATTGTATCCACAAACAAATCAATTAATAACAAATAAAAACATACAATTCAGAAACCTGCTAAACTAATAGTGGGTTCTGCCGGTTCCTTTTGTTAACAATAATTTAAACAGATTAACCAATCTAATAATTTATTTTATTAAATTCAAAGTTTCAAACACATGTAGATATTCCTATCATTTATTGAGATGATAAATCACAACATGAAACATTAGTTTAAGCATTCACTTGAACTGCATGTGAATGATGAAAAAACAGTAAATACACGGATTAATATCAGTTGGAATCCAATATTAGATCTTGTATTCAACTTTCTTCGTATAGCAATAAAATTGGATGTAACATTTTCTTACCACTTTGATTTTGAACGGATTAGAAACGGAAGTTTGTAGTAGACAATGCTCCAAAAATGTCTGAGAGCGTTAATTATTTATGCTTCTGTGACTTTTGGATAGAAAAACGTATCTGCTAAACCTTATTACATTTGCATCAATGTATCAATGTGTCATTCAGCCAATAATGCTTACAGTTTAATCACACTATAGAGATGCTAGAGGTATTTGAGAAAATTGCCCTTGTTTGTGTTATCGATCTCATAATTTGTTTATTGTGTTTTGTAAACAGATACTCTCAATTCAGACACGAGTACACTCTGGAAGAGATAATGAACTCTCCTCACGTTTTTGGACCTTTGACAAAACTGCAGTGCTGTCCAACTTCTGATGGCGCTGCTGCTGCAATTATAGCTTCTGAGCAATTTGTTATTGCTAATAATCTGCAACACAAAGCTGTCGAGATATTGGGAATTGAGATGTCCACCGACCTACCGTCAACCTTCAATGAAAGAAGCTGCATTAAAATCGTAGGTCTTGATAATTCAGTATCAAAAGTAGTGTTCATAATTTTATGTATTTATTTTTATGTCAATTTAAATTTATATTCCCTTGCTTTTGACCTGATCAATGGCAAAAATAAACCCACAAACGGACGATTCGAGGTTCTATTCATCAGTATGAACTCACTATGCTCGTTCAATTATTTTCTTGACTGAGAAAATCTCGCATAATAATTTTTAAAATGTCGCTGATATTCTATCAGCTGTTCTATTAAAATCTCTAGTTGGAATCGGTTTACAATATTCCATACGACTTTTGTATGATTTTAACTTCTCGTGATTATTGAGTGTATCTATAGCATACACAATACATAGTTCCTGTATTGAGAGCCTATCTTTTTTGTCTGAAAAAGGACAAAGGAGTCCTTTAAATTTGACAAAGGAGTCAGTAAATTTTGTTGCCCAAAGAACTGATCTGTAAAAAGGTTATTGTCGAACATACAAACAAGGATTTTGTCTAAAAATGGAAAATGATGAGAAATTACATTTATTCAAATGCTAATCGATAAATAATTATTATTAAACGAAAATATAAAGTTAAATGCGGTAAACCACTTTCAAGACTTCTGCTACTGCAAATATTGACAACATGGTTAACAGCAGCTAGATGGAAATTCGATGTGAGCCACTATCCAAAAATTATTTGCCAGCCCGGAAATCGAACCCGGTACCTCCTAATTGCTAGTCAGGTATGTTCTTAACTAGGAGCTAACAGCTAGCAGGTACCGGGTTTGATTACCGGGCTGGCAAATAATTTTTGGATAGTAGCTCACATCGAATTTCCATCTAGCTGTAAACCTTGTTGTCAATATTTGCAGTAGCAGAATTCTTCAATATGGTTTACAGCATTTAACTTTGGATTTTCGTTTGATAATAATAATTATTTATCGATTAGAATTTGAATAAATCTTATTTCCCATCAATTTCCATCTGTAGACTAGCCAGTCTCTATGGCCTAGTATAAAATGAGCGCTGCTATCCAGAGATTGTCAGTTTGGTGTAAGAATAAGCATACCTTACTATTAGTTAGGAGGTACCGGGTTCGATTCCCGGGCTGGCAAATCATTTTTGGTTTGTAGCTCTCATCGAATTTCCACCACCTCAACCTTGTCAATATTTGCAGTAGCAGAAGTCCTTGAGGTAGTTTACAGCATTTAACTTTGGATTTTCATTTTATAATAGTTATTTAACAATTTTGTCCTTGAGTTGATAGTAGGAACTCGCTAACGCTCGTTCAACTAGAATTGTGAAATTCATTTTAGACAAAAAAGAAACAGATCAATTTCATTCGATTGTCGTTAAAAATAAGTATTCAAGTTATATCCATTTTAAATTGAAAATACGTTTCAGGCATATTTTCCCAATATCAACAATAATTGAAGTTACATATTTTTAATTGGTTTTATGAGATTTCTTAACGAATTTCACATAAGAAATAACCATTCTAGTACCTCATAACCCTGCCACAAATTTAAAAAATTGAAAATTTGAAGAAAAAATTGCAATATTCCGCCATTATTATCTTGGCAAGAAAGCATTTTATGACTCATGTTTACTGTTACTTTTTCTGTATTTTGATGTAAAGAAACCACTCACGAAGTTTGTCGGTCTATTTTATAAACATTCTGAAGATAATCAAGTTATAGATATTGATACTATAATAGACCGCTCTGATCGCAAATCGTTCTCTGTGTGTCCAGGTCCTGAAACATAAATTTCTGTCTGACATTCTGTCTGGCGTCGGTAGATGTGAATGGAGTATTACTCTAGACATTTCCATAATTACGTTGGTAACCTGAGTTACCCATTAAACTAGATAGCCAAGTGAAGCAGTCGCTTGCTCCGGGCAGTGCTGTTAGAGCCCGACTATGACTAATTCACCAGCAAAATAATTCTACAGTGATATTTACGTTATAAAGTCAGTAAAAATGATAGGACGATATGGTTGCCACCTTTCTTTACCCACCGCCTTCTATAGCTGTGATTCAAGTCATCACGTTAAAACTGAAATATAATTTTAATTGTTGATCATCAAATATAGTACATTTATCAAAAAAATAGGCCTTTGTCTTTTCAACTACATATGCCTAATACGTTTTCATAATTGAGATAAAATGTTTTGGTTGTTCACTATATCTCTTAATAGCCTAAACGAGTTGGCAATGATGCAGTGTTGGAAAAGGATAGAGCTATCTGGTTTTTCTAATGGCAGTCAAGGATAGGAAACCAGCTGACTTTATAACATGAATCTCAGTACAGAAAAAATAAAATTTGCGAACGATGTGCGCAGTTGTATCCATAAAGGTGCGTACAGATATACGCACCTCCAACCCGCTCCGCGTACGCTCCGCCCTCGTTCCGCCATCGCTCCGCACTCGCTCCGATCATGAACGTTACAGGAGATGTTAGCTCTTCTCGCGTTCCACTCTTGCTCCCCGGTCGATCATCAATCGATCTGCTTGAGTGACGTTCGATTGCGGAGCAGAGCGAAAGTCTGTACGCACCTTTAGAGATACAACAAATGTCATAAGTTAAAATATAACGCAAGAACGCAGTACACAACCCTATTGTTATAGTATCTAGCTGACTGTGCATTGTTTTTTCTATGTATCAATTAATAGAATTTAGTTAGTTCTACATAATCACTTGACGGGAGCACTTGGCTCCCGAAGTTCTGTTATTCGGTTTCTTGTAGCTTGTAGTTGTCGCCTTATATAGGTTGTATAGTAAAATAAGTTTCAATTTTTAAAAACTGAGTCGTGTCGTCCAATCACTCAACTGAAATGATGTAAAATTTTACAGACGAAATAAATAATCTAAAATAAAATTTCTAATGAAATTGCATTGAATTCTAAAATTGAATTGACAACAAATTGATTGATGTCAATGTGAAGTACAACAGTATCAGTACTACAGATGTCATTTATCTGGAATGGTATTACAGTACTGTGTATAGGTGATTTCAGTCAATCTTGATTGTTTCAATGTTATTCAAAATTAACTTACTTTCAGGTTGGCTATGACATGACAAAAAATGCTGCTGAGAAGCTGTATAAAAAAACAAATACAAAACCAATTGAAGTTGATGTTATTGAACTGCATGACTGTTTTTCTGCCAATGAACTGATCACCTACGAAGCTTTGGGGCTCTGCTCCCCTGGAACCGCTAAAGATTTCATTGATGCTGGACAAAACACTTATGGAGGAAGGCATGTCATCAATCCGAGTGGAGGGTTGATCTCAAAGGGTCATCCTTTAGGAGCGACAGGTATAATCTATTATTTGTTTTCTTCATTTTATTTTTTGTTAGGTGTCGAGGTTTCTAGTTATTTGTTGCATAAGTGTAATGATTTTTCAGTTATAAACTCGCAAATACTCACATAGTCTGTAATAATAGTTATGTTTGAAAATATTGCTAGATTGAACATGTGAAAATATTCTAATGCTGGGCTGTATCAACCCGGACATCAACCCTTGATTCAGCTATTACTGATAATACTGGCTAGACTCAAATGGATCTAATTTTTGCTATGATTTTACTCATAGTTCAGCTGATAACATGTAATATTATTGTTGTGTTGTTCATCTGTTCTTCTGTTCTATTATTTGTGAATGGGAGTAGAATTTTCATCGTAAAAGAGTTTTCTGAATTGATGCACTGAAAAAGGTTATCTTCTATCATATTATTCAGTATGTATTATCATCAATCACATCCAAACGAATGAATTCGAATTAACCAAGCTCATAAAACAGGAAACTAACCCTACAAATACTTTAATTAGCATTCAATTCACTATTACTCTATCAATGGCCACACTACTTTTCATTAACATTTTTTTCAAAAAGCAATTTGTCATTATGCATGTTAATCACTGGTGGAAAATAAACTTTATTATTTATTTATTATTTTGATTCAGGTATAGCTCAATGTGCTGAACTGTGCTGGCAATTGCGTGGTGAAGCTGGTAATAGACAGGTGCCTAATGCTAAACTGGCCCTTCAACATAACATTGGATTGGGTGGAGCTGTAGTTGTTGCCTTATATAGGTTGTATAGACCTCGTCCTACTACCAGGTAATCAATCATCCTTAGTGTGGTAAATAGTTTTTCATAATAACATATTGTTTGTTTTTATTCATTCTAGAGAAATAATAAAACATTACCATCAGTTACAATACAACTCTAAACATCTTTATTGGCATAGAACTTTACAATATTGAGACAACCGTCAATAAAAGATCCAAGATTTCCAGTTAATAATAAAATAATAATCTATTTATATAAAAATGAATGTCTTTGTGTTTGTTCCCGATAGACTTGAAAACTACTTGACAGAACGGCATGAAACTTTGGGAATATATTGTGTGAATATTGGGGATGGTTTCTGATCAGAAATTTTAATAGGGGGGGGGGGGCTATAATAATTATTTATCAATACATTTTACAGACCTATGTTATCGAAATTGTCGGCCGAGCTACCGAAGAACGGAAAGATGATCATGATTCAAGATCATGTTGTGATAATATGATTCAGCATCTAAAGTTAAGAGCTGTAATAAACATAAATTGTGTACTGGTATTGATACGGTAGTTTGGAGTTGAAGTTTAGTCGATTGGTACCAGCTGTAAATAATGGTTCCTTAGAAGAATAATACAAATAATATGATCACTCCCCTATCATTGAAAAACTGGAAAATGTTGGAAAAAATTATTCACCTCATGAAAGAGTTGTTCATATCACATTCATTAATTACTGAAGAATGCCAGAATAATTTACAATTTTTTGAATTTATCTTAGCTTATATTCATCCTAAAATGGAAAATGGAAAGAATATGGAATTCTGTGTGATTCATCGTATATCGAATTTCCTGGACCATTTACTGACAATCAACTATGAACGCATTAAATTCATCTCTGAAACACTGATTTAACACACACACACACATACACATACACACACACACACACACACACACACACACACACACACCACACACACACACACACACATATATATATATATATATATATATATATATATATATATATATATATATATATATATATATATATATATATATATATTTAATTCAACACTTAAAAATAGATATTACTACCAATTGATTGAGAGGAATTGTCTTCGGAATAATAAATGCTGCATGACTAAGCACATAGGAAGTCCGTATTTAAATGAAAATATCGATTGTCAGATAAATTTAATGATTTACCAAATAAAGCCAAGTGTGACATGAGATACATTGACTTTTTGGCGGTACGAAGTTTGCCGGGCCATAAGCTTTGTAACCATCAATGTGAAACAAGTTTATCTCATCGGTAGATATCTATACTTCAGTTAGTATTATAAAGTCCGGAGACATTTCCAAGTTAATCAATTCAACTAAAAACAAATAAAAATTCTGCCTTAGGCTACGGATATTCTGATTTATAAAAACTAGAACATGATTCGAATAATAATAATTTCTCTGGTCGAGGAAGGATACAACACGATCAGAGGAGTTCATTCAAAATATAGACATGTTGATTACAATAAGCATATAAGCTACGATTATTTATGTAGTATTAATGCAATAGATTGATTATTTGCTGATATGAGAACAAACTGTGGCCCCCGCTTTGCATGAATATATGTCGGGATGCCACTAATTTTGCTCTAAGTTTTAATGCAAAAAAGTAAAAACGTCTAGTAAGATAAAACTTGCAAGTTTATTAGAAGTTCATGAAAACTACATCTATATATACAACATTTAAAAAAGAAAATTGATGAAGAAACATGAAAATATTTATAATACTTATGAGAAAAAAGATTATTCAAAATAAGAAAATATGAATGAAAAAGAATGTAAATTTTGTTCATTGAACTAATTGTTCTCCATGATTGATTCTATTATCCAGCACCAGCGGCCAGTTTTTTGTTTTAATTTGAATGAATTAATTGAAAATGTTTCTTTAATGGCTACTGGAAATTTTTGGTCCTAAATATTAGGCTGACCTCTGAGCAGCTGATGTTGTCATCCTGGGAATTGTCAATTCCATGTTCCTTCTGCGTTTTCCTTGTGTGTGATTCAGATTGAAAAAGAATTGTGAGTTTTTTTGGTGAAGTCTATGAATGTAAATCTGTCTGATGCTGAGGATTCTGAGCTCTGAGAATAGTTGTACTGAAGGGAGGAGTGGATGTTTGCGTCCTATTATCCTCAAAATCAGCTTCTGAACCTTGAAGATAGGATCAATGTGGCAGAACTTTGTAGCTCCCTAGGCCAAAATGTCATATCTTGCTATGGACTCAACTATCGCATAATAAACATTTTTCATCATATCTGTTGATAGTAGCTGTCTGAGTTCGATGAATTTGTAAATTAATTTTCAGATTTTAGCTGTTTGATGTAAGATGTGTTTATCCCGCGAAGTAATTCATCTATTATGACTCCTAGATATTTTATATTGTTTGTGCGCTCTATTGAAGGACAATTACAATTCATACTAATTTGCAATGATGGAGTTTTATTGTCTGCTTAAAAGTTTTCTTGGAATCTGTCAGTGAGAATGCAACAAATTTTGTTTTTGATATAGTTATGAATTTTAGTTATTTAGCAATCACAGACAAATCTTCTACAATATGTCGTGAACAATTTCTCATAGAAAGAATACTTTTTATGGAACAATACTATCTAGTCTTGAAACGAATAAGATTTGATGAAAATAAATGTTGAGAATCAAGTCGTTTTAAATCAAATAAAATTTATTCATCAAAACAAAACGTTTGCTAGAGATATTCCATTAATTCATTTATATAGGTTGTAATATAAGTTGCTGGATTGGATTCTAGTTCATTGGTGGGGCATAGTGAGTTCTATGTTTTAATTCAACCGTGTTTGCTCTTGTGTGTGTATGTTATGAATTATCGGCTGAAAGCGTGGGTAGATTTTCATGAGATTTGGCAAGAATGTTCCTTTTTAAATTACGCGTCGATGGTTTATTGATATTTTACATTTTAAGGATAATATAAAAAGAAAAGAAAATTATCATACTTTAATATTACTCACTCTTCTTTTTACAGTTACTGATAATTAGATTAAAAAGCTATAAAAAATATCAAAACATGAATAAAGTGTACGTTTGATATTTTTTTATCTATAATGTATACATTATCTGTATAAAAATTGAGGGAAATGATTATTTTGAGTGGTGTGATCATCCGGTATAATGTGTGCTGAAAAAGAGGCCTCTTTTTAGTATGACTGTGAGTTGAAATGCAAAATTTCAAAAACCTTACACGTTGTCGCGCAATTCAAAAATGAATGAATATTCCTCATCTCTTGAGTCTCATGAGAATCTATTGTGGCTGGAAAGACGAAAACAAATCCGATTCAGTTGAAACGTAAACCTCACGACACTCGGTCAATAATAACCTTTCAAAATCGAGAAACGACTTATACTCTTGTGAGATTCGCTTCAAACTGTCAGCATTAGTTGGTTGACAAGCATTTATGTTTATATTATGAGTAATGCTGGCAGTTGGTTATAATGGACCAGCAGGTTTGAGATCCATTGTCACTGAATTAATGTCTGCTTTCAAGCCTTGGTTTTTTTCAAAACCTTGAATTATGTATTTTTTGCAAAATAAAGTTTTAGATTGAATTGAATACTAAGCAATATATATAAATACATTGTAATGTTATATCTCTGAATAAACCATTTGCAATGTAAAGTAAGAATTCGACCTTTCTGACAATTCTAACAGATCTAAAGACAATAAGACCATATATTCAACTGATCAAACCATATGACCAACTATAGATCAAAACCTAACTCATTTCAAGTGACTGTGTTAGTATTAACATGAAATCAAAATCACGTTCCAGTCAATCATTTCAACCAGTTTCGATGTATTTAATAGTCATTTGTGCAACTAGTGCGCAAAGTGACAGTTTGCTGCACCGAAAGAAACGTTTACGCACGAGCAGGCGTAAAGTTTAGGCGAGTGCGGAATGATGGTTTCTTGAGTGCAGCAAAGGAACTTTGCACACGTATTTCACATTAAATTTGTCCTACAGTTACCGTTGAATGTAAAAAAAAGGTAAAAAGATGTCTTATAATTCATCAACTTTATATGAGTGTTATATTGTGGCACTTACTTCTGATAATGAAGTATTGCAATCATTACACACAGAAATGTTCAGAAGTTAATGGAAATGACAATAGCCGTGGCATTTCAGAGTTATCCAGGAGTCAATTATTTTTATCTCATCTACAAAAAAATTATAATATAGTACTATAATGAAGATAATAATAACAAAATAATATGATTGATGTTAGAAAATACTTCCTTCCTATATAGGTATGAAATAATATATTTTTACTCATTTCCCTTTAGAGATCTAATATTTACAGGGTTTTCTAACTTACCTTTTTCGGAGAGTGAAATTTCAAATTTTATTTTTGAATTTTCAGCAAGATAGGCCAAAAGAAAGCTTTCTGATGGGGTTTTCACTTTTTTACTATTACACCACGAAGAGAACATCCCATACCGTTTTCATATTTTTGTCTTGATTTTTCTGGAAGTAAGTTTAGACAAACATTTTTAGCGATTTCTGTCAATTCAATGATTTTATTTAAGCCAAAGTAGATCAGTACATAAGCCAGGTCACATACAACATTCATTATACATGAAATACATAGTCTATACAATGTCAGCTTTTAAAAAGTCCAGTGTCTAATTGTCTTTTTGTGATGACTATTTTCACTATGTCCAACGTATATTAATCATATAATATGACCACTTCTATTACCAATATAATATCATAATATATTATGTTTAATTTTATGAATGTTACAAAGTAATAAAGTATTAGCTATCAAATAGCATCAACAAAACTCTTCTGTAGTACAGATGCTTGTCTCACTATCACATTCAACACTATCTACATCCATTTTTTACACAAATTATTACGAAAATTAAACAAGAAAGAACAAATTTGCATTCAAAATACACGCCAACAGCTGATTTGAATGATGGAAGAATGAAGCTTAGACCAGTTATAGAATAGACACGGCCTATTGTATATTCATACTGAAAGTCGATGAAGCCAACATCTACTGCCATATCTCCAAATCGTGACGTCAGCATCAGATAGAAAACTTTTCTGTAGTTTGTTTACATTGTTTTCCATAGCAGATTGTGTCTATTTCAGCGGGAGCGCAGCTGGAGTTTACCATTTTAATGAATAATAATTTACATCCTTCTGAAATAGACACAATTTCTGAAAGTTTTCTATCCTATGACGTCACGATTTGGAGATATGGCAGTAGATGTTGGCTTCAGAGGCTAGACTTCCCAGCGTATCTATTCTATAACTGGTCTAAGGTATGAAGAACCGTCAGGCGCGCGACCTAGCGGAAAAAATCGTAACTACGTTCGTTCCATCTATCTAAAAACAGTTTCCAGAAATTTAGATTTACGGTCTCAAATTACGAAAAAATGCTCAAAGTAGCCCAAAAATATTAATAAAAATAACATAGACACCAGAGAATATTGATTGTAGTTTTTCTATTCACATGGATATCAATGAACGATAATTATTTTACCTCAAAATTCAAATTTCGTAATGTGTATTTGCTAGACTAAATTTCTCATTGCTTGCAGTTGCAATAATAATTATCAATAAAAAAGAAACATTATTTATTATTAAATGATGAGATGTAATTATTTAATTATGATTTACATGAACATTATTCTTATTTTTGATTTCTAGATTGGGATTCTATCATAAATGTAGCCATTGAAATGATTCTTATCCAAACACAGTCATTGTAACCAACATTGATTCTGGTTTTCACGTACCAATCATCCATATAACCCACTAACTATTTTGTGTTGCAATGTTGCAAATCTGGAGTACGCAAAGTATTCTCTTTGCGGACTAGTGCGGAAAAGTGATTCTTTGCGTTCTGTAATCAGTGTAGGAATGGTCACTTTTCAAGGTAACTGTAGGAAAAATTTATTTCCATAATATATTCCATCTGATCATCAATAATACAAGTTGTTCAAATTTTGCTGTTTGCTTCTCAGCTCGTCCATTTCGAAAACTCTATTGAGCAGCGGACCAAACCCAGACATTTTCAAAGCATCCGTTTTGTTCAAAGCTCTTAAAGGAGCAATGGAAGAGGACTCTGACAATCTTATTGAGCGTGTGAGAGGCATCTATTGTTTCAAGGTGAAAAACGGTCCCAATGGCGCAGAGGGTATGTGGATCATCAATGCTAAAACAGGAAAAGGTTCTGTTGAATTCAATGGAAAAGGTAAGTGTTTCACTAAAATATTAACCAAGAATGTATGACACTATACATGATTATTTTGCATGATTATTTGCATTTTCTTACTCTTATCTAGAGCTAGAGATGAACAATCTAGAGTTGGTCTTGTTGAAAAAATAATATATTGTTGAACTCATTCAACTAATGATATTAATGGAGTGAGGCTCTTAATACACTAGGAGTGGGACACTTTGTATCCGAGCGAGTCGCGGGGAATTAGTTATTACGGCGTTTTTTACCATAAGGACACCACTAGTGTCTGAAAATCATCGCACGGCACTGAACTGAATTGCTGTTATTACACTCTGGTGTTCCATCCTAGTGTAATACGAGCCTCAAGAGTTGAGCCTTATCCTGTAAGAGTTGTCACATTTTTATATACTCTAATATGTTTTCAGGATAAATTAATGTTCGTAGCATATTTGGATCATTGTAATGATATACTTTATTTCCGAATTCATATTCAAATGAGACATTCGAAAGGGAAGAAAACAGAAACAGAAAACTGTTATCTTCGTCAAGCAAATATATTAAGACCTTTATATCGCAACAGATTATCTATTTGCAAACAATTTATCATCTTTCAATCGATCTTATGCGTTCTTCATAAGTTGACGACTTATTTTATAACCCAGAACAATAATTTTGCGAGGAAAACACTTGCATTGATATTTATGATCTTTTCATAAAAAACTATTGTTTTCAATTATTTATTCATAAATTGATGACAGTATTACATTGTATTTATAAATAAATATGACTTGAGCTCACTTACTTGATCACAGTTTACAGTGTTCATTACCCGAAACGACCGGCGAACACATTATTATCATTATTATTATTATTATTATTATTATTATTATTATTATTATTATTATTATTATTATTATTATTATTATTATTATTATTATTATTATTATTATGTGTAACATTTCCAGTTTAAATCATCAGCTGGAACAATTCTGTTTTAACTTGAACTCTTCTCTGACTGATTGTGTTTTTTTATCGTAATGGTGATGAAATGCTTTGTTTTTGCAGACAAACCAGACGTGACATTCATCATGAACGATGAAGACGTGGTTGATCTGATCTCGGGCAAAATGAATCCTCAAAAGGCATTCTTCCAGGGAAAAATAAAAATTCAAGGCAATATGGGCTTGGCAATAAAACTGACTGAACTACAGAAAAAAGCTAGCAAGAGAATCGAAGAACTACGCTCAAAATTGTAGAGTTTCATTTTAAGATCTAAAATAATTATATGTAAAGTGTTATTTGGTTTTTAAAATGATATTAATAAATTAGGTTCTAGAGGTTTCATATCATTAGTTTTAGAGCATTGCTATATCATTGAAACTTCATCTTCGCATTCCTGATGTTTTATATATTATAATCATAGTATTGGAATAATTATTAAATATTCTTTATGTGCCCAGTCTTAGTAACTAGTATTTTATATTTTTCTACACATACCTATGTACAATCAATATTAGATTAGAACAAAAGTTCAACTTCAATTATCGTTTAGTATTTTAATAAACTACTTAATTAGTAGTTGAAAAACCAGCAATAGAATAGGTTTTAAAGATATTATCTTTTTAATATTAAAACCTCTGTAATCAGGCAAAACTAAAATAAACATTGTATTTAATTATATGAAACAGTCTTGAAGGCAATTTAGGTAGAAAACTCATGTTTTTTCATCGTGTGTGATGAATTTTTTGGAGTTGTTGTAATAGAAAATGAATTAATAATCATTCTGACTCTGTAAACTGAATGCTGAATGTAGACTGATGGACTGATGCTGTGATGCTATCAACCATGATCTGCTAAATGAGCCTGATCTGTGACTAATCATGACTAATAACTGGATAATCAATTCCATAATGTATTGTTCATCCTTCCTATGCTGTCAACGTTTATAATAGCTTCAATTCTTCAAATGTAGGATTGTTTTATTTTATCCAGTAATTATTGTCATATATTATTCACGAATAACTGAAACCCATGAAGGGTATTCATAGCCTTCTTTATTGATACATAATATATGTTGACATACTTTTACTTTTAAAATCAGTAGATTCTCATAATACTCATACAATATTTTTAGCATACGTGCAAAATACTCAAATACATCAAAGTAATATTGCAAATTAATTATTATCATAGATTGTCTATAAAACGTGCCTCTCAAATAGCAGCAATAAATTCATTCGATAAGACTTCAAATCTGAAAGATGCCTGAACTAGTTAATAATTATATTAATATGAGAGACGATATTATATATTATATTTATAAAATGCAATTTTATTTATTAGGATACTTGTTGAATTTTCTATAATGGAATTTGGTGCTATGGAGTTTGGTTTCAAGGTGAATTTGTACTTTTCAATAAACTTCCTGTTCTAGTTTATGACATTTTTTATTTGTATCCAACATTCCATGTTCCTAGTTGTTAGAAATCACCATTAAAATATTGATTTGTCTTGACAGTTCAATTTTTATGCAACCCCTCTAAGGCCGCATTCCACCAAGATCGGAATTGGTTTAATAAACTTAGGTTAAAACTAACTGATAGACTTACCAATTTATACAAACTTTAATAAATCTGGTTGAAGTAGCATCTTATATTGAGGAGGTTGCTTTCCTTCTCCTTTAGAGCTTTAGAACTATAGTCCATACAAAATTACTTATGAATGAGGAATATGCGGCGCAGAGAAATGGAGGATCAGCTAATTACAGTGATGAATAGAGTCAGAGTCATAGGTAGCAGCGCAGTTGCCGATTTGTCGATTGGACTCAGTCGACTCAGTGCTTTCAGAGAGAAAACATCGTATGTGTATCAAGTACACTGGAACGCTCACTAGAAATTAGAGAACGCTGGCCGCTTTGCTTTATACTTTTCTACAAATGTTTTGCAGGAGTAACTCTATGCGACATAAGCAAGGTTTTTGAGAGTGTAGACCTTGGGGTGCTGTTGGGGAAGCCCATTATGGTAGTGGGGGTTGTGAATTCGAGTTTCTTCAGTCATATCTGTTTAAAGGGTCTCAAGTGGTATGTATTGACAATGATCGGTCAAGGGAGGCAGTGGTGGAGTTTGGTGTCCCTCAGGGTTCGATCCTGGGTCCGTTGCTTCTCTTATTAATGATAAATGACCTCCCCTGTGTTATTTCAACCGACACCATCCTATATGCGGATGACACTTCTTTGATGTCTTGTGGTGGGGACTTGGATGAGTTAAGGGTAAGGATGGAGGGCTACAAGAGAGAGACCTGTGAGTGGTTGGAGGCCAACGGATTCTCCATGAATGATAATAAGACCCAAACTCTTATCTGTGGCTTAAAGCATAGAGCTGACTCAAAGCAGTCCATAGGAGAAATATCAAGCCAGTTCCTAGACGTCTACATAGACCAAAAGTTAACATAGGAGCCTCATTGTAGAAATCTTTGTGGCAAGCTCTCAAAGTCTATTTACCTCATAAGATGTCTCAAGAGTCAACTGTCGAATGATTATTTGCGTATGGCATATTTCAGTTTGTTCCACAGTCTTCTGTCATATGGTATCCTACACTGGGGTGGAAGTAGTCATGTTTCTGGTGATCTCCTTCTCCAGAAAAAAACTGTGAAGATAATAGTGGGGGCCACTCTCAGGGAACATTGTAAACCGTTATTTGTTTCTCTTGGAATATTAACGGTTTACAACCAATATATTTATGTTGTTGCCTTGTATATACATAAAAATAAGACTAAAATGAGCACAAGAGGTATGATTCATTCATACAACACCCGCCAAACACAACAACTTGATACCCAACGTACACGATTAACTAAAGTACAGAAGTCCCATCACGTCTTGGGAACAAAGGTCTACAATAGGTAGCCCGAGTCAATAAAAAATTGTCCAGTCTTTGTTCGGCAAATCACTATTTTATCTTCTGCGTGCAAACCCCTTTTATTCTTTGGAGGAGTTTTTCACACATTGTTTATAATAAATGAAGTGTTATGAATATTCTATTGACGTTACTGATGACTGTAGGTCTATGGTCCGATAGCAAAAGAATTAAATCTATCTATCTTTAGAACTGCAACATCGCCGCCGCTGTATCCTTACCTTTATCTGCTGCGCATATAACTCCAAGTCAAAAGTAATTTTGTACGGATAATAGTGATGGAAACATTTTCCAAGCACCGCGCGATACACAAACTCGGTTGTCTTGAAAAGCGATCACGTGGAGCCTCTTGGTAGGCCGCACGGTTGAGATAGACGTACCGCTTAATGTAAAGCCGGGTCCAGACGCTCAAGCAAAACACGGATCGTTTGGTTCAAGAAAAAAAATTGCGTCCACACGCATCCGTCTTATGTGGTCCGTTTTCCTATTTACCGTTGATATTTCACAATTTTCATCAATTCTTTTCGATCGACTATACGCATAGAGTTTATTTTTGTTGATACTAGCAGTAGCAGTGGGGTCAATCTATGCTCCTTGACATTTATTCACTAGTATATTATCATAGGCGTTTCTCTTTTTATCTCTATCACTATACTCTTTCGATTTTATTTTCCAAAGACATGGATGTGCTTTGTAGAGTTCAATGAATTCGCGTGGGTATGTGCGTAAATCTGACATAATAAGAATAACTATATAAACCAACTAACTGATAAATAAAATGAAATAACTAATAATAAGACTGATATATAAATACTGAAATATATTAATACTGATTCACCACAGACAATTGTTTATGATAATAGCCCGGACACTTGACAGCTCAGTATACACTCACTCATCGAGAAGTTAATGAATACTGCATTCTGCAATAGAAACCAATAAGTGAAGTAGGCTACTGTATGTCCTGCGCATATCATATAATTAAACATAATTAACATAATTATAATTAAGTTACCAAGGGTAACTTACCAAGGATATTGTACTTATACAATACAAAGATATTGAGTGAAATGATTTTCATAATCTCATGGTTGATATGCCTGTCATCGCCTTGACAATGATGTTTGACTTCTGTCAATGACCGATGGAAATTGTGCTTGATATGGTTCATTGAGTCTGAATTGTATACGGTTGACATATATCCGGTAGATGAGTAATAATTATATCGTATTTTTTCGTTGATTCAACTGGATAATGCTATATTTAACAACATAATGACAAAAATATTACTGTTAATCGCTAAATGGCGTTGCTTACATGTCATATCTCGAGACACAGTGATTGTAAATGGATTGAAATTTTTAGGTAGTATTCTTATCAACAATATAGTACATCTTATTATAAATCATGATAGTAAATCATAATATCAACATCAAATTCTGAGAGTATCATGAGAATCAAAAAAGGGTTATGGCATTATATACAATCGATAAAAAACTTGCTTATTTTCAAGTACTCGCGAGGCATTTTATTAATTTGAGGGCGCTGAATCCGAATCTGAAATCACAATTTCTCTATCTTCATTTTTACGTGATTTAGGTTTTGGTGGATAGGCAAAAGACGGACGGTTTGATGGAAAAAGATTCCCGGCCGATACATTTAAGCTTTTACGACTTAAGCTTGAACACCCATCCGTTTTACCGTCCAGACGCAACGACTTACATGCTCTGACTTTTGCTTGAGCAAAAGACTGAAGCTAAACTTGAGCGTCTGGACCGGGCTTAACACAAATACATTGAAGTACCTCTATCTTGACCTTGACCTCTTACCACTACCTCCTCACTAGCTCCCTAACGCTGTTTTTAACCAGAGTTTCGAGTAAATGGAAGTGGCAGTGAGCCCATTGGGAGCCATTACAATGGGCTCACTGTGTGAGCAAGAAAACATAACCTAGAAGATTGATCATGATAAAGAGGAATCATCGGGTAAGAATGAGTAGTTTAGTTTATTGAATGCAGCTATAGTATAATTATTATTATTTATGTATTATTATTTAATACAGATGCTTTTTAGGAAATTATCCTACAGCAGGTTGGCATTGTTTACAAAAATGAATAATTTCATCGATGCTACACTCATTACCATACAAGTAAGAAAAATAACTCATAGTTCCTCAAATCATTGATTGCACTTTAGTCAGTCAAATTCACAGTGGTCCATAAAGTCCACCACATTTCATTCATTCAAACTAAATGACCGAATTCTCAAACTCTGCTCCACGAAAGTTGAGAACACCCTCACATCCCGAATCCCGCGTCGTTTGTGTGGTGTAATTTCGAATCAAGGGACTTGAATAATCTACTTGAATCTTGAATCAACACGAGATCTCATTTGTACACCTTGCAGATTCCTATTCATCGCACTGCAAGATTCAATTCTTTGTTTGTGGTGACTGGTAAGACTTTGGAATGCTATTCCTGAACATGTCGTTTTTTCTGTTTCACTAAGCGTTTTCAAGAGGAGATTTTTCAAAATACTTTTGGAGGGCAACGAGTAGTTTTTTTTCTTTCTACAGTATTTTATTTCAATCAATCAATTTTTTTCTGAGTTGGGTTTTCGTTGAGCGTGTGTGTGTGTGTGTGTGTGTGTGTGTGTGTGTGTGTGTGTGTGTGTATGTGTATCTGTTAAAAGAATTTGAGTTAATTTATTTATTTAGTGTATTGATAGAATTTCAGGCGGTTATTCTCATTTCTATTCTGTATAACAAATAGGTTCTACTTTTTGTTTCTAGAAGTTATACACTCATCTACATATTTATTTTCTGTTCTGAATATGTTAATTGTTCATTTTTTTCCATTATAATGTAGTGCTAGTATGCAATGGGTCTTGCAAGACCTGGCGAAACATTGTCATTTGTGATAAAGAATCAATAAATATACATATTTTCCAAAACATATATATTATGTATTTAATGATACATCTATTTCACATATTGAATAATATGTCTATTTTATGTATTGAAATCTAAATCTAATTTATGTATTTATTGATATGTAAATAAGTCACACTCTATATCACCTATTATATGTATTTCTAGATACCTCACTTATACATGTTGTCTAATACATCTAATTTATCTCTTTTCTGTATAGGGCTACTTGTAATATAAATATAAAGAAAATAAAAATCTCAGTACCCTTTTTTTGAAATATATCACAGCATGTTTTGGACATTTATGCCATTTTCAAGCGATATGAAGTAAATAAATAAATACTACTGTAAGATTCTTATTTTGATCATATGTTAGTGTATTCTTATGTTTTTATGAAGTAGGACTGTGAATTTTGGGTTTAAATTCGCATGTTTCTATCAAAAATGGTGTTATTGGTGTCTAATTGGATTAAGTTTATTATTTTATCTCTATTTAATTTTGCTGCTTTATAAATATGGAATTCTTCTTTGACATTCAGTTTTTGACTTTTATTACCATAATTAAGTATTTTCATATTGGAATTTATATCTGTAAAATTATGGCCTGAATCTATCAAGTGTTCAGCAAATGCCGACTTTTGTGTATAATTTTTAGATTTTAGTGCTTGGATATGTTCTCGAAACCTGATATGGAAATTTCTACCTGTTTGTCTGATATAGAATTTGTTGGAATCACTACATTTAAGTTCATAGATTCCAGATTTCTTAAACTTATCTTGCTGTACATTTAAATTTGATTTTTTTTTATCAGTTCGAATGCATTATTTGTTGTCCTATAACCTAGAATGATTTTATTTTTTGTAAAGGTTTTTCTTATAGCTTTATTAAATATTGTGTTATATGGAACACAAATATATTCTTTATTTCCTACATTTCCTTGATTATTTTGAGTTCTATTCCGTATTAATTTTCCTTTTTGTCTGTAAATCATTCTATCAATAGTTTTGGTATTATATCCATTTGTTATTGCCATATATTTTATTATTTTCTTCTCTTTTCTGTAATTATCTTTTGACATGGGAATATTTATCAGCCTGTATATCATTGAATTGAAAGTTGAAATTTTTTGTTGCCAAGGATGATTTGAATCTCTAGGAATTATACAATCTGTATGTGTGGGTTTTCTATAAATGCTAAAATCATGATTGTTATCTTTCATACTAATCGTTAAATCAAGAAAATTTATTTCATGTTCTTGAGCTTCCATCGTAAATTTTATAGAAGGTGATATTGAATTTAGATATAATTCAAAATCTTCATGTGTTTTATCTTCATTATTATACAGACATACTATATCATCAACATATCTGTGCCAATAAATAATATTTTTCTTTAGAGGATTATTATCATTCATTATTTTAGATTTTTCCAAATTGTTCATGTATATGTTAGCCAGATAACCTGATAAAGGAGAGCCCATTGCCAAACCTTCCTTTTGTTTGTAATTTTTCTCATTGAATTTGGAATAATTTTGATCTACACATACTGTTGTCAATGCTATTAGATCTTCTATTTCATCATTATTTATATTATTATCTATCAAATTTTGTTTCAAAATTCTAATTTTTTCATCTGTTGGAATACTAGTGTACATGTTGGTTACATCAAATGATAGGAAAATAGCATCAGTTGGAATTTTTATATCTTTAATTTTTTGAACTAAATGATATGTGTTTTTATGCTATGGTTTTCTCCCATTGTTGTCTTTTGAGGTAGAATTTTATTCAAATATTTGCAAACTTTATATGCAGGAGCATTATGATAATCTACTACTGGCCGGCCTTATTGGTATTCCAACCTTATGTACTTTTGGTTGGCCTCTAAACATTGGAGATAAAGGATTTATCGTCTTCATTTTGAATTATTCTGCTCTGGAGATTGATTTACATTTAGATATGATATTATTTATATTTTTACTATATTCAAGAGTTGGATCTTTCGTTAAATTTCCAAATTTGTTATCTCTAATGAATTTCTCTACTTTATCATTATAATCTGTTTGTTTTATGATAACTGTAGTAATTCCTTTGTCTGCTTTTGTGATAATGGCATCCTCATTCTTCAATTTGTTCGAAATGGATTCCACCAGTTCCATATCTTCTTTGGATCTTTCAAAAATTTTATTTTTACTCATATTATTTCCTTTTTCAATTGCATTTATGAAATTTGTTCTCAATACATTTTGATCCTCTCTTTCTTTCTTTCTTATAGACGTTTCCACTTCCATCAGTTGTTCTTTCATGACATACACTTTGTTGACTTACACATTTTAATGCTTTTGATAATAAATTATTCTCTTTTTCAGTGAAGCCAATATTTGTGAGGTTCTTCACTTTATCATATGATTTATAGTCTTCAATTTCATTGTGGTAGTTATTATCAGTATTTTTCTTTTGTTTTTGGATCAACAAGCTAATTTTCTTCGTTTGTGTGAGTTTTTTCTTTTCAATGATAGGCTTAATCCACGTTTCAATATTGATTTTGAATTCATCTATTGATTCGGCATGGAAATGATTCTCTATCTGCTCTTTTATTATCTGATTCTTTTTGTTTAATCTTTTCAATTTTGAAATGGACTGTATTGCATCAGAAATTTGAAGACTTTCTTTTGGATTTGTGGAGTAGGATCAGAAGGCAGGAGTTGATACTGTTCAGGGTTGGTGAGTTGCCGGTTGGCTTCATTGATGTAATCTGTGGTGTTCAGTAAGACTACAGTTGAGCTTTTGTCAGCTTTGGTGATGAAAATACTGGGGTCAGAGCGAAGGTCTTTTATGGATTTGAACTCTTGGGGTGTAAGGTTGGGGGTTGGAGTGAGGGATTCAATGAATTTCCTAGAGCTGACTTTGTTCAGGAGTAAATTGCAGAAGATTTCAACAGGGTGGTTGGCTGGGAGAGACTTGGGTTCATGATTGGATTTTGGGGCAAACTTTTTGATGATTTAGTCAGAAGTAGTCGAGGGGGGAGGGCAAGAAGGGTCAGAAGTGTTGTTGCCACTGAAGTATACTTGCCATCTGAAATATCTAGTGAAGTGAACAGTATCAGAAAGAAGGTTTATGGCATTAAGTTTGGGAGTAGGGATCATGCACAATTCAGGCAGGGATTATACATCTTGTCACATTTCAGAGATTAGAACTAGAAAATCAGGGCATCTATAGTATTCCTGCCTGAATTGTGACAAGATGTATGTAGGTCAAACAAATAGAAGAATATCAGCCAGGATAGAGGAACACAAATTGAACATAAAAAACAAACAATCCACTTCAGGTCTTTACAACCATGAAAAAAACACAGGTCACAAAATAAATTTTAAGAATTCAAAACAAATAGCCAACAATCAAGATTTTCGGGTTAGGATTGTACAAGAGGCCCTAGAAACAGAGAAACAAGGGAGCCTTAACAAAAGAGATGACAGTACAAATATCTCTACCCTTTGGAAAATAATTCTCAACAAAGCACAAAAGCCAGACACTTCTCCGGGAATTCCATTCACTCAGCAGCACCAGGCCGAACACATGGAAGAAGGTACTCCCTTCAACCACGTGGAAGAACTTCCAAACACACGCAGGAGTTAGTGTAGCTAAAACTGTGCTCTGAGGATGTCATTCGTTATAATGGCGAAACGTCAGCAAGTAAGTGAAACTGCTTATGGGATGTACCCGGTTGATATATATATATATATATATATATATATATATATATATATATATATATATATATATATAAGGGAGTGAAGTGAATGCTAGCAAAATGTAGGCTATAATTGGCTGTTATTGGTTCAAGGTTGTTTTAATGAATGAATTGCATGATAAATTTGATTGTGGACACACAACTTTTATGAGCAGGCATTCCCAGTGAAATTTAAGAAAATATGGTAATAAGGCGAGAAAAATAATAGACTATGGAATACATTAGTGGCGAAGCTGAAGGGGAATCTGAGAGTCTGAGACTCGCCAAAATTAATTACGATAAATGTGAATACTATTTTTTATTAGCACGCATATAGATATCTTTCCAAATTTGGATAAAAATTGACCAGACCGCCTAACAGACTGTTATGTGGCTCCCTCTATCTGGCCGACAGTCGACTGGCTATTCTTTCACCATGGTGAGTCTCGTACTTATAAGACTCCTACTTCATTCATAATACGCGTGGCGTATTATATGGTTGCTATGACAACGTGACGTAGCACCAATGCTACATAGTAGGGCTTGGAGTCTAGGCTCCTAGTTAGAGTTCCATATCGAATCGATATTATCGATGTCTTGATCTCGATGTATCGAACAGTCGACATTGAAGCAATCTATGCTTTTCAAAATAATTTGAAGATTTCAAATAAATCAGTTGGTTTATGTCTCATGTAATGGTAACATTTGGCGCGTTCTTAACCTAAAACTCGGTTTCGGCGGTTTGTTCTCATTTACCCATAATCATAAATAATGAAATCGAATATTTTTTCAATTTCGAAATTTTATCTTCAATTTGTTGTTGAACTTTCACCATAATTTCCAACTTCTTAATAATTAGGCTATGGATCAGTGTAAAAATCTGGTGAAGTATTTGCTTCAAACTCCGTTTTCTTCTTCATCTTTTGAAGCATAATGTGCTCTGAAAGACAAGCGGCCACAACCATTACTGAAAATTGTTCAAAAAGATGGCAATCAAGCAAGAACTTTTCAGTCCCAATGGTATAAGAATTATCAATGGCTTACGGCAAGTGTGACAGACTGTAAATTTTATTGTTATGTTTGTTTGTTATTTGGGGGTGATAGTGAATGGAATCAGACTGGAATCAGTATCCTTAAAAACTTTCATAGGAGAGCACGAAAACACCAGATTTCTAAAAGACATATTCTAAATAGTGAGCGTTTTCTTCTTCTTGGCAGGAATAGAGTAGAGCATGCATTATCAGAAGCAGCACGTCTTGCAGCTCTGAAACATATTGAGGTAGTAACACATAATCGACGGGTTGTTGGTAGATTAGTTCAAGTGGTTTGTTTTCTTGGTAAACAAGAACTTCCTTTCCGGGGGCATGTTGAGAGTAGTAATTCTGTGAATAGAGGCAACTACCTTGAAACTCTTGAACTGCTGGCACAAGAAGAACAATTCATGAGAGAGCATCTTGGAGCAGCATCAGGATTCAAAGGAACTTCAAGTTAGATTCAAAATGATATTATTGACTGTGTGACACAAGTGGTGAATGAAGAAATTCAAAAACAGCTTTCAACTTGTGAGTTTGTAGGCTATCGGTTCAGGCTGATGAAACATTGGACGTCTCTTGTCAGACACAAATGAACATTATACTCTGTTATTGTGTAAATTACAATGTTTATGAGAGGTTTGTTGGTTTTTATGATGTTTCGAAGGATAAAAGTGCTGCTGGTCTAGCAACTGTAATTTTGAATGTCTTGAAGAAATGGGGTGTGGATAAAAAATTGATATGTCAGACTTATGATGGTGCTTCAGTAATGGCCGGTTCTAGAGGGGGTGTGCAAGCGATTATAAAGCAAGATTACCCACTGGAAATGTTCATACATTGCTATGCCCACCAACTTAATTTGGTTCTCTTGTATGGAGCAAAAACTATAAAGAAAGTGCGTTTCTTCACATATGATTTGACTGCCTTCCATACATATTTCAGCAAATCTTCAAAAAGAACACAAATGTTGAGGGATAAAGGGTTCAAACTTCCTCAAGCCTGCACAATGCGATGGAACTTTCACTCCAGGGCAACAATGACAATTTCATCTCATTTCAAAGGCTTGAAAGAAGCTCTTGGGCAAGTCATTGAAAATGATGATGAATGGGATGGTGAATCAGTGAATGGTGCCTTAGGACTTTTCAAGAGATTGGACGACCCAAACTTCCTATTCCTCCTTTGCTTTTTCAATAAAATTTTCAGTTTCACTGACCATTTATTCAAGGTGTTGCAACTGAAGTGTACATCAAATGTGAATATTTGCAATCATGAGATAAAAGAAACAATTAAAAATCTACAGAACTTGAGAAATGAAGAAACAATCAATGAATGTGTCGAATCCAGCATAGAGCTCAATAATGAAGTGACAACAGAAAAATTGTTTTGCCAACCCTAAAAGCAACTGCATATGAAATAGTTGATACCATAGTGGTGCAGATGGAAACAAGGTTCTGTGATTTTGAGAACTTTCACTTTGCAGAATTACTGGATGAGAGTCAGTTTCCATCCTACAATGACAATTTTCCAACCTCCAAGTTGGATCAGCTCTTGAAAAATTATCCTTTCTTTGATAGCGAGCAACTGCAAAATGAACTCTTAAACATTTACTCTGACAATTCCAAGCATCTACCCCCACAGAAATTGTTGCAGTATTTTTTGGATAATGGTATGGATCCTGTTTATGAACAAACTACACGTTTAATTCGTTTAGTGCTCACATTTCCAGTGACAACATGTTCCAGTGAGAGATCAATGAGTGCACTAAAACGCATAAAAACATTTTTAAGAAATTCTATGACCAATGATAGACTCACCAACTTGAGCACACTGGCAATAGAGAAATCTCTTTTGCACGAACTGTCAAACAGCCAGAGCTTCAAAGACCGAATTATTGATGTCTTTGCACAGAAGAAAGACCGGCGCATAGATTTAATCTACAAGAAAATTTAAGGTAAGCTTCAGAATTCCTAGACTCCCCTTCTAGTTATAGGTAGCTTCGCCACTGGAATACATATTTATTCAAATAATAATTTTAGTGAAACTTATTATTTTTTTGTCAATTATGGTCCCAGACTGCCGAAACCTCACTCCTTCGCCTGTGTTTCAAATAGCTTGCTAGTAAAATCTGCATGAGATGCAGCAACAACTTCTGAAACAGAATTTTACAATGCATTCATTAAGCAGCGCACATTCATTTTAACATGTATTGAAATTGAGGGGTTTTTATAATTGTTGTGTGGCTACCGCAAAATACCATCAGTAATTTATGGTGTACAGGCTGCCACAGGTCTGCATTTTTTTTTTTTGAGTACGTTAATGTGAACATGTTGTTTTGCCAAGAGCAACAAGTGCTACTTCTTGAACCGTATTTCACAAGTATTCAACGCCTACTGTGGCTTATCTCAGAGGAAAGGGTTCAAAAAATATACCTTTTCTACAACTGCGCTTAAAAAAAGAATTTACATACTCAATTCTCCTCATAAAACAGCTTATTTCTGAGGAGAATCTACTTTTTCGCTCACTAACCATCCACACATGCGCAGTAAATTTTCTTTACAAATCATTCGCGTATGCACAGAAGTTTCTTTACGCTTGCCAATCAGCTGATGGTAAGCAACTCGCCAAAAGGTCAGATCTTAACCTTAAAAGTCAGTAATTGTAACTCTGCCAATATAAGTAATTTTTCGCCCCACTTGGATGTAATGAGCTGGTTTATGTGCGTCATATGGAGGCCAAAAGTGATTGTTTTCTGACCAGGCCGGTAAAATTTTTACGGCCCTAGGGCTGTAAAATAACCTTCAAGTCAGCTGATTCTGATTTGATGTGAAAGTGTTTACAAAATAGTTTATGAAACGGAATCAGTTTATGCTTCTAGAATTGAATGAAGTATTTTGCAATAAGATACTATCATTTTATTTGGATGAATGAAATACAAATAAGATATTGAAAAACTATTCAAATTCAATTTTCAGAGTATAATGGAATCTAACCTCAAACCGCATAGTACTTTGTTTATCACGAAACCTGGTGGATAATTTTGGAACTACTTGGGCAATATCCCGTTTGAACGTTTTTAATTTATGAAAAGGAATCAGTTTATGCTTCTAGAATTGAATAAAGTATTCTGCAATAATATACTATCATTCTATTTGGATGAATGAAATACAGATAAGAGATATATTATGAACTATGCAAATTCGATTTTCAGAGTAGGATAGATCTTCTAACCTAAACTTCCAGCTCACAAGTCAATGACAACAAGCATTGTTGACGTTGACATTCAGATTGGCCAAATTTCAAGTGTGCTAAAACAGCTGATAAAAAATCTTTTCATTATTAATTTGTGTTTATTATTCAATAATTAAAACATTTATAATAATATCATCTTATTGTCATTTGAAAGAATAAAAAAGTATAAACTCAACCTCCCACATAATTGAACATAAAATTTTAGGTTATTTAGACAAATCAGAATAAAAAATAAAAATTTGGTGTGGTACACTCACACAACTTTCCTTGCTCATATTTGAAACTACGATCAGACTTTTGTATAAGTGTATATATAATTGTTTTCAGAGTACTTTTTCCTTTGTGTAAATTGTGAAATTCGATGATTTTTTCTAGTCGTCATTTTTTTAAAGTCGTCAAAACAGCTGTTCTACAGATGAAATATCTCGACTATGTGTTCTTTTTATGAACTGCTCTACCTACCTACCTCATTCACGAGAAGGAGGTTACAAAGTCCATTTCTCAAGGATGGGGTGGACCCCCCATTAGTTTCCCAGAAAGGAGACTCATGCCAGTTAATAGAGCTGATAAATAACTATACAGAGTATGAATTTGAAAAAATCGGTCGTTATATTGAGAAAATCGTGAAAAACATGGTCTTTTTAGTAATTATCCGCCATTTTTCTCAAGTATATTACAGAGCTCCTGCAATTTTCTCAGAAATGAGACTCATGTCAGTTGATAGGGCTTATAAATAGCTATACATGGTATGAATTTAAAGAAAATCGTTAGAGCCGTTTTCGAGAAAACCGTGAAAAGCATGGTTTTTCAGTGATTATCCGCCATTTATCACAAGAATATTACGGAGCTCCTGCAATTTTCCCAGAAATGAGACTCATGTCAGTTGATAGGGCTTATGAATAGCTATTCATGGTATAAATTTGAAGAAAATTGTTAGAGCTGTTTTCGAGAAAACCGTGAAAAACATAGTTTTTTAGTAATTATCCGCCTTTTTTTTTTTGAATTCAATTTTATTGAATTTCTTATTGTCAGATCCTCATGGTATAAGGACCTTAAGTTTGAAAATTCAAGTCAATCGGTTGATTAGTAGTAGGGCAAGGAAAGTAAAAATACTTGGACAATTTCCTGATATTCAGATTATCTCAGATTTCCTAGAGCTATGACCTTCCACTTTTGCTTTCGGAAGTGCTTAATAAACAATTATTCTCATTTATATATTGTTTATTTTTCTGTGTGGGGAAAAATAGTGTTCGCACCACAGACAAAAATGTTTTTCCGGCTCTCAATCTTTTCTAGTCCTCGGCCTACGGCCTTGGACTTGAAAACCGATTTCGAGCCAGAAAAGTCTCATTTTCGACTCTAGGTGCGAAATATACTATAACAGGTTTGGGCAGTTGTAGAAAAAATGTTGCATGTAATTCACGCGTAATGCTTCTTTATCGCTCTTGCAAAATTATCACGCTCCACTTCGTGTTGCTTGATAACTGTTTTGCGCGAGCGATAAAGTCGTGCATTACACTCTTAATACATAAATAGCTATTATACACTGAATGAATTGAAAATGAACATCACAACACAGATTAACAATATTAGTGTGGGTATAGCCTACTTTATAAAGTGCCAATAATCGTGGTCAAAATTTTTTTGTGTGTATTAATGAACAAAAGGCAGCCTTTCTGAACTCATGTTATACAATTTTGGAAATAAGAGTAGGTATGTTAGAAAGGCACATAAGAACATAATATGTTTATAGAATAGAATAGAAAAAAAAACGTTTATTGAATAAATAAGCTACCTTAAGCGAACCTCAAAGAGGCTGCTTGACAAGGTACTATTATACAAAACATGTAAATTTGAATATAATTATACATATATCGGTGAACTTTTATTTTTACTTAACAGTTAAATTCACTTATCAGTTTATTACACTATCAAATTTACTTACAGAATTTACTTAACAGTTGAAATTATCATGATATTAATTAATTTTTGGCTCAGCTCTCAAAAATCTAAAGAGTGTTATAATATATAGTCAACCTGAACTTACATACAAAAAATAGAACAGAATGAATTACAACAATACAATACATTAATAATGAGTTACATTATGTTACATCTAAAGTGTAATTATTCAACCAAATCTTTAAATTTCTTTTCAACAGGTGCATATTAACAAACTCAGCACAATTATCGGGTAAATCATTGAAAGTTCTTGGTACAATGTAGATTAAGGTGTTTCTGGCTAAATTATTCGAAGTAAATGGTACAACATACCTCTCATTCCTTAAATCATATCGATTAACTTCCATAACTGAATATTTTTTGCAGAAGTAATTTTCTAAAATCAAAGTAAACAGAAATATTACTTTTATATTCAAAACCTTGCATCTATTCAAAAGGTTCTCATATGAAATAAAATCTTCCTCTGTACCGAATATATTCTCCTAAGATAAACATTGCTAGCAAATCCCCACCCTTGCAATCCATATCTCATAACAGACTCTCCCAAGGCTATATACATCATCCTCTTCACTTTATTAGGTATTAAATCTTTAATATAATACATTTTGGCCAATACCTGTTTGAGTCTATTATAACATTTTTCATATGGATATCCCAACGAAAATGACTGTCAACTGTTACTCCTAAATACTTATAATTTATACAATTCGATATAAACAGACAATCTCTTGTACATATGAAAATATCTTGCTCCTGCAGTTGGAAACATTCACAGCAATGTTGCTTAATTTTGGGTTCCCTAATTCTTTTCATGTAGGATGAGGTTATATGTAGCACCTTGGTTTTGGTAACATTTATATTTAGACAATTATTATGAGACCATTTAGCTAGAGTATTGGTATCATGTTGTAACCGGGTTTCGGCCACATCTAACGATTTATGAGAGGAAATCAACAAAATATCATCTGCAAACATAAAAATCTTACAGTGAATCAAATATCTAGGTAAGTCATTTGTGTAAAGTAAAAACAGCAAAGGTCCCAGGACTGATCCTTGAGGCACTCCCACATTTGAAGTCCTCTCTTGACTTAAATAGTTCCCAATTTTAACAACAAATTTTCTATTCTCCAGATAACTTTCAGATAACCTGAGTACAGGTCCTCTTATACCAACACTAGATAGCTTTTGTAATAAAATTTTATGATCTATAGTGTCAAATGCTTTTGAAAAATCTATAAAAAGACAAAGGCTATGAACATTATCCTTCAAGTTACCATATATATAATTAGAAAAATTTGACAGCAATTTATTTGGGTGTAAGTGCACGTCCAGTGCCAACTCACCTGTCATCAAATTTTTGGTTGGGATCGATTTAGTATCTTATTTTGAAATCATTGAACTCAAATTCATAATGAAATACAAATAAATTAATTGCATTTTTCTAATGATAGCTTCTCTATATGTGCATCACTTATTGATAGTTCACAAATCAATATCGAATTGATTTATCGATCATCGATATTTGTAACAAAGTCCAGTGAATATTAAAATTGATTTCTGGTCCCTGGAAAAACAGAAAAATATATCTTAATAAAGTACTGTTTGATAATATTTAAGAAAGGTTTTGAAGTTTATCATTAAGAATAAGTGATCTGCATGTTTTGAAGTGTCATTTAGGTACAGTTGAAACCAATTTAACTGTGAATATAATATATTAGAGGTGTTTAAAATCTTGTGAACAAAGTGAGGTTAGTAGAATTAAATTATTTTTTAAAAAAATTATGATGAGTGAGCGCCGTTTTTTTCTTGTGATTTTATGTTCAAAATATCATACTTAATCAATCCCAACCAAAAATTTGACGACAGGTGTGGTGGCACTGGACGTGCACTTAAGCCATTTATTTGTACCTAACCCTTTCATAAAACCATATTGAGAATCATTGATGATATTATGCTTATGCAGGAATAAATTCATCCTCATGGCAATATATTTTTCGAAAATTTTTTCAAAAATTGCTAATATGGCAATTGGTCTAAAATTCTTAAAATTAGAATTCACCATTTTTATGGATGGGTCGGACAACAGAAACTTTCTTAAGGTCAGGTATACTGTGGGATTTAATAATTTTATTTATAAGCAATTGTAAAAATGAAACCATGTCATCCTTCAAGAACAATATATCTTTTAACCTTATATTATCAAAACCAGGTGATTTATTTCTATCAATTTTTGCCAGTTCTCTACTCACAAATTGCGCTGATACTAAAGGTAAATAGAAACTACAATTGATAGAGATAAGTTATCTTCGACATAACCTAACAAAAACTTAAATCCGTAAGAATTAAAAGCTACAACAATAAGAAAAACATTAATTTATAACATAAATTTAAAGGACTGCCTTATTTATTATTAGACAAAAAAATGTGTTTCACCATATGCTTGTTGACTCTTTATGGAGTAGCCTATCCCCACTCTAATATTGTTAATCTATTGTAATGTTCATTTTAAGTACATTCAGTGAATAAGGTCTATTTTTAAAATCATTTTCTCTTAGATAAGCCACAGGGGAAAATCTAGAGGCGTTGAATAGATAATGGCAAAAAACAGTTCGAGAAGGAACACTCATTGCTCTTGACAAATCAAAATATTTACATTCATGAACTCAAAATTAAAATGCAGACCTGTAGTGAGTGGTGACCTATATACCATAAATTACTTCACATAAACGATTTGTGTTAAATCTCACTTATCGTTTTTCACTTTTAGGTTACTTATTTATTTTGTTTTTAGGTTAATTGACGATTTTGATTTCTGTCAGCTGTTGTTGTGTTTTGGTGTAAATGATCTTAACGAAAGAGAAAACGCAAATAGACCAATGACTACCTCACGTGACCCCACTACCAACATACCGGTTTAAAACTTCTACTGATCATTTTTTAGGTTATGTTTAGTGGAATTGTAAGATTGTAAGGAGATTAGGTTATGTTTTATCAACTAATTGAACAGTCAGGTTAAGATGTAACAAAGTACTGTAGATACAAAATTAGTCATAACTTGGTAGGTTTATTCTTATATTATATAATTTCTTCTTTAACAGAAGACTAATCAAACACAAAGACATAATATGGATGAATTTGTTTAAAACAGAAAGTTGAAAGGGTTAATAGTATGATTAGGCTATTCATCACTGTACCAGGTAAGATTAACATAATTGCCTAGGCTCTATTTGAAATAATTTTCAGATTTTAACGTTCACCTTTGAAACAAATATTGCTAATTATAGAGAAGAGTCACTTTTAGTTTCAATAAAACCAAACGATTCCCCGATCTATGGACCGTGGCAAATTACTTACACTGTACCGTAACAAGTTTCTGTTTCTTTGCCCTTAAGTTAATTGCAAATGATAAATAAATAATAATAATAATGCTACACTGGATAAGTAGACTAATAAGGTAAATGCTTGTCACTTATAATTTTTGTCTGTCCATACTCAGGTAGGCTACAACAAATCGGGACCTGATTAGAAAACTTAAATACTGTAATATTGAATAGGCTAACTACTCACTGAATAATCTTATTGATGAAACATGTAAATAATAAAATTAGGATTATTTAAATCTACTGTATTTTTCAGCCTACAGAAAGAACTGTAGAGTTAGGAATACAGTAGTTATGTAGTCAATTTAAGGATAAACAATATTAATACGAACATATTTAATAGTTATTGAACAAGATCGAAATGTAATCCATGTGCATCTTCTATTTTCTCAATATAGTTTATTGAAGTAGGGAAAGTAGCCTATTGCATTTTAGGATTTGATGGAGGAGTATAAATTTGGTCAGAATATTAAATACACATTATCACATTATTGATACAAATTATCTAAGTTACCTATTATCTTGTAGTGAACAACTACAAGACTCAAACTATTTTGGACTCACCTTATCTAAATGTGGGAGAGGAATAGCACAAGGTTACCTTATTTTTTCTCTTCCTATCATTTTGATGATGTACTTAGTGTATCAATAAATAAAGAATCAATCTTTTCTTTTTTGCTCTTTATAGGTTTTGCATTATATAGCATGCTTTAGGTTGCATATAGGCTAAAGCTTCACGTTATAGCACCTGACTTCTGACTCACTCAGGATTGAACACCTTTAAACCAAATCCAAAAAATAGGTTTTCAGAACGGATTTTTAAAAGAATAATTAAAATACGCATGATACAGGTAGCCTACTGTATTGACATATGAACTCTTAGCAGGTCTAGAAACAGTTATTTTTCTTTTTCAGAGAATAACAGGCTGATTGAGCTATGGTTGAAACTTGCTGCTGGGTCTATCTTGCTAGTTTATGGCTGATGATCACAGTGTCAAGTATCAGGTGAGCTTTATTGTAATTATCAACCTATCAAATCATGTTTGTTTTCCAGTCAATGCTGTATAAAAATTACAAATCGCTTCCAATACCAATAATAATAGAGTTTTGCATTATCATGCTATCGGATGGGCATGCTAAACTGTCTGTCTCGGCTGAAGTATGACAGTCGTGAGGCCCATTGATGGCTTAAATGATATATTCAGGCTGTGGGACCTTCCTGCAAGAGACTCTCCACCAACAAAAGCCACAAGAATTTACTTTTTTTGAGTTTTGCATTCAAACATTACAATACTGTCTTGATCTTCTATTGGAGGCCACCCGAAACATTCATATTGTTGGTGTTTTCAAAACAAATTTTTGAGACAGGACCGTTCTTCATTGGTTGGGTTCTGTAGATGTTCCCTACTAATTGTTTGTTAGCCTGGGTACACCCGGGCCGGAAGGCCATTAATCTCGATTAGTACAACAACTTCAATTTTGTGGAGTCAATATTATAAACCACACCTAACAACTAAGAAGACCTTAATCAGCTATAGACTTGAAAAAACATTCATTGTACAACTACTAACAGCTATGTATCATTTTTCAATTGATAGTTAAGAAAATGTTACATGGGACAGTAGGCGATGCGAATTACAACCAAACGTGTTTCATTATACAATTTTCTACTTTCCTCTTTCCTTGCCCTAATACCATAAGGAAAGTATTGCTTTCCGAAAAAAATAAGGTGCCCCAATTTCCAAATTTCAAAGTTCCCTGGATCCAAAAAAGTGGGGTTTTAAACTAAAAATAAAAAATTATAAGATGTATGAATTCAGGGCTACTTTCTTGTATTTATAAAATATAATTATAGTACCCTTTAATATCCTTACAATTTGTATTCTTATTTTTTAATATCTTATCAATTTTAAAGGGTACTATAATTCTATTTTATAAAAAAATATAATTAAATAAAACTAAAATTAAATCATTTCATCCAAAAAAATAATGAATAAGAAATAAATAAATCATATGAGCAAATATTATCTAATATCAACTTGTTTATTTTTACATTTAAACTTGAAAATGGCCAATTCATGCCGAAACTAGTTGTTGAAATGTTTTAAAGTTTTTAAATGTTTTAATTAAGAAGTGAACTTCATGTTTTTATTAATTTCAGTTTTTTTTGTATACATTATTTAAAAGCATGACTACCAATAGTGTTAAGCTGGGTTTACACCAAAGTTATTAACAACAAAATGTTAATAACTTAATTCTTATAGATTGAACGGAACTTGACAAACACATAAGTTATGTTCAATCCAATAGAATCTATAAGGATTATAATTATTAACACTCTTTTCTGTATAGGGCTACTTTTTATAGAAATAGAAAGGAAAAAAAAAATCTCAGTACCCTTTATGAATTATTTAATGATTAAAATAATTCATAAAGGGTACTGACATTTTTATTCTCCTTTCTATTATATTAAAATTTTGTTAATAACTTTGGTGTAAACGCAGCTTTAGATGATGTAATCACAGTATATTTAAGAAGAATTAATAAAAGCAATATAAAAATCTTAAAGCATCCTTTATTTTTTTAAACTTTGAAATAGTTCAACAACTAGTCTAGGTGATCACACCATCGTCAGGTTATATAATCTATTTAATAGTACTAATTTATTATTTTTTTTTTTTTTAATAAAGGGTGCTTCAAGATTTTTATATTGTTTTTATTAATTTAAAAAGTAGCCCATGTGAATGAAGTGTTTTTTGGAAGAAGAATTATATCTTCATCTAAATACCGTAGATGTAATGATTATAATAGCTGATTGAAAAATACATGTGGCATAATAAACTAGAAAAAAACGTCCATAAGAATATCATGTAAACTATGAAGAACTGTTGGGCCTATTTTTTAAGGGTTTTAGAAAATCTTTCCATAATTGGTGCTTGGAGGCGACAAGAAGGGCATGTGCAAAATTTCAAGCTTTCAAGCCTAGTAGTTTAAGCTCTGTTCTGATTATGAGTCAGTCAGGACAAAGCATTTTATTTAATTATATTATTAATTAAATATAATTAATTAATTATAAATATAATTATAATTATTAATTATATTATATTCCAAACGATATAATATAATAAATGTGTACATTAAATTTCATAAAGTAAACAACTATATTAAATAATAGAGAATATATTATTTTAATGGTATGTGGAATAAATGCATACTATTTTTATGTTTCAAATACACATGTATCTTTAAACTCTCTAGAGAGTGAACTATGATTTTACATTTTTTATCGGCAATGTCATATAAGCATTTCCAGAGATCATAGAATTATTAACAATAGCTATGAAATTAATATCTTTGCAATTAGATCAAATTCATTGAATGAAATTGTCATCAAGAGACGAGATAGTTTCTTGAACTTTGAAAAGCTATAACAATCAACCATATTTTTCAGTTGAGTGTATGTACAGGTGAAACGCGATAAGAAATTACTTGTATCTGCACACTTATTGCATGAGCTTCAACGCATGTGAGATCTTTTCAGCTCAACTAACAAAGCAATACTGAGGATAAACTTAGACATTGTAGGTACAATGAAAACAATCGAGTATACACTAGAAATTTATTTACACAATTCACTACAATTGTTCATCACTTCCTCTTCAATTTTTATTAGTTTACTAACAGACAGTTTATGAGGTCTGTAATAGCATAGATAATCATTATATCGTTCAAATCACTGTGTTTAAGAAAATGTCTTTTAGTTGTTTCACCAAATGATGATTTTCATGAGTTGAATGTTAATTGCAATTTCACAGGCATCATACCAATCAATACACTCTTCTAACCTCATTTCCAATTCACTATCAGCTTGCATCCCCTTGCGGGGTCCATGATGAGCAAATGAAGAAACTATACATATGTCGGTACTAATATAGAGAAATTAAACGGTTCCTGTGCCTTCCCTCCAATACAAATACACGAGCAGTATGATATTTCAATGCTTGCTTACAATAAACACATTGAATTTCTTCTCCGTTATAGAAAAAGCCATATCTTGCAAAGTTTTTCTTTTCCGTATTTGAATAGAATTGACATTTTTTCATGCTAAGCATTCTATGTTTTCACACATGAAATTTGGAGATGAGTCCATATTTTTCATTATCAAAGTATTGTAATGAACCGCTGCGAATAACGCACATCGACCGTGCGGATTGCGATGATGAATTTCACAGGCATTATAACACCAAGAACTGTAAAGTAGTTAAAATTTGGTTTCTCAATTTCATCCGGTAAACAACATACGTTTGTGTGTAACCTTCTAAGAAACTTAGCTTTCTCTGTACCTTTTGTGTAGATTTTATCATATCCTTCAAGATAAGATATCAATAATTCATCTGTATAATAAAATTACCATCTTCCCAGCGTATTTTGTGATAATTGTTCTCAGCCCATGTTACTTGCTTACGCAATTAGCATTCAATTCCGACTTTGCAAATGGCGACTTGAAATGTAAAACAACAAAGCTATTAGCTGATCTACGATTCCGATTTCTTTCACGATAATTGATTAGAAGTTCCTTGACCAATGCATGTCGACTGTTGCAAATTTTTTACAGGAGGATTCCTCCTCCTCTTGTGCTGTTTTGTCCTCCTCCTTTGTCCTCCTTTCTCCTCCTCTTCTCCTCTCCTTCTCCTCCTCCTCTCCTCCTCCTCCTCATTCTCCTCCTGTGGTTAGGTGTACTACATCTTGAGTGATAGTAGAAGAAGTCTTGTTCGGTGTCAAGATCACATGCGGGTCAATAGATTGTGTTTTCTTCTGAATTATAACACATTATAGGCGTACTACATCTTGAGTCATAGTAGATGCTGTCTTCTTTATCAAGATCGCACTGTATCCCGATAGAGCGTGTTTTCTTCTCAGAATTAAAGACATTCTAGATGTTAAACGATCAAAGCT